>NC_140249.1:8469754-8994754 GCF_949987555.1 Borostomias antarcticus
AGCATTGAAGGTCCCAATGAGCACAACGGTCTCCATCATTCGTCAATGGAAGAAGTTTGGAACCACCATGGCCGTATTTCTAAGTTTTGATGTACCTTAGAACTCTCCGAAGGTTCTTAAGATATACCTTAGCGAAGGAGCTGTATCCCTTAGTGGGTGTCTTAAGGTACATCGTTAGACGAGTTGGTACGGTACAGCGTTAGGTGAAGCTGTCCCTGGAAATGAATTAATTGATGTTGCGCGCATCAATTGCTCGCTATGCCTACTAAAGAAGGACAGCCATCTCTGCAGCACTCCACCAATCAGGCCTTTATGGTAGATTGGCCAGACGGAAGCCGCTCCTCAGTAAAAGGCACATGACGGCCTGTTTGGAGTTCGCCAAAAGGCACCTAAAGGACTCTCAGACCATGAGAAACAACATTCGCTGGTCTGATGAAACTAAGATTGAACTCTTTGGCCTGAATGCCAAGCGTCACGTCTGGAGGAAACCAGGCACCGCTCATCACCTGGTTAATACCATCCCTACAGTGAAGCATGGTGGTATCATCACCTGGCTAATACCATCCCTACAGTGAAGCATGGTGGTATCATCACCTGGCTAATACCATCCCTACAGTCAAGCATGGTGGTGGCAGCATCAAGCTGTGGGGATGTTTTTCAGTGGCAGGAACTGGGAGACTAGTCAGGATCGAGGGAAAGATGAATGGAGCAATGTAGAGAGAGATCATTGATGAAAACCTGCTCCAGAGCTCTCTGGACCTCAGACTGGGGCGAAGGTTCACCTTCCAGCAGGACAATGACCGAAAGCACACAGCCAAGATAACAAAGGAGTGGCTTCAGGACAAGTCTGTGAATGTCCTCGAGTGGCCCAGCCAGAGCGCAGACTTGATCCTGATCGAACGTCTCTGGAGCGATCTGAAAATGGCCGTGCACCTGACGCTCCCCATCCAACCTGATGGAGCTTGAGAGGATCTGCAAAGAAGAATGGGAGAAACTGCCCAAAATAGGTGTGCCAAGCTTGTAGCATCGTACGCAAGAAGACTTGAGGCTGTAATTGCTGCCAAACGTGCTTCAAAATGGGCACAATCGTCTTCTACTGACCTTGACCTTTTAGTCTGAATGAAATTGCCCATCCCTGTCTCTAGGTCATGGGTTGCAGATCTGGAGCTACAGAGTGAAGGGACTTATGCTGTGTTCACAGCGGGCGCAAATTTTTCCTGCGGCGCGGGGAGTTTACATAGAAAGTCAATACAATTTGCGCGAACTGGGCGGCGGGCGGCGCGAATCGCAGAACTCGGCGGCCAGGATTCGCCGCGCGGCGACATTCGCAAAAGTTCAATTTTTTGAACTTTCTGCGGCGGATTCGCGCGCCGACCCATTGATCCCGCGGCGAGATTGTGAACACAGCATTGGTGACTAGGCTTGGGGCTTCTATCAGAAGATTGAAAAATATTGCGAGATCTGTTTCGTGTAGGCTATAACACTCAAAAGTAACATTTGGAGTTGGAATTCCTTAACCTGCATCGTTGAAGACGACCTTTGACATAGAGGGACGTTCTTCTGCTGTCTTCCTCTCAAAGCTTCCTCTCGCTCTTTTCATTCTTGTTTGTCCCAGTGTCTCTGTTTTACACGTAATGACCTTTCTGCCTTGTCTCTCATTAATACAAGTAGGTATTTACACTACTGACCATCCATCTCTCCGTCTTTCAAATGCTCATCCATCAATCCATCTATGAATCCATAATTTATCCATCTATCATTTATCAGTCTTAATTTGTCTAACCCGCTTTCTATTAAATCATGCTCAGTTTGGTCATCAACTTGCCTTTTATCTACTGACCCTAGTATGCTCTGATTGGCCTGCTGCCTGCTCACTATGCATAGACTGATGTCATATCTGACACTTATGTTATCTTGTGCTCAGTGTACATGAGGATTACTGTAATATAATGTTAATAATATTCATGTACAGTTTGCCTGTCATTGTATTGATGACGCTTTCTGCTATTGCACCCACAGTCCATGTGTTCTGTGAAGCAGTTCCCTTCATGTGTTGTGCTGGTGTTCAGGCCGGTCTCTGGGGTTTATGTGGTGTGCTGGTGTTCAGGCCGGTGTTCAGGCTGCTCTCTGGTTTTCCATCCTCAGATTGACGTCTGGCAGATGTAGGAATCTGTCATCATGTTGCTGGATGGATGAGTGTGAGGATCTGCCATCTATGGGACAAACTGCTCTTCTGTCATGAAACATGGACTTAGAGAGATCCAGTCAGGCCTGGGGGGCAGGCTGGGTGTGGGGGGGGCAGGTTGTTTGTGTGTGGGGGGGGGGCAGGCTGTGTGTGTGTGGGGGGGGGGGGGGTGAATGTGTTGTCCTGTAATCCAGTGGACAGTAAAACCACCCCGGTCCAAAGCTGCTCCTCTTGCCTCACCCTAAAGGCCTTTTCACATGACTCAAGAGACTCTGCAGTGAAATATATACATTGCGTATAGGGAGGGGTTTGAAATGCATGCGCTTAGGAGGATGAAGTAGCCCTGAAAGAAGTACAGAGTGATATTGTAGGTCATGTAAGCAACATAATATTACAACTATCTAGACAGCAATACATTGCCATGAAATCATGTTGCAGTGTAAGAACATCTACCATTAGTATACTATAGTATAGACATGCACTGATTCTCGCCATAATGTTAATTTGTGGTCGTTTTTAAGTTGGTTTAAAAGTCTAGCAATTTACTCCATCTGATTACTGTTGGGATCTCAATTGGGCAACTGAATTGGGGGTTTGCGTCACAAAGGGTGATATCCACCCCTCCTGGAAGCTGGGGGACAATGGATGTGATTGAGAGCAGAAATAGACGGCATTACTGCGTTTTAATAACGACTTCAGGGCGATCATCGAACGCGCAATTACCTGGCTGCCAGACACGTATGTGTACTGCGATGGGTAGGAGCTTGGGGTTGACAGGCCACTGTTATTGAAATATCTCATCAGGACATTTTCACACACCCAGTGAAAGATGGTGGTAAGTGGCCATCAGCGCACCCAACCCTGACTGGGTAGAGCCCCTTGTCTGCCTGTGGCTGCCTCGGCCCATATGGAGAGGGACCTAATTATCCCCCAGCAATGACTGAATCAACATTTGATTATATCCTATCTAAGGGTTGCATTAATAGGCTCCATTCAAAGAGCACTTTAATCTCTTTTCTCTGATAATCAAGGACTGTTATTCCCTACCACTAGCAGAGCCCTAAAGCACAAACAACCTAAAGACATTTTTTGTCAATAATGACAAATCTACACATCATGGTAGTTTTGCTTTGTGGGGGAAAGACCTCAAGACCTTTTTCAACAGAAAGAAATCATCATAAATATAGTTTAAGTGCTGTGTTTTTGTCCCTGTCAGCCAGCGGAACTTGGCTGAGATCACAGAGCTCATCCACACAGCCTTCCTGGTGCACCGAGGAATCGTTGATCTCAGAGAGTGGACCAACTCAGACGGACCTCTGAAGGACATGCAGTTTGGAAACAAGATGGCGATACTGAGTGGAGACTTCCTGCTTGCTAATGCTTGCACTGGACTGGCCCAGCTAAATAATACAAAGGTATGATTCAATCGTTGTACCCACCCGCAACTTCCCCCTCTGAATGTTGACACATCTGATGGATTTGTTCCCTGATATAATTGTGGGTAAAACTGTACTGCTCAGGGTATTGTTGAGAGCAGTAATAGTTTTGACAGAGATGCTCAAACACCACTTAGTGTGCACTAGCTATCTGTGTGAGTTTGGCCTGGCCCTAGACTATTTATTGAATCAAGAAATCTATTATCTCACTCAGGCTACTGAAAGGCAGACATTAGTGTATGCCTACACAGATATACACATGAACGCACGCACACACACACATTTTGTAATGAAGTTATTTCTCACACAAACATTAAGAATTACATGCACATCCAAAGTGCATCTGAGAATAATCTTTGATTGCTCTGTGTGCGTGTGCGTGCACGCGTGCGTGCGTGTGTGTGTGCGTGGGCTCATGTGGTGTGATTGTGTGTGGGCTGATGTCATAAGCACACCACAGATCATATCGAGTGCGTACACTGGCTTCCCATTGCTGACAGAATCTGTCACCAGGCTCGACTGTCAGAATGTGGCGGCTTGAGTGGATCAAAATAACTAGGTTTCCCCTCACGATCAGACTGACCCACCCCAGCCCCTCTCAGCTGGGTTAAAGCTCAGGACCGTGAGTGGGGCGTCTAGAAATGCCTGTCCAAAATCGGTCATCCATAATGTGAGTGACAACCACAATGCGTCTTAGAATAGAGATCCATTTAGTCTTAGAATAGAGATCCTTAGTCTTAGAATAGAGATCCATTTAGTCTTAGAATGGAGATCCATTTAGTCTCCAGTGTGCATGAAGCAATATCAGTGGCAGAGTTACCGCCAGCTACAAGAGATTTGAGAAAATTGTTGGAAACGATAACAATGAAGGAAAAATAAAGTAATTAATTTGCATTTAGAAGTATCAAGTATTGCACTCGTGACCCAAATATGTAATATTTTATATATTCCTTCAAATATTCAAAAAGTGCACTTAATGGATTTTGTCAATACAGTATGGTCTTCCTCAGTCAGAACCGCAGATTTGTCATTCCCACTTTTTGCTGCTTCAATAGAGAACGGTGTTAATCTTTCTGGACTTAATGATGTAAACGGAATTCCTTGATATCAACCAGAAATCGATCAGTAAGTATGGCTTCAAAAGTGCAAAGTGGAGCAC
The DNA here is from genome assembly GCF_949987555.1 of Borostomias antarcticus. NCBI lineage: Eukaryota > Metazoa > Chordata > Actinopteri > Stomiiformes > Stomiidae > Borostomias > Borostomias antarcticus. The sequence goes on from NC_140249.1 coordinate 8,474,535, forward strand.
AATAGCCTATTCAAGGACTACTAAAACAAACACAAGCAGGTACCGTAGGACTCAAAATGACATTCATGGCAGAACAGAAGAAGACACCGCTGTGTGTTTAACAGATGTCTTGTTTAACAGATGTCTCACGCTGTCAGTGATGGAATTGACACCTATACTCTTATCTTGGACTGAGGAGGATGAAAACTGATCACTCTAATGTGCTTTTGATGTATTAGTCCTTACATTAGTACTGTTCTGGCAGTACACCTTTCTGGACCATTACATGTAGTTTCAATCTTGTCAATCTTCAAAAGAAGGGAAGAAATGCCGTTTTGAATCCCCCTGTCTAAGTGGTGTCCATGTTCCCATGGTTTCTGTGTGTATATGAGTGTGAGCCCGGTCAGGATCACCTGAACGCAGTAGCACTTTGAGGTTTAGAAGCTTTTCACTTAAACCAGGGGTTTTTAAAGGGAGTGATTGATCTGGATTGTGTGTCCTGGCCTTGAGAGGAATCCAGGCTGGTACTGGTATAAATGGTAAAGTAATCTCTGGATGCAGATCTCGTTTCCCTCCCTCACAGACCTGTCGGCAGAACACGATCCGGCTGGGTTTGGGAATGGAGTACGAGGGGAGGTGGGGGGGGGGCATATCTGATACCTTCCAAAAAAAGACCCCCCCTCCCTCTCCCCAGCTAGCAAAGAGCACATCTGGTTACACTGGAAGCGCATTGTCTTTTGGGCTGTTTCGTAAAGCTTAGGTTTCCACAATTTGCTAATGGACACAATTAACCAAAGGATACAGGGAGCCAGGTTGAGTGAGTAGGAGAGTCATCACACTCTCAAAGGATATAAGATTAAAGTATTACATATATTGGATTATTAATTTATCGTGTAAATGCTCCAATGCTACTTGTTTTGAAGAAATGGTCTGCCTATATAAAACCCTAGGTTAAGTTTAGATGACATCTCAAGCTGCTAGGTCAACAATCATATGAAATGAAGGCACTTAAAGGAGTAGTAAAGGGAAAATGCATGTTTAGCCCTGTTTTAAGGTTACCTATGATCATATACAATGGTTCAGATCAAAACATTGACAAAACTAGCATTTTTGAGAAAGTTGATAATTGCTCTACCACCGTTTTGGTCATACAATGGATGTGGATCGGCATCTTGAAAAATCATTCAAAAACATGTTAAACTCTCGATTTCAAAGACAAGAAGCTCATCGAGGGGGTAATTGGTGTCCGTTGGTGTTCTGACATCAAATTCGCTGCAAAGTATGAATCCTGTAGGGTTTTATTGATCATTTTATGAAATCCATTGACTTGTATTGAAGCGACCGTTGTAGATGTGTAGATCAATCCGCAGAGGGGATTCAGGAAGTGGAACTACTTACTATTGTTTATGTTGGCCAGGCTAGCTAGTTTGCTCACTGCTCACGCTACTCTTTCGCTCACAGACAAGGAAGCCCTAGGCTACAGTTCAGAAAACGCTTATCAAAATGGCTGATCTAGAAGAGTATGAATTTGATCGCGAGGAATTAGACTTTAACGGCAGCGCTTATCGTTTCGAGCCTGAATATAGTGAGGAGAAGAATGGAAGAGATGGAGGCTAGCCGAACCGCAGAGCCAGAGACGGTCGATGAAGCTGTCGCTATACCACGAACCACGGGTGTTTGGTGGTGTGCTTGCAAACATTGCCGACAGATGCCCACCAAAGAGTAAAGTTTGTGCTGTACCGAGTGGGACCTGTTGCTAACAGCTGACAAAGCAAACCTTTCGGTCCATGAGTCTGACTCCTTGCCTGTTGAAAGTGAGTCCTGCTTGTACCTCTAGTATTTATGTCAGAGCGAATAAATCTACAGTTTTGATAATTTCATGCTGTAAGACCACTTATTACAATTCTATTTTTCTAAAGTTAGTCTTAGTAAAGGGATTATTATTATTATTATGCTTCAATACACACACACACCGGCGCACACACACAGCTGGCAATAAGAACTTACCCCAAGTTCTTCCACTCATTCGTCTTCTGTCGTTCCTGTATGTAAAGTTGGAACAGCATCACGTTTGAGGAAGACCCTTTTGGGAGATTTCTTCGAGAATAGCCTAGGCTTATAACATTTGTCCTCAAAATGCAAAGCGCACACACGGTGATCTAAGACCCGAAGAATATCCACGGGGGTGTTTACGTCCAAGTAAAGAAATTCTAGCCACAACATCAATCTTGCCGGATCGTTGTGGGGAAGTCTATGACAAGTTACAGATGAACGGATTTTGCCACAATTGGCAACGGCACAATAGCGTGTCATTGTAGAGATCCCAAACAAATGCTTTGCACGAGCCTGTCTTGTTGTTGCGGCTAGCTTTTCAAGGAAGGGAGCTGAGCCGGAATCCACGGACGTCACCTACCGCGAGATCAAGGCATTGCGCGAGATCGGAATCAGTTAAAGCGGAAGTTTACACATGTATGTGCTGCGACTAAATAGTTTGATGCTAAATATTTTAAATAAGCCTTTCCAGATGAACTAGAATCTTACTTTATGGCGAATTATATGTCAGAACGCCAACTAACACCTAGGTGAGTTTCTTGTCTTTGAAATCGAGAGTTTAACATGTTTTTGATATTTTTCAAGGTGCCCACCCACATCCATTGTATGACCAAAACGGTGGTAGAGCAATTATCAACTTTCTCAAAAATGCTAGTTTTGGCAACGTTTTGAACTGAACCATTGTATATGATCATAAGTAACATTAAAACAGGGCTAAACATGCATTTTCCCTTTACTACTCCTTTAACATAAAGTTTTGTAGTACACTATTGGGACATGAAATGTAAAATAAAATGTAGACATGCATGCCCCCTGCAAGAGGGATGTGGAAACTGCAGTCCTTTGGTGGAGACACATGAGAAGCTCTTCAGCCCCCCAAAAAGCCTACGTCTAAGAAAATATAGTTTAGTTGAGGAGACTATTTGTGAGACTATTATTTTTTGATAATACATTGAGGTTATTACATTTGCCTCATACTGTATCTGTAGTATTAAAAAAAGTGAACACTGATTTCATTCGAGTTCTTAGGTTTCAGAAGGCGTCTGTTTGACATTATGAACTGAGAGCAGCAGGCTGAGGTTTCATTCCTACGTTATTAAATGGTTCTTCCATGTATTCTGTACATGTATGCTGCTGATCCAACTTAACTACCCCTCCTGACCTACCCCTACCTAACCTACCCCTCCTGACCTACCCCTCCTAACCTACCCCTCCTGATCTACCCTTACCTGACCTACCCCTACCTAACCTACCCCTCCTGACCAACCCCTACCTAACCTACCTCTCCTGACCTACCCCTCCTGACCTACCCCTCCTGACCTACCCCTCCTGACTTACCCCTCCTAACCTACCCCTCCTAACCTACCCCTCCTGACCTACCCCTACCTGACCTACCCCTCCTGACCTACCCCTCCTAACCTACCCCTCCTGACCTACCCCTACCTGACCTACCCCTCCTGACCTACCCCTCCTAACCTACCCCTCCTGATCTACCCCTACCTGACCTACCCCTACCTGACCTACCCCTACCTAACCTACTCCTCCTGACCAACCCCTACCTAACCTACCCCTCCTGACCTACCCCTCCTGACTTACCCCTCCTAACCTACCCCTCCTGACCTACCCCTCCTGACCTACTCCTACCTGACCTACCCCTCCTGACCTACCCCTCCTAACCTACCCCTCCTAACCTACCCCTCCTGACCTACCCCTCCTGACCTACCCCTCCTAACCTACCCCTCCTGACCTACCCCTCCTAACCTACCCCTACCTGACCTACCCCTCCTGACCTACCCCTCCTGACCTACCCCTCCTAACCTACCCCTACCTAACCTACCCCTCCTGATCTACCCCTCCTGACCTACCCCTACCTAACCTACCCCTCCTGACCTACCCCTCCTAAACTACCCCTCCTGACCTACCCCTACCTGACCTACCCATACCCCTCCTGACATACCCCTACCTAACGTACCCCTCCTGACCTACCCCTTCCTAACCTACCCCTCCTGACCTACCCCTACCTAACGTACCCCTCCTGACCTACCCCTACCTAACCTACCCCTCCTGACCTACCCCTACCTAACCTACCCCTCCTGACCTACCCCTCCTAACCTACCCCTCCTGACCTACCCCTCCTGACCTACCCCTACCTAACCTACCCCTCCTAACCTACCCCTCCTGACCTACACCTACCTAACCTACCCCTACCTAACCTACCCCTGCCTAACCTATCCCTCCTGACCTACCCCTACCTAACCTACCCCTCCTGACCTACTCCTCCTGACCTACCCCTCCTAACCTACCCCTACTGACCTACCCCTACCTAACCTACCCCTCCTGACCTACACCTCCTAACCTACCCCTCCTGACCTACCCCTGCCTAACCTACCCCTCCTGACCTACCCCTCCTAACCTACCCCTCCTGACCTACCCCTACCTAACCTACTCCTCCTGACCTACCCCTGCCTAACCTACCCCTCCTGACCTACCCCTCCTGACCTACCCCTGCCTAACCTACCCCTCCTGACCTACCCCTACCTAACCTACCCCTCCTAACCTACCCCTCCTGACCTACTGTAGGTGAGAGTTCCGGCAAGTGACAGCTTGTGAGTAAAGCGATTCTGCAAGGCTGTTGTTACTGCTAATGATACACAAACAATGCTCTGCCTAGTCAGCCACACCTGGTGAAATTATGAAAAAAAGTGTTGAAAGTTGAGAAAAAGATCTTGAGAGCCAGATGTCAGATTACTTCATCCCAAGCCTCATTAACCCCTCAGCCCTCATGACATTTCCTTATTTGTGGCTCGCCATCTGCCTCAGCTCTACCCTGACTCTTCAGCCTGGACATCTGATCCAGGATATAGCTCCGTAATACACTTTCAACTGGAGGTGCTTCTAAACGAGAGCCTGATTAACAAAGCTCAGTCTGGATGTGCTTTATGAAAGCAGCAGGTCGTCCGCCGCCGCCCGATAATGAGCTGGCTGCGCCACGAAGAGCCGGTCAGTTCACAGCCGCTCCCCACACCCTCTCCCTGGAAGAGTTCGCTGGTGTCTCCTTGTCAGGATAGCTGACCCGTTCACTGTTTTAATGTTGAAACAGAGACCTCTGTAAAGCATGAAACAGTTATATATGTGGATGAAGTCAAGGTAAAGAACATTGTTGTATGTATCATTTGTTTATATTTGTTGGACTAAAATCTGTCTTGCATTTATATGATACACATCCGTATTTGCAGGACCAGTAAAAGGTTGGGAGAGTCATTGTACAAGCTCATGATTGTTTGTCCACTTAAAGTTTAAAGGCCCTGACATAAGAACTTAAATATAATATTGATGAACATGCTTTAGCTGCACATACACACATCTGATATTGCTTATGTCAGCACTGCTAATGTCTGCTGCCCCCCAGTGACATCCAACCATGACCCCTGGACATGTGTGAAGTACTGGAGCTGCAGTTCTATTTTCTAATCACAACACTAGTTAAATATTTCTTCTCTGATATTCAGTTCAGTGGCCATAGAGTTTACAGAATGAGATGAATAATAATCTCTATAATAATAATAATAATAATAATAAGCCGATCACCCATGACTCCGACATTAACAAGATACTTGAATGGAAAACAGTAGTCAACAAACAATCAGCTGTCTCTGAATGTTTTAAATTAAATAGTAAATTATGACTATTCAAAATAATTACAAGTATTCAAATAATGTACCATGAGCACTGACTTTGTTGTGGGGCATACTGTCAGCACTTCACAAATGTTTACTTACTTTTACTGTTATGAAATCCTTTTGAAGGTACTTTATAAAGGTCTCAAATATTTCACCATATTCTCTTGACAGGTCGTGGAGCTGATCTCTAGTGCAATTGGTGACTTGGTGCAAGGAATCTACTATGAGAACTCCAACAGTGTAGAGGTAAGCTCTCTTTGTGAAACAGACAGTAGCCATTTAAATCGGATAAAGCATTTATCACAAAAGACTTTTATCGAACAAGAGAAAATCCGATGAGATCGACAGTACAAACTTTTTGTCGATTTTCATGATTTTTAATTGAATTTTACTGTTTCCATAAGGCATTTTTAATTCGATATAACTTAATTCGCATAAAACGTGTGGATGGAAACATAGCTACTAACTGTAATTACAATTGCAACAGCATTGTATTTGCAGATTAAGTAATTAAAAGAGGTTTTCTTTAGGAGAAGCCTACACTGTTTAAAGTGATTAACATGATATAAACTTTCTTATACCATGGCCTGAGTTAATACTCTTTTTTGATTGGTCAACAGGTGTGCGTTAAAACCGTATAATGCACATGTAGTTCGGCTGAAGTTTAATCACCGATCTAAATTAATGCGCTATCAATGTATAACTATAGCAACATAAGAGTGGCAGCTTTGACAGCAACCCAAATGAGCTAATCCCATAGCCTGCTGCTAGCTAGCCATGAACGAAGTGTTGGATACTGCATATTTGCTGTGCAACATATCCATTATCAAATCTATTTTGCACCATCCTGGTCAGCAACATTGTGGCAAACCTTGCCCCACTAGTGTTTAGTCTAATATTATAGGCTCTGACAGTGAGAGTATGCTATTCGCCAATCGTCTGGAAAGGCTTTTTAAAAATATTTAGCATCGAACTATTTAGTCGCAGCACATACGTGTGTAAACTTCCGCTTTAACTGATTCCGATCTTGCGCAATGCCTTGACTCGTTTATGAGGCGTGCTGCTGGGGGAAAAAGCTGAGTCTGTGGCAGGTTTTCAGAGTCATTGGCAACCGTAGCCGCCTACAGGGTGACCCGGGTGAGATTGTGACCCGGGTGGGAGGGGTCTGCCATAATCTTCCTGGCCCGCCTCAAGGCCCTGGTATCATGTAGGGACTCAAGGTAGGGGAGGGCGCAGCCGATCACCCTCTCCGCCGAGCGTATCACCCGCTGCAGCTTGGCCTTGTCCCAGACCGTAGCCGCAGGGAACCAGGTGATGATGGAGAGGGTGATGATGGACTCAATGATGGAGGTGTAAAACTGAGTCATCATGGGTCCTCGGCAGCTTGAACTTCCTCAGCTGCCGCAGGAAGAACATCCTCTTCCGGGCCTACTTCATGAGAGCGTCGATGTTCAACTCCCATTTCAGGTCCCGGGAGATCGTCATACCGAGGAAGCGGCATGACTCCACAGAGGCCACTGGGGTGTCTCCCAGGTTGATCGGAGGGGGAGGGGCTGCTTTCCGTCTAAAATCCACTACCATCTCCACTGTTTTGAGAGCATTTAGGGCCAGGTTGTTACAATTGCACCAGCTCTGCAGCCGCATGATCTCCCTCCTGTATGCAGACTCGTCCGCCCTGGAGATGAGGCCCACCAGGGTGGTATCGTCCGCAAACTTCAGGAGCTTGACTGACGGGTGGAGAGAGACGCAGCTGTTGGTGTCCAGGGAGAAGAGTAGGGGGGACAGAACACAGCCCTGCGGAGAGCCAGTGCTGATGTTGTAATGGATTTTAACTGATCTAGTCAAAAAGGATTTGCCAAGATTCGCTCAAACAGGTTAAGTCTGGTTTATTGAGAAAACATACGAGCGCAAGGACTTCAGGACAACGCACGTGAGTGGTTTATCCAAGTGAAGTGCCCCAGTCTGGTCTTGCGCTGCCTTATATTCAAGCAAAACACAGGTATGGCGCTTCCAGGATGTGATTGGCTAACCCATTGTACGTTATATTAAATGGCAGGCGTCATCAACAGTGGTCGAGAATACAGACACGTGACATGAGAAAAGGTGGTAATTTTCTTGAAGGGACAAAGGGACAAAGGATGGTTATTCTGGAGTAGACAACGTCTAGGTATGTTGACCTCCTGGAGGTCATCCTGTCATGAATTAGGTTAGCACAGCTATGTGAAAGGTTGAGGGAGGTGGTGAATTACAAAAGGAGGTGATGAAACTATAATTCTATAACTATAATTTCTATGACAATGGACTTTGGGCTGGAGATGTTCTTACCCAGCTTCACCCGCTGTGGCCTGTTGGTCAGGAAGTCCGTAATCCACCTGCAGGTAGAGTCCAGCACCCGCAGCAGGTGCTCCAGAATGTGCGGGAGGATGGTGTTTAAGGCTGAGCTGAAGTCCACAAACAGGATTCTGGCGTAGGTGCCTGCAGTGTCCAGGTGTTTAAGAACGAAGTGCAGAGCCATGTTCACGGCGTCATCCGTGGATCTGTTGGCTCTGTACGCAAACCTGTGTGTACTATGTTGCCGCTCACTCACGTTTGTGTGTCACTTGCCGTGTGGCTAATAAAAGACCCTTGAGGTCCTGTAATTATTAACTTTAAATTTCACGTTTCAGCTGAAATTTTTGATTTTAAGTTATAGGTCAACAATATAGATCTAGTTCTTAAATAGTTCAATCTAGTTATTAAATAGTACATTTAGTAAATCCACATGTGTTTGTTGATTGATAACCCCATGCACTGGAAGCAAATTCACTTAATTTTACTTGACATCTCAAGAACTATCTGGTCATTCAACACGAGTTTGGGTAAAGAGGGGAAAAACTGAGTGATGAGGGCAAAAAAGCGATGTTGAACTGTCCCTTTACCTCTGTTTGTTTTCTTATTTCTTCAACTGTTCTTCCAGGAGAAGGGTCTGGCTGATGACAGTACTGTGGCCTTCTGGGAGGAGCAGGCCTTCCTGTCCCATGGTGCCTTGCTGGCAAAGAGCTGTCAGGCAGCGATGGAGCTGGCCAAACATGACCAGAAAGCCCAAGAACTCGCCTACACATACGGCAAACACTTATCACTGGGCCACAAGGCATGTTTAATAAATACAGCAAAGTTGAAAGACTTTATTGATAATTTGAAAAAAAAAGTTACTCTACCACTTATATTTGATATTCAATCAAATATAAGTGGTAGAAGTGGTTCAGAAGTCACATATTTAAAACTATTTTCACGGCTTCATGTATGATAACGTTGGGAAGAAGGGAGGCAGTGTTCCTGATTACATTCTAGAGATTATTTGGAGCTCAAATGAAATGCCTTTATCTTTCCATATTCCAAAACAAAAGACTATACTTTGTCTACAGTGCATCTGGAAAGTATTGATATCTGTTCACTTTTTCCACATTTTGTTATGTTACAGCCTTATTCCAAAATGGATTAAATTCTTTATTTTTTTCTCTACAAATACCCCATAATGACAGTGAAAAAAAAGTTTAGGAGAATTTTTTGAAGGTAGCACCTCCAAAAATTTGCCGAAATCCCCTGCAATATTGTTCTGTTGGTATTCACTCTTGTTTTGAGTTGCTTGGTGGATTGGATGATTGCACTCTCCCACAGAAATAAGGATATTTTTACGCTTCATTCATTTGACCCTCTCAGGGACCTCAGTAGCGTGTGGAAGATCCATACGCAGCCACAACAAGAATATTGCAGGCGATTTTATTGGTATTAGATTATCATTCAGGAAGTTGTATTACATTATTGGTTAAGTTATTACATTATCAGGTTTTTAAATTTTCGATTGAGTTAAGTCAAACTTGTATTACATTTTCAGGCGTTATTACATTATCAGTTAATTATTACATTATCGGGTGCTACAGTGCTTCAACATAATATTGAATAAACGGAGTGAATACATATGCACATGTGATATTTTAGTGTTGTATTTTTAATAAATTTGCAAAAATGTCCCAAAAAAGTTTTGTCACTTTGTCATCATGGGGTATTGTATGTAGAACTTTGAGAGTCCTGTACAAGGTACTTTAGCTTATAGTTTGAGACAGGCTTTACATAACAAAAATCACATACATGGTGTGCTGGATATTTAAAGAATGTGTGGAATGGTATATGATATAAATGTGAAATGTATGCAAGTGATTTCTTCCAATACTCTGAGATTGGTGGGGAGATGGTTTTATTTTGATTGATTACACCATTGATTAGTAAGGAACTGCCATGTTGTGGAATAATACTATGCTGTCATTTACACCTCACCTGTTCCTCTTCAGATGAACTCTGACCTGCAGCCATTTGTGAAGAGCAGTGTAGGCGACCTGGGGTCCTTCAGTTTGAACTCTGCCCCCGTCATGTTCCATCGGCAGATTGTGGGGAAGGAGAAATGGCGTCATCAGCTGCAGCAGGTACTGAACCGCGGCGCCTCCTCCTCTATGGCCCTGCTCACAAACTACCTCGTACCCGTTGTCTTCTAAAATACAGCAACTCTCCCCTGATATGCTAAACTAGGAGCAAATCCAGGAGCAATCTCCCAGATTAGAGAATGCTGGAGTGCTATCTGTCTTATTGGTAGAGCTGTTGTGTGTGTGCTCTGTGGGGGTAAGGGTCGTCATTGTCGTAGAGAGAGAGTAGTCACAGGCACTCCGCGATCCATTTAAAAAGCTTTTAGTTTACTGACGTGTCATTATGAAAATGTTACCCAGCATCTTTGGGCCCATCAAGGACAAGCTCACAACTGTGTGCAAGCTAGGCTCTCGTCAGTCTCCTGGGGCTACTCTCTACGGATCTCTGTTCATGAATCGTTCCCAGATGTGCCCTACAACGTCAAAAGACATTTGGGTCAGGATTATACTGGACTTCTGTACTCTTTTTTTTTTTTTCTCAGTTCAGTTTGATCAGCAGTACAAGGTGATGGGTAAAACAATAGAAACTACTGAATTTAAAAAAAGAAGCTTATATTAACACTAAATGTACATTCTTTTAACAGGCAAGAACTATTGGAAGACAAATGGATTATGCCAAGGTGAGTTTAGAAGATCCCGATTACAATAGTGCATTAAGATCTGTTGTAGTCTGCTGTACTTTTTTTTTTTTTTCCATCAACGATTTTTATTGAATTTTCTGCTTTTCACAACAGGAACAATAACAAACACAAACCACCCTCCCACCCCACCCCCTTACCCTTAACAGAAAAAATAAATAAATTATAATAATATAACAGACATAATGAAGTAAATATCAATAATAATTACAATAAGAGTTACAGTACAACATAAAAATAAATAAATAATAAAAATATAACAGACATAATGAAGTAAATATCAATAATAATTACAATAAGAATAACAGTACTACATAAATACATGAATACAGCACATGCGCAATGTGAAATAAAGAGCTTGGATTAAAGAGTAAACACCAGGACACAACACTGATAATACAGAAAGTGTATGACAGTAATGATTCAGTCAGTGGGGAGCAGCTTTAGTCTATTAAAGTATGAGATAAAGGGCCTCCATCTTTGGTTGAAATTCTCCAGAGAACCTCTAAGAGTATATTTGATTTTCTCAAGTTTGAGAAAAAACATCACATCTCCCAACCAGGAAGAGGTCGAGGGGGGGAGAGGTGACTTCCAAGACATGAGTATCCGTCTCCGTGCCAGGAGAGATGTGAATGCAATAACATCCGCTTGCGATTTGGTATAAGCATGTGACACATCTAGGGGGACACCAAAGATAGCAGTTGAAGGGCATGGCTGAAGGTCTATGTGTAAGACATCCGATAAAGTTCTGAAAACGTAACACCAAAAATTGTGCAATTTTGGACAGAGAAAGAAAGTATGACTATGGTCAGCTGGGGCATAGTTACAACGGTTGCACCTATTGTCTATGTTTGGGTATATCCCTGCTAGCTTAGCTTTAGTATAGTGGGTCCTATGAAAGACCTTGAACTGTATGAGGCCTAGAGACGCACAAGATGATGTTGAGCTTAACCTCTTAGTTGCTATGTCCCACCAATCGTCTGTAAGATTGATATTCAACTCCTTTTCCCATGCGGACTTGGCACTGAGGACACGCTTATCACCAAACCTCATGATACAACAATACATTTGGGAGATAAGAGCTTTCAGATTGGGACTTAGTTTCAGCAAATCTTCCCATGGCAAGACAGGGGGTGGTACAGGGAACGATGGAAACTGAGCAGAGACATAGTGTCTTACTTGTAAGTAACGAAAGAAATGTGAATGTGGCAGGCCAAATTTGTTAGCTAGGGATGCAAAATTACAGAATGTGTCACTTTCATACAGATCTAGAATGCACTTAATACCTTTCCTTTTCCACAGAGAAAAGGAGGAATCCAAAGAGGAGGGGGGAAATAGGTGATTACCACAGATGGGGGCCAATACAGATGCAGAAGAGAATTTGAAGTGACGCCTAAATTGGTACCAGATCTTCAAGGAGGCTAATACAATCGGGTTTCTGGTGTGTTTGGTTGGGGAAGTCGAGATTGGGGAACACAGTAGGGCTGGAAGAGATGATGATAAACATGACAGAGCTTCCAAAGATCCCCAAGAGGTGTCGGCCCTATGAAACCAAAATAACAGTTTTTGAATATTGGCGGCCCAGTAGTAGTACGTAAAATTAGGTAGGGCAAGGCCTCCTCCGAATTTACTTGTTTCCAGTATACTCCTGCTAATTCTGGGGTGTTTCCCTGCCCAAATGAATGATGTTATCAGTTTGTTCAATGACTGAAAGAAAGATTTTGGCAAAAATATTGGAATGGAGTGAAATAAGTAAAGAAACCTGGGCAAAACAGTCATTTTTACAGCACTGATTCTACCTATTAGACTCAAAGGGAGGTTGCCCCATCTTTGAAAATCAGATTTAGTCTGGTTAAGTAGGAAGGCGAAGTTAGCAGAAGATAGGGCAGAGAATGATCGAGTGATATTGACCCCAAGATATTTAAATCCAGAATGACCCGAGCGGAATGGTAAATTTAACTTCTGGAGGTCAGAGGCAGATATGTTAATGGGGAAACATTCGCTCTTTTGTAAATTTAGCTTATATCCAGAAAATGTGCCAAATTCGTTAAGGATAGAAAGAACAGAAGGGATAGCAGTAGCTGGGTTCGTAACATATAATAAAAGGTCGTCCGCGTAGAGCGACACTCTGTACTCTATGCCCTCACGTCGGACCCCCTGAAATAGGGGGGAGGAGCGCAGGGCTACAGAGAGGGGCTCAATGGCCAGAGCAAACAAGAGCGGGCTTAAGGGGCAGCCTTGCCGGGTCCCACGAGATAATGAAAAATAATCAGATCTGGTGTCACCGGTGCAAACACTCGCCTGGGGGTTAACATACAAAAGACGGATCCAAGAGCCAAACCGATCACCAAAGCCGAATTTTTTAATTACAGTAAATAAATAATGCCATTCTACCCTGTCAAATGCTTTTTCAGCGTCTAACGATATGACAACCTCTGGATGCCCGGAGGTTTGGGCCGAATAAATTATGTTCATTAACGTGCGGATGTTGAAAAAGGAATGACGCCCCTTAATGAACCCCGTCTGCTCCTCTGAAATAATCTCAGGCAGGACTGTCTCCAGTCGAGTCGCTAACACCTTCGCTAGGACCTTAACATCTACATTGAGAAGAGACAGAGGCCTATAGGATCCACAGAGAGTGGGGTCCTTGTCTCTTTTGAGAAGGAGAGAGATGGACGCTTGAGTCAGAGTTGGTGGAAGCACACCATGTCCAATCGACTCACTATAAACATCCAAGAGAAGCGGCGCTAATTTGTCACTAAATTTCTTTAAAAACTCAGTGGGATAGCCATCAGGGCCGGGGGCTTTGTTACTCTGCATTGATTTTATTGCTTCAACTACTTCAGCTAATTCCAACGGTGAATCTAACCTACTCGCAACAGAAGGGTCAATAGAGGGTATAGCAAGGCTATCGAGGAATCTATCCATAACGGTGGTGTCTGTTGGGAAGTCTGATCGATAAAGAGTAGAATAAAAAGCTTTAAATGTTGCATTAATGTCTGCAGGATCAGATAACAGGCCACCATGGGGGTCCTTGATTTGAGTAATGAGCCGCGAGGAAGCCTGGCGTTTAAGCTGATGCGCAAGTAAACGGCTAGCTTTATTGCCGTGCTCATAGTAGGTACTACGGGACCGTAAAAGCATGCGTTCTGCTTGCGTAGTAGAGAGCAAGTCGAACTCCGTCTGCAGATTCATACGTTCCTTATACAGTTCCGGGGTAGGGTTTCTGGCGTATTGGTGATCTAGATTGAGGATCAGGTTCGTAAGTCGGGTTTGGTCAGCCCTACGTATTTTTGTCAAATTGGCAGAGTAAGATATAATTTGACCTCTAAGAAAAGCTTTTAGGGACTCCCACAATAAAGAGCTGGAAGTAGAATCTGTTTGATTAATAGAGACAAAGGTGTCAATAGAAGAGGAAATGTAATCACAGAAGTCTTTGTTAGAGAGAAGTAGAGAATTGAATCTCCACAGAGGGCGGGGTCTGTGGTGGGGCGCTAACGATATGTCAAGAACCACAGGAGAGTGGTCACTAATAACTATTGCCAAATATTCAGAGGATATCACATCGGGGAGGAGGCGGGCATCTATAAAAAAATAATCGATTCGGGAGTAGGAGTGATGCACCGGTGAGAAAAAGGAAAATTCCTTTGCATATGGATTACGAAATCTCCACGGGTCAGCACAGCCATTTTGCAACATAAAATCTACAAATGCTCTTGACATATTAGAGGGAGGGGCCGGTTTGGAACTGGAGCGGTCTAATACAGGGCTAATAACACAATTTAGGTCTCCACCAAAAATAAGATGATGTGTGTTTAAATCTGGGAGGGTACTCAGCAATCTGTTTGCAAAATTGGCATCGTCAAAATTAGGGGCATACACATTAACCAGCAAAACAGGTTTCTGCAGTAGGGTGCCTGTTACAATCAAATATCTCCCATTAGGGTTTGAAATAATATTACTGGGGGTGAATTGTAACCTCTTGTGAATGAGTATAGCAACGCCCCTAGCCTTTGAATTAAAAGTAGAATGAAAGACCTGACCCACCCAAGATTTGCGGAGTCTGGGATGATCATTGTTACGCATATGCGTCTCCTGTATGAAAGCTATGTCTGTTTTTAAATGTTTAAGATGCGACAAAACCTTAGATCTCTTTACTGGATGGCCCATACCTTTTACATTCCATGACAGAAACCTGATGGAGTCATTTGAGTTTCCTGCATTATTAGACATCAGCTGATTGAGGGGAAATGTATGTAAAGAGTCCTAGAGAAAGTATAGCAAAGCATAAAAGGACCAGGCGTTGAAAAATAAAAAGCAGCGCGTGTACATACACATAAAAACAAAAAAAAGCCAACAACAATAACAATACACATGGAACCCCCCCCCCCCCCCCCCCCCCCCCCCAACCCAAAAGTCCTCATCCCCAAACGATGAAGACGGCAGGTCGAAATATGGCTCGGATTTCCGATGCATCTTGCCGGGAAAGAACAATCCTCTACTTGAGCGGAGGCGCCCCCGAGTGTCCAAACATAGCACCATAGGTGCATATAGAGATTAACACCTCGATATTGTGAAGAAAAAAAAGAATCATCCGAACCTCTTCAACAGGCGGAGCTGGTGGGCTAGTAGCTAGCCAGCATAAAATAGCGTCACAGTAAACAATTACAAAACAAACGGAGCTAGCCAAATAGGGGGAATTAACAGCTAGACTAGTAGCTCAGTTAACTTAGCCCAACCAGTATAAAACAGTAGGCTACCACAATAAAACAAACGATGCCTGTCGAGTAAGATTTAGAGTCTTATGTCACCTGAGCGATTGACGACGACGGGATGAGAAAGTTCAACATGCAGGTTGTCTCGTCTGAAGCTCAAAAACAGTGTGCCCAGTCAGTCAACGGTTGGAAAAAGAGAGTAGTAGAACCTTTGTGCCTCTTTCGGGCATTCGAAGAGCTTCTTCTCGCCTCTGTGCTCCACGCGTAGGCGGGCTGGGAACAGGAGTGAGAATCTGACTTGTTTCTCGTGTAGCTTGCGTTTTACATCAGCAAAAGCGGCTCTCTTCTTGGCGACGTTGGCGGTCATGTCAGGAAAGAAGTAAACATTCTGCCCATGGTATTGAAGTTGGCGTGTGTCCCTCTCTCGTCTCAGAATTCGCTCCTTATCGCGAAAGTAGTGAAACCGGACAATGAATACCCTGGGTCTCGAGTCTCTCCCCCCCTCCGTAGAGCGTGGCGGGCCGATCCTATGCGCCCTGTCGAGGACCGGGGGAGAGGGAAAAAAGCTTGCGACCATGACATCCATAAAAAACTCGGTCATGAACTTCACTGGGTCTGCGCCTTCAGACTTCTCTGGAATTCCAACCACGCGCAGGTTGTTGCGACGCGATCGTGATTCCAAGTCCTCAGTTTTAGCTTTGAGTTGAGTATTTTCAGACTGTAGGCGAGTACAGATATCCTCAAGGGCGACAATCCGATCGCTGTGGTCTGAGAGAGCTGACTCCATGCCTGTTGTCTTCAGGCCAAGCGAGTCAGTGGCTGATTTGACCTCCTCTAAGGCAGCAGAAAGAGGTGTCAGGGCACTGGCCACTACCGTTCTCATAGTGGTGGTGAGGATCTCCGTCAATTCAGAGAGCAACACAGCGCGAAGCTTATCGAGGTCCGGGGGCAGATCGTTGTCGCCGCCATGACAGCTAGCTGGCGTCGTCGTTTCTGCTTCGTCAGGGGAAACTCTAGTTTTTTTACGAGTCGACATCATGAATAGCAAACAGAATGGTCTAGCGGGGTATCAGTGCAGAAAATAGAGCGTTCAAGTTAAGTTTGGGTGTTAATTTAGATAAAATACCGAAAAACACTCGGGAGCCCCTCAAGGCGCGTCCTTCTCCTTCACATGCTAACCGGAAGCCTCTGCTGTACTTTTAAAATCATGTTGTATATTGTATGACACTTTTCTGGAGTGGAAGCAATTAGATACAATGAACCAGTATTGCATAACATATTTCACAACAACAACAACAACAGATGACTTTGGGTGTTGGGGTATGGGTGGGTAGGGGTGACTGGAACAAACCATACAGATAAAGCAAGGTGAGTTGCAAGAGTGCAGGGAGGGAGGGGTCTGGGAGGGAGGGAGGGAGGGGTCTGCTTCCTGTAACTGACACCAAGTTGAGACATTTGGTCCCCAAAGTCAGTTGCATAGAGAGCAGAAGGGGAGAGGTTGGGGTGCACTAAGGGACTGGAGGGGAGGGGTCTGGGGGGGGGTCTCTGGTCGCGTCTGAAACCAGATCAGGGGGGATAAGGTACCATGGCCTATTTGTGGAGGAGACAGAGAGACTCTGAGACAGCAGCATTGTGAGAGAATCTCCTTCACAGGACTTAGGGAGGGGATAGGGGAGGTTGAGTTCAGTCTCCTTCTGACCAGAGATGTTCAGTGTCTCCTTCTGACCAGAGATGTTCGGTGTCTCCTCCTGACCAGAGATGTTCAGTGTCTCCTTCTGACCAGAGATGTTCAGTGTCTCCTTCTGACCAGAGATGTTCAGTGTCTCCTTCTGACCAGAGATGTTCAGTGTCTCCTTCTGACCAGAGATGTTCAGTGTCTCCTTCTGACCAGAGATGTTCAGTGTCTCCTTCTGACCAGAGATGTTCAGTGTCTCCTTCTGACCAGAGATGTTCAGGGTCTCATTCAGCTCATAAAACAGACATAAAACCAACAACACAACATGGATGTAAACAAGCCGGATTGCCAGATTGGTGCTCCAGCCCGAGTGCTCCAAATCCCCCCAATGCGATAAAAACCCGCCCAAATATTATATATTTATTTAGTATAATATATATCATAATACATGTTAAGAAAAATACCTTTCAGCTCAAATACCGAAAATAATAACTAATGTGGTAAAACTGCAACACAAGCCTTCACCAGCCTTCTCCATCCATAAATTGCTCAATAGGTGAATAGGCCTACATCATGTGCTCAACTCAACATGTGCTCTTATTTTTCAAGTGTTATCAGTGATATGCTTTCTATTTGATAATACCGATAGGCTATAAATACAGACGCATTTGGTGTCACACACACACACGAGCGCCATCTAGCGCCCATTCTAAAGACTGTGGGGGCATTTGACCCACTCCACGGCGATGCTGGTAAGTTTCACATGCTTGGCGCTTCTAGTGTTAATTCATTCTTTAAAACTGAACGAACAAGATAGGCCTATCTGCCTCGCCAGGCTATCACTGTAGTCTATGCCAGACAGACAAACAAAATCAGACCCATGTTCGTGTCCGTCTCTATGAACATTCTCTATCATAATGAATACAGTTAAGTCTATTTGATTTAATTTTGACCAATGAAACATCCTACTAGTTTTTTATATATAAATTAATCCCTAGTTATGATTCATGCCGTTATGCTTAAAATCAATGTTGTTCTGGTGTTAGTTTTTTCCCTCTAATAAATACATCAATGTTGGTGGTTTATTACATAATGAACCAAATTATTACATTTTCTTCTAAAAAAGTGCAACAACCGCATTCTGTAATAACCGAGGCAATATGTAACAACTTATTACAAAATGCGTTAAAGTTTATTACATATTGTGTTCAAGAATGTTATTAGGCTACATAATGCGGCAGATTATTACAAAATGCGGCGTTATTACATAATGATGTGAAAATGTATTACATTATTACATAATGGACAATTATTACATAATGATGTGAAAATGTATTACATTATTACAGTACATAATGCATCATTATTACATAATGCGGCGCTACACACCTGTCCAGATTCAACTAATCAAGGGCTTCATGAAAAGGCATGATGATGATGATGATGATGATGTCGCAGCAGGTGTTTGTACAGAGCAAACAGAGTGGAATTTTGAGGAGTTCACCCCCAGTGAGGAGCTGGGTAACGTTGATATGGATATCATTGCCTGCGGTCGACTGGTCATTTGCTATAAATTGCAAGTCCTGTGGGTACTATCCAATGTTTTTCTAGTGTCAGTTGTTTAGCTTGCTTCAAACTCTGACCAGTTTTAGACATGCAACCTAGCAACAGTTTCCACCATTTCCGTAGGTGCATTAAGTAATATGGGGTGGAGGTGTGCAGACTGCCTCAAGTTTAGAGACGCTGAACAGTATTGCAAAGGTTTCTTGTTCAAATCCTGAGGCTGATGGGGAAGATTTGGTTGGATGTGAGGTAATAACCGTCAATTGCTTCCTTCAGGAACTCAATTACCCCCCACAACCAAAGTGCTTCTATGTAAGGGACTTACCCCTACTGCAAGGGTTCATTTTTAATGCTGGCAGAACAGTTCTTAATTTTTTTTTTATCAGTTCATCACCTCTCATGTGCATGTGTGTAAACATATATTAGCAGTACATTTAGCTTGCCAAGTACACTAGGTGGGTAGAGTTAAGCATTGCGGTTTTATTTTATTTTCAGGTGATGAGATTCCTAGAGTGCATTTTGGCCCTCCTTCCAAATGTAGTGTGCACCCACATTAGCGCATTGTAGCAGTGCTTTCTGCCTGCAGTGTTTTCTAAGAGGCCCACGGGGGGTTTGCACTCCCAGAATTCATTAGAGTAACATGCCTTTAGCAACAAGATGCTCTGACCGAGCCAGAGCAGCAGGACAGGCTCACTCAAGTGTCTGCACGCCCGTCTGAACATCCACATTTGATTTTGGTGGCTCCTTCATTTGGCAGCACCATATCATATAGATAATTGAAAATACTGTAAATGGTTTAGGTTGTTAATGTAAGGTGTGTGTCTGATCATAATTCCTGTTGGAAGGACATCCATCCACACACCGTTTCTTTATTCCAGCCATCAGCCCACACTAAGGAGTAGACACTTCACACCTGCTCTCCTCACTCATGGCCTCTTCACGACTTCTATTTTCAGTAGAGGTTCTAAGACAGTAGCCATGTTTCCATCCACTTGTCAATCGAATTGTGTGAGGATCGCTAAAAATATGAATGCAAATAAAGCCGGTGAACGTGCGTTTCCATCTAGAGCTTTAAATCGGATAAAGCATTTATCAAAAAATACTTTTATCAAACGAGAAAATCCGATGAGATCGACAGTACAAACTTTTTGTCGATTTTCATGACTTTTAATCGAATTTTACTGTTTCCATAAGGCATTTTTAATTCGATATAACTTAATTCGCATAAAACGTGTGGATGGAAACATGGCTAATGACTTACTGTAACATTCATTCTCCATGTCATCTAGGTACTTGGGGGAGGCCATGAGTTACTGTGTTCCACAACATTTTGACCAGTTAGGAGATAGTTAGGAGACAATATCTTATCCATTGGTTGATTATAATGAGATATTAACACCATTCGTGTATTGACCATTCAAGGTCATGAAGTGTGTGTGTATTGACCATTCAAGGTCATTGTTTCTTGGTGATTGCCTTTGCAACGTGTTGTGACTGCAGGTATGCAGAGCTCTATATTAGATGGGTGTGTACATTCATCTCTGGACCCCTGGAGTCATGCTCTGGATTTGTGTAAGGCCATAACAGCTGAAAGTGATGAAATTGGGTCTGGGATTTGAACCAACAATGTTATGGCTGTTGGCATACCTCCTTGAAGTGCATTTTGTAAAGTACACAATCTTGTATTGTATTGTGTGTTGTACTGTAATTCCCGCTTGCACATCCTCCACCAGGAACAATCCTTGGTTTGTGCTCAAACACATGGAGTATAATATAAAAGGTTCAGCCAGGCTGAAGACAAGTATACACATGTATTTATTACACACATGAGACTATGAGGAAGTGATGGTGCGGTCTCTCCTCTCTCGACAGCTGTGGGCTGTGATCAAGTCAGGGGAAGGTGTGAGCTCTGCAGAAGACCTGTGCCGTTACCATGGTAACAGGGCTCTGGAGGCCATCGAGGCTCTCCCGTCCTCCGAGGCTCGCTCCGCCCTGGAGAACATCGCCCGCGCCGTGGCCAAACGCTGACCTGCTGGAGAACATCGCCCGTGGCCAAACGCTGACCTGCTGGAGAACATTGCCCGCGCCGTGGCCAAACGCTGACCCGAAGGGCTTTGTCTCCAACAGCCAGATACATGGACAATTGTTGCTCATTCAAAAACTTTACCCAAAATGCCCCAAACTTCCATCTTGAAAGTGTCTTATCTCAATTCACTTGAGAGGACCCCTCTCAGTTCTCCAGTCAGCTTGAAGTGAAACTGCAGAATGCACCATTAATTATTCTCCATTTAAAAAACTTCTCCATGAATGTGTTTTCATGTATTTATCCAGACTGTTCTTACTGTGTTTGCCTCCTTGCCCCCATGCCCAACAGCAGAGCTGCACTGGGAGGGGAGAGGTCAAATGGCTTCCCTTGGCCCCTGCCAGGGGCACACTTGAAGCTATGCCAGCAGTAATTATTAATGAAGGCCCCGTTCGCGCGAGCTGAGCAAATGGACAGGAAATGCAGCGGTATTGATTGGGCGGCGCGCGGGCTGGCGCCAGGGTGGTGGGCCTGTGGTTTCCCGGGGCGCTCTCTCTGCGGGGGGACAGCCAGGTGTGAAACGGGGTGGAGGAGGGAGGCGGACACCGCCACCCGTAGTAGCGTCCGTCTGTCACACACACCTGAAGGGCATGAAGAGCCCGGGAGAGGAAGAGAATATTTAGAGTTAGAATCAATGTGGGCGGAATATGAGGGCAAGCCTCTGGCCATTGATTAAATATTTATCCTTGTCATGAGTGAACCAGAGCAGAATTGAAGGGACCAAACATACAGCAAACAGGGGAAACATGTTAGCTTTTTTTAATGCAGTCAGGTTTTTCTTGGAAGATTAAGGCAGTGTAGAGAATAAGTTGTGGAAGAAGCAGGTGTATTAATACAGCAAATCTGCCAGTTGAGCTGTGGAGTCTGAAGTCATGAGTTTTTCACCTGCACATAGTGGGGGCCTGCAGATGGAAAAGCAAGGCCAGTTTATTAGTCCAAAATGTGGGTCCCAGACAGATTTCCTGGTTGAAATATAAACATTAAACATTATTGTAATACACTCTAATCAAAATGTGAAATGCATGTAACTATATTTTTAATGTAGGCTACATCTCTCTTCCCCCACATAAATGAATAATGAACACAGCGGTCAGGATGAGACGCCTAGGTCAGTGACAGACGGACATTGTAAGAGTCTGCAGCCAACCAAAGTCTCGCCACAACATCATGTTATCATACGTCTGAAACCAAACACCGTCTCCGTTTTATTCATAGCGAGGATTTTTGTGGTTTGCTGCTGTTTGCGTCCTGGCTGCTAGGTTGGAGCACTGAGTGTACATAAATATCATGAAAGGGGCAAGGGCCAAACCCCCACCCACCCCCTACACACACACACACACACACACACACACACAGTATGGTGTAATTACAGCTGGTATGCTGTGGAGAAAGCTAGCGCAGCACAATAGATACTGTTACACTGTGAGTCACTGCCTCCTATGGACACTTGTGATGATGGTACTGTATTCAAAAGTGCACATAACAGAGAGAAAAATAAATGCTTGATTGGATATTTCAATTCAAAATTATCCAAAAGGAGCTACACAGATAGAGATATTCCTTCATTAGATTTATAGCAACAAATAACGGATGGATAGATGCATAATCATGGAAGCAATGCCGATTTTCAAGTAAAGTGGGCAGTCCATGTTCTTGTTTTACTAGGTGAAAAGAACTGTTGACAGAACGGAGACAGAATTAACCTGATATCAGACAGAATCGTCAACTCGGTAGCCTACACGTCTGGACCCGGGCTACAACAGAATGGAAACACGGATACGTGGGACGTGAAACCTTGGTTGCCCAGTGGTGATTCCCACCATCAATCAATCAATCAAAGCTTTATTTCTATAGCGTGTACCATGTTTAAGGAGGTGTAGTGGGCTTGTTTTACTAGCAGACACATCTCTACATTTTCCTAGCAGACACATCTCTACATGTGAGTGCCAGATTGAACACTCTTCTGAATGGAAACCATGTCTTAATTATCTGCTTGTGGATAATTGCAGATTCTGATGTGTAAAAAGAAATCAACAATTTTGTTAAATGATGTTAAGACTCAATTAGTCTCATTATTAATGACCTATCGGTGAACACCTGTTAATGTCATCACATTGCTGTCTGATGGATGAAATGATTCACTCCAATAGGAACAAAATGCTCTTCCCTTTTCGACAGACACGAGCATATTGCCCAAAAATGACACTTTAACGAGCTCAGCTCAGTGCTAAGTGCTGAATCGCAGCCTCTCATCGCGAGCGCCCGCTCCAGTGACCCTGGGCACGGATTCCTCCGCACAGGCCTCGCGCTTCATTGGCTGACAGATCAGACTGCCGTCGAGACAGCTCATTACCCAAATAATTGACTTCGGCACCATCAGAGGAACCGTACATTGTCTTGTTATAACATCCCCATATTGACACTTTTGTGGTTGGTGACACTGAACATGAATGCTTACTTGAATGTTTTCCAAGCACCAGGTGATCCAATGTTTTCATTCAATGAGAAGGTTTTATTTTCTGAGGGATCCGTGTCATAGTGGCTAAGCTTGTCTAATACAAATAACACAATCTGGATACTTTCATTCACGATGATAACGCTATACTGTAGATAATATCATATTATGGCATTATACATTTAAGATAAACATTTAAGATACATTTTAAGATTCAATTTTAAGATCAAATCCGTCGTGGCTGGTTACCAGAACCAAACGATGGGAGATAAACCCAGGACCTTGTCCATGGTGCTGAAATCATCTGATCGGTCAATGTTGACGCCTATAAGTGGTTTTAGAAAGTAATTGCTTTCAATAGCCTATAATGCAGATTCATGAGCGATAGTCCATGCATGAAGTGCACATATTGTCTAATTTATTGTCGTAGCCTAGGCTACATATTGTCCCACTATGGTAAAATTTACAGGTTACAAAATCCATATGCACAGATGCCTGTAATTAAGCTATTTGAATGTTGTTTTGATTCCATCCATCCATCTTCATCCGCTTATCCGGGGTCGGGTCGCGGAGGCAGCAGCTCCAGCAGGGGGCCCCAGACATCCCTTTCCCTAGCAGCATCAACCAGCTCTGCCTGGGGAATCTTTAGCCGCTCACAGGCCAGTGCGGAGATGTAGTCCCGCCACCTAGTCCTGGGTCTACCCCTAGTCCTGGGTCTACCCCGCGGCCTCCTCCCAGCCGGACACGCCTGGAACACCTCACTATGGAGGCGCCCAGGAGGCATCCTCACTAGATGCCCGAACCACCTCAACTGGCTCCTTTCGACGCAAAGGAGCAGCGGCTCTACTCCGAGTCTCTCCCGGACGACTGAACTTCTCACCCGATCTCTCAGGGAGACCCCAGCCACCCTCCGGAGAAAACTCATTTCGGCCGCTTGTATCCGTATTTTGATTCTATTTCTGCTTATAATGAAGTATCATGTGGTTTCTAAAACCAGGTCATTTTCAGACCATGTCTAACAAGTTAAACTTGATTTGTCAAGAGTTTGGTTTGATCTGGAAGGTGTGGTCGGGATAATTCTCTCTGCCTCTCTTCCTGGATGGCGCAGACTCCCTCTCCTCTCCTATAGGGCTGTCTGCCTGGACCGCGCTGAGGACTGGGGTTCTGTAGGCCGCTAGCGGCACTTCCTCTTCCCTCCACACGGGGGCAGAACAGGAACAGTCATGTAGAGGCGGCTCCACTGCCAGCTCTCCATGGTCTGGAAGGCTTCCAGGTTCGCACTCTTGACTCTGGGCACTTTGGTTTCCTGGAACTCCAGGTCATGGGAAAAGAGACCGGCATGATCACCAACGCCATGGTGAATGGGGACAGTCCTGATAGTTCCGGTCCAGTTTGAAATGGTTCGGCCGTCGATCACGTTAAGGCTATCCTATAGGATATGCGACTGGAAATTCTCTCAAGATTCCAGAGATTTCTTTGTCACATGTAATGCACGTGTACAGTGAAATGTTGCTGCCGGCTCCAAGATTATCCTCAATACAAATAGGCCTACTCCAATACTCAATTGACAAATGATTAATTTACAAGTTACAAATTACACAATAACTAGGCTACCGTTTCTATGCTGTATAAAGATAGGGATAAGATAATATTATAGCCTACTAGCATGAAAAAATATAGTTTTTATCTCCACGTTCACGTAGGATCCAACAGTCAGTGGGGCGTCTACCTATAAAATGTCTATGGTCACAAGTGCCAATGTCCTTTCCATGAAATTCCATGTATATCCACAAGGTGGCGGCTTAAACCACACTTTTTTGCTCTCATTTCTTCTCCGTTCCTCCACTCCTGCAGTACCACTGACTAGGGAATAACTATTAGGCTTTTTATTTAAAGGAGTAGTAAAGGGAAAATGAATGCACTTTTGATAATTTGTCTGATAATTGCTCTACCACCGTTTTGGTCATACAATGGATGTGGGTGGGCACCGTGAAAAATCATTCAAAAACATAAACTCTCAATTTCAAAGACAAGAAGCTCACCAAAGTGTTAGTTGGCGTTCTGATATATAATTCGCCATAAAGTAGGATTCTAGTTCATCTGGAAAGGCTTTTTAAAATATTTAGCATATAACTATTTAGTCGCAGCACAAACGTGTGTAAACTTCCGCAAACTAGGTAGCCTAGCAACATAAACAATAACAATAGCTACCGTAAGTAGTTCCGCTTCCTGAATCCCCTCTGCGGATTGATCTACACATCTACAACGGTCGCGTCAATACAAGTCAATGGATTTCTTAAATTGATCAATAAAACCCTACAGGAACACCAATTACCCCCTCGGTGAGCTTCTTGTCTTTGAAATCGAGAGTTTAACATGTTTTTGAAAGATTATTCAAGGTGCCCACCCACATCCATTGTATGACCACAATGGTGGTAGAGCAATTATCAGACTTTCTTAATAAAAGTGTTAGTTTTGTCAACGTTTTGATCTGAACCATTGTATATGATCATAAGTAACCTTAAAACAGGGCTAAACATGGATTTTCCCTTTACTACTCCTTTAAGTAAATTGTTAATTGACTGCTATAAATACCATTGATTATGAAGGAACGAACAACGTGATGGAATTAAATGAAACATTTTTTTGTAACCTATGGGCTAGTTGTGTAACCTATAATTCAATGTTTACCACCAGTAGACCTACGAATAAAACAATGCAGGAGTGTCATTCAGTAGTGAAAAGACAGGTTTAGTGAGCAAACCTTTTCTTGTCTGAAAGATTTACAAAGATATAACTCAACTTCGGTAAACATGGGTAAAATGCGCTCAACGTACCAGCACCCTTAGTAGTTTTCAAAATCATAACTGTCGCATAGGCATTTTGTCAAATTCAGTTTATTCAGTAATTAGGGTCAACTAATATGTGTAGGCTACTGTAGCCCTATAGGCCTATTTTAATTGTTTTATTTCTTCCCTATGTTTTGAGAAAGTCTCCCCCACGCGTTCAACTTACTTGTTGAATGGGACGCACAACATTGTTCCCACGTTAAACAGACTTTCCACACAAATGACTGCTCTCGATACCCGAATAATACCACTCGACTGTCTTGTATGTTTTGTATTAAAAAATAATTTGGGACTGACGAGCCATATTTCGCCTCATATGTAGGCTAACAGCTTCAAGAAGACAGAAGACACAGAAGACACAGCAGACACAGCAGACACATCCACGCACAGCTGTGCGGAAATGACACAGCAGGCGCGCGCACCGTCACGTCACGCGAGAGGGCACAGGACAGAAAAAATAAAGGAACACCAACACGAACAACATCTATCCGTGTTGCTAGCTAGCCAAAACCCCTAGCATATGTTCTGCAGATATGTTCTCCACGCCCTCGTTATCCCAAAGGACTGCATGAAATCTTAAAGGTGAGCTCGCACCGACGAATCAATCTTGTTTCACGCAATTCCACCGAGAGTGGGAGAAAACTCGTCTCCACCACAGCAGGCTACATTGCCGCGTCATAAAAAAAAATCCACAAACAAAACGGCTAGCTAACTTCCTAGCCATAAGAGCAAACACTAGCCAGGCAAGCGTCTGGGTTGATATGCTGCATCCTATCAGTAGCGTTTATCAGTTGTCTGAAAGGGCTGAGCGCTTGATTAAAGTGAAAAAGTGACACAGCTGTGTTTTCTTCCCGTGTTTTGGTTTAGTGGGCTTCTAGTGGAGGAATGAGGAAGTGGATGTAGTGAATCACAACTCAAGTCATAATATCTATTAGGTGCAGATCATGTCCTCTTTCATGAAGATATTCAAACTTTGCATCAGTCAGCTCACAATTAAAAATAGCACATCTTGTTTTAAAACAGATATTATCCACAGTCCATAGTTTTAGAGGAGTAGATGGCAACAAGCAGCATATACCACTGCAGGTTGAAACTGGCATCAGTCTTTATTTTATTCGTCGTGGGAGTAAATTAACTTAATTTTAGGGATTGCCTAAAATGTATGTTGACCCAAAAATACAGAAATTCAAATATACAAGAGTGCAAATAAACAGTGCATTTAACAGCAGGTGTGTTCCTAGCATGCCTAAATTGTGCAAACATGTCTAGGGTGTGAAAGAGTTAAAAAGTAAATGAAGCCCACATGTCCTGTCCAAGCAGTCTAGCTGCCCAAAGCTTACTGTAGGCCTAAACTAGACTTGGACAAGCATTTATGACGATAACTTTATTGAAGGTTAGTGAGTTTGAAATGTGATTCCATTTTTACTTGGATTATATTTAACAAGCAAGTTGCATGCATAAGCATGATTGAAAGAAAAAGACTGTATGTCTAGTTGTTGTGTGTTTTTAGAGGCATGTTTACAGTATTAACTGCAGGCCTACACAGTAGGGCGATAATTTAGGGTGATAACTTTATTGAAGGTCAGTGACTTTGAAATGTGTTTCCACTTGTACTCTAGGATATGAGTTTCTCCGAACATGGGGAAACCCCAGACGGAGAGATGCTTGACAGGGGTAAGAGTTTAATAATGATGTAGCCCAAACGCTGTCAAAGTGGAAGTTTCTAGCTTTACCACTGAACTTGTTTGTTAATAATTGCACTACATTTGTTTTGCAGTATAGGAAATTAGCTACTCATACATTGGATATTAAGGCTATATACACTCTGATACTGGCTTCAATTGAACTATTAGGGAGTTGGCTCTCAAAAGACATACACTGAAAGTGTAAATATGTACTGTAAAGTAATACAATTCCTTGTTTTGTGTTTAGAGAGAAAACCCATTCAATATATTAAGAAGGAGACAGAGGACTGCGCTGTTTGTGAGACGGTTGAAGGGTCAGGAGGATGCTCTCTGGCAGCCAGTGAGACCAGTAAACGTGCCTGTGCAGAGATGGGCTCTGATGGCATGAATGCTGAAGTGGACCAGGCTACCAGCTGCAAGAGAGTGAGGGTTTCTGATGAGGTAAATTCACCTGGAGAATGAATCGTGCATGACAGAAGTTACACCTGTCACACAACAAAATGGTGTGCTGTAGATATCCATTTACTCACCATTACTTAATATATGGTGAAGATACATTTTTCTTAGCATGCCTTTTCAAGACTTTATTGTTCTTTATTCATTTGTTCAGGCCTGTCTTTTAGGTAATTAGTGAATGTTGTTCTTGTTCCAGGGGCATCAGTTGCCTGAGACCACCTCCAGACCTCAGCCCCTCTGCCTTCCCACCGCTGGAGAGACCACCTCCAGACCTCAGCCCCTCTGCCTTCCCACCGCTGGAGAGACCACCTCCAGACCTCAGCCCCTCTGCCTTACCACCGCTGGAGAGACCAGAGTCTCGTTCAGGAAGCCTCTCTACAGCATCTCCCACAGGATCACCGAGAAGAGGGTGGCATGGAGCCTGGACCAGCAACCCCCCCATGAGGGCACGGCACGGCTGAGCTACAGCAGCCTCCTATCCCCCAAGCTGGGGGCCGCAGGGGAGCACAGCCGCTGTGAGCCCCTCCCCTCCGCTACCGGGACCACGGGGGCCACGTCCCCAACAGACTCCAACCTTTACCCCTTGATTGAGAAGATGTTTTTTATCCTCAATACTCTCAACTCAAGTATGACCCAGCTGCACAGCAAGGTGGATCTGCTCTCCCTGGAGGTCACTCGCATCAAGAAGCAGATCAAGCCCTCGGAGATGGTGACCGAGTTCCAGCCCCCACCTGAGTACCTGCTGACGAGCGAGGAGCTGAGTCAGCTGATGGAGCAGACCTCCAGCGCTGGCGAGCTGGGGTGCCGACTGCTGGTTCACCTTTTCCCAGAGCTGTTTAAATCCAAGGAATGCACCCACAGCTGCATAGCCAGCAAGAGAACGCTAGACTCTCTCCATCTGCAGCTGATACGCAACTACGTGGAGGTCTGTTTCCCTCTGGTTAAGAATAACAATGTCTGGCAGGATGAATGCCTTTTACAGATCAATGACTTTTTGAACAGCTTCTGGGCTCAGAAGGATATGGAGAGTGGACAGCAATGCAGGAAACAGACAATCACAGGCCTTGATATAAAGGCTGAGCTTAACCAGACTTGCCATTTCATTAACGAGGATGGTCAAGAGGAACACCTGTCTCTAGACTCGAATGGACACCACAACAACATGGCGCTCGACGCTCACACCAGGGAGGACCTGGATGAGTTCTCCTCACCCGAGGACCTGGTTATATTTCTTGCCAACCGTCTCTTCCCTGAGGTTTTTGAGGAGGGGAAAATGCCAGAGGGTCCGAGCGGGTATAGTAGTGTGGGACAACTGATTCTGGATTCTGACAGAATAGAGATCATTCGTAAATATATGGAGGCCAACTTCCCTGACGTCCCCGAGGACACCTGGCTGCAGGTGTGTGTCCAGCGTATGGACGATGCGCTAGAGGGCCCTCACAGTAATGGCAACGGGAGCGAACCTGAGAATTTAAATGATGAGAGCTACGACTCCACAAGCCTTCCCGACGACGTCTCCATCATAAAGATCGGTGACCTATGTGATTTTGAGAGGCCAATTCGTAGGTCGAAAAAGTCCTTGCTCACCCCAATGGACTTTAACCAACTGGAGATACCTCTACCAGATTTCAGCGTCCCTAAGGAGTACCTTCTGTCAAAGGAGCAGCTGAGGAACAATTACGACTGTAGCTTGTCCATCGGGAACTTTGCCTCTCGCCTGTTAGTATTGATGTTTCCCGAGCTCTTTACCTACGAGAACGCACGGAAGCATTACAACTGCAGCGGGTCTCTGGGAAAGAAGCAGCTGGATCCTGTTCGGGTCAACCTGATTCGCCACTACGTCCAGCTGCTGTATCCCCGGGCCAGAAACGACAGGGTGTGGACTCTGGAGTTTGTGGGTAAACTGGACGAGCGATGCAGGCGGCGGGACACGGAGCAGAGGAGGTCGTACCAGCAGCAGCGCAAGGTCTACGCGCCAGAGTCAGAACAAGAGCCCGGAGACTTCCTGACCGCCTGCCAGGAGAACCAGCTCAATACAGAGACCTTTCAGAAGGAGGACTGCGATATCCCCCCACTTCCCCCCGAGAAAAGTAGCAAAGACTTCTGCAAGATTCCCCTGGAGGAGCTGTCTGTGTCTCTACCAGACTTCCCTGTGCCTTCGCTCTACCTGCTCTCTGACGCAGAGGTGCGGGAGATAGTCCAGCAGAGTCTCTCTGTGGGGAACTTTGCTGCTCGCCTGCTGGTGCGGCTGTTCCCTGAGCTGTTCACGCAGGAGAACCTGCGGCTTCAGTACAACCACTCAGGTGCATGCAACAAGAAGCAGCTGGACCCCGTGCGTCTGCGGCTCATCCGGCACTACGTGGAGGCCGTCTACCCGGTGGACAAGATGGAGGAGGTCTGGCACTACGAGTGTGTGCCAAGCATTGATGAGCGCTGCCGGCGCCCTAACCGGAAAAAGTGTGACATATTGAAGAAGGCCAAGAGATCAAGTACGCTCTCCTAGTCACAACGCTGTGCTGAGAAGCAACACTTCACTTTTTTTATTTTTTAAATAAACTTTGCACAAGTATAAGCTGAGTAACATAGTGGAACCTTAACACACTGTCCTATGTAGGATGAGGTCATCTTGTTTCAACTTCATGGATCTCCATCAGTATCCTGTTCTTATTGGATGTGTTTGTAATTTCGGACGACAGAGATAGTGTAGTTAGGACTAGCTTCTATTTGTATGCCCAAACAATACTGTCATTAGCTAATCTATCTCACCGTGTTGATGAGCTGTAGCCTTAAAAACAATAATAATGTAAAAATTTGTAATTTCATAGTTGTCACTAGATGGATAAAGAATTGGTCACAAACCTGTGATATTTTGGTCCATCGCAAACATGTTGTAGCAAAGTGCCACCACTGTTTTTAACAACAATTTATGTTATACCTTCTTATAGAAGTTTGTACTATAATACTGTATGAAACCATGGCAACAGATCATGTTAATCTATTTGTAATAAAATTACATAACTATCTTTTTTCTTTTTCTTTTACAATGCTACCCTGTGTTTCAGATGGGGTAAATGGCGTAGCTCCATAGAGCACTGATGTAGCTAAAATAGTGCCTGCTTTAGCTCAATTGGACATTAATATTATATTTTTAATACAACAATATAATCTCTATGATAAATGGTGCCCCAGTATGTAGCACAATGGTTAAAATCAAAATATTTTCATTTCAATCGCCAAAATAATTGAATGTGATTTACAGGTATCACAGCAAGTGTTTAAAAAGGTTTTCCTGCTGAAAACCCCTTGATTGGACAGCAAAGATGTCTGTGGCTTCCTCTATTCAGATTTTACGAAGCTTTACGAGTTAGAACCATGCAGACGGCTTACTAGGCCGTGACTGCGGTTCTCCATCCAGCGTTCCACCGCGCATGGTTCCACCAGGCCTTCAACGGAGCACAGGAGGTAGGTACAGGCAAGAGGGATGCTAGTGCAACTGATGCAATGAGATGAGAGCTCTTGGTTATTCATTAAGATGTCAAATTGATTACTCAATTTTCAAACTTCCAGACTTCCGTCTTTGTGTAGAGAAACTAGCTTTTTAATTTGACCTTGAGGCATATTGACAAATTATCACCAAATATTTGTCCTTTGGATTAATCAGAATTAGATACCAATTATGGTCCAAACGAATCTTAGACTTTGGCATCAACACACATAGATAGTATACTACTGTAGCAATGTTATCCTTAATACCCAGAACAAATAGACAGTTCTAGTTCAGTAGTATCAGCCTAATCAGGCTCAAACCAGCCTGGCCACCAGGGAGGTGGTGATAGAGATGATAATCTACATTTGGGAATATGATTATGTCCATTTCAGTGATGATGCATTGGGTCATTTGGGAGATATTTTGTATTGGAAGTGGGCACGTAGCAGGACAATAACCCCCCACCCGCACACACAAAATCAAACAAACTGCATTATACAGCTTGAGGATTAAATTGAGCCCTCCCTGCCATGGCATGCAGTGTGAGAGAGTACAAAAGGCCCTTAAAACACATAATTATTTTTCAATCCATGCCCCCCCTCCCCCCCCTGCGCTCTACAGTGGGAGGACGTGTAGCTTGTAGACACAAGTGACCGATGGTCCAGGGCACCAGGTAGTTTCAGTGCCACTGGCACAGATGGAGCCTCCAGCCTGGAAACCCCATCAGGGCAGCTCCTCGGCTGCACCCACACTGCGCTGGGCCTCAGCAGGGGCATGAATAAGGCCATGCGGCTGGTAGAGGGGGAGGAGAAGACAGAGTGGAAGTGCTGAGGGGTTTCATGGTGGATATGGAGGTCGACAGCAGGAAGGCCAGTGTGGTTGGACAAGCACTGGACATGTGCCTCAAAACTGGTGGCTCGTGAAGACTCTCAAACCCTGGAACCGCTACAAGCAATTCCTCCTCTTCCTCAGTGTGCTGTTGGCCTGCAGAGAGTGTAGGTGTGGGTGCCTCTCCAGGGCAGCAGCAGTCCTGCCCATGCACTGTTCCCTCTCCTTCCATCCAAAAAACGTTACCGGAGCATCAAGTCACGTACCACCCGTCTCAGTAACAGTTTTTTTCCACAGGCAGTTAGGCTGATGAATCACTGATGCTCCTACTTTTGCTCTATGCACTTTAATGTCTCTTTGTAAAATCTTAATGTCTTATTGTCGTATTTCGTAGTGTCTATAGTGTCTTAATGTCTCATTTTGTAAACGTCTCCTGTCATATTGTTGTAATGTCTTACTGTCTTATGTCTTAAGTCATGTCTTGATGTCAGAGTGCCGGG
The DNA here is from genome assembly GCF_949987555.1 of Borostomias antarcticus. Lineage (NCBI taxonomy): Eukaryota > Metazoa > Chordata > Actinopteri > Stomiiformes > Stomiidae > Borostomias > Borostomias antarcticus. The sequence continues at coordinate 8,507,637 of NC_140249.1, forward strand.
CACAGTGCATTTCATTGTATTTTATAAATACACATGACAATAAAAGCCTTGAACTTGGTTGCAACTAGGACCATCTGGTAGAGTTCCCAAGCCAGAATCCTCTCATCAACACCCACCTAGCCTGCACTGATGGAGCTCCTCTACCTCAGTGGTCCTTGTGGTGTTTGCCTGCCTGGGTGTGCACTTGGTGGAGCCCTTCTACGCCAGGACCATAGAGATGCTACCAACACTCGGCTCAGGGAGTTCTGCAAGGGACTGCATACAGGCTTGGGCCAGCCAATCAGTGACGACTTCACAAGGTTCACGAAGCCTGCCACCGAGACTGAATCATAAAAGATTTTTCCAAATGAATTTAAAGTCTTTATACACTAGTATTAGCAGACAACATGACTCGTGTGGGCACACAAATGGCAGAATACTGCTAGCCAGAAAACACCATTTTGGATGTTAGTTAAATTCATTTTCAAGGAGTAGAGGATTATTTTTGAGAGAGTTGGTTTTGGTGTCAAAATTATTTTATTGGTAGTGTTAATTCCCAAATGGACATCTTCAAATTTTGGCCTTGGCCCGATAAATTAAACTAGGCTAGTGGCTTAAATTTCAGATATTTGTCACGTAAAGAGATTTCTGTACATTCAAGTAACTAAAATGTCATGTGACTTTCATATAATGTATTAAACCCCAAGAAATTAGGCTTAGTTCACATTAAAATACCTTAAACATTAAATTAAATCATGATTATAAGCAACATCCAGATCCTTAACAGAGAATGAACGGAATGCTATATAGGGCTTGGAAGATCCTACTCTGCATTTAGGGTGTGGTGATAAAGACTCAAATAGATCGCTTTACTACTGTACTGTTCTGTTCAAATCTTTATGAAACACGTTTTTTTCCACAAGATGTGTACAACAATAGTCTATAGAACAATGCTTAGCTGCACAATACTCTCTGATATTCAGTCTCCCTTGAAATAGTCAATCATCAATAACATGATGCATTAAGAAAAACATTTTCTTCTGGACAGGGTCATCTCTTTGATCTGTAACACTTGAGAAGGCCATGTAGGTTTTTGATAAGGCGAATCAAAACCACTGCATTGGTCATTGTGGATTCGAAGAGCGCAACCCAACAGATTCAGAAAGAGCACTGACTTGATCAATGGTTTTAAAAGTGCCTCACCGCTGTAGCGACAGGTCCAACCCCCATAAGTGCAGGTAGGTTAGGAGGGGCTCCAGCATTCTGCTCTCCGGCCCCAGCGCTCCCGACCACTGGCCCTTTAAACACACACTATCTTGGTTTGCCTCCACACGTTTTCTTTTGGACCGTAAAGCAAATTGAATTCCCCTATAAAACTGAACATGAAAAACGGCTATGTCCAGTACACAGTGTATGTACGTACAGTATTTACATTGTGTCAGATTCTAACTGTGACCATTTCTCTTACATTTTCATTAAAAAAACACAAAACTTTTGGATCATGCCATTTGTAATCACACCCACCATGAGGGCAAACTATGCCATTCACATGTGTGACTCCTTGAGCAGGAGCATTGTTAATGGCAAGAGGAACTGCGCTTTAGACTTTTAAATAGTCTGTTGAAAAGTCACTGCTTGAAGGCGTCCTGCTTTGGGAGCTCCATGTTTTTCCAGCGTCTCAGAGCAATTTTGTACTTGTCTCCATCCTTGGATTCACCGAGAACTTTCTTAATGATGACTCTCATCAGGGTTACGGTGTCTGTCTCTTTATTGTCTGACAGTATGAGGTCCAAAGTATCCCCCACTTTTACCTAATGAAAAACAAAATATAAAAAGTACAGTAGCAACACAGCACATTATATTCAGTGATAGACAAATGTAAAGTTTACGTACCACAACCCTCATGACAGTAGGAGCCCACCCCATCTCCCTTTTTGTGGCAGACCTGCTCAGTATTAAAGTGAATTTTTAATAGCAGCTGAATTTAGGTACTCACCGATTTACTTTTCTTGATGAGTTTCTGTCCATTTAGCCTAAGTGTGTTGCTGTAGAATGCATCCTCCACTTTGCTGAAATTAAAAGAAACTGTTAGCTAGCCCTATAAGTAGAGTACATATAAATAGCACATTTGGTTTTTCCCATAAAATCTACTGTAGGCTGCTAAAAACAACAGCTAATCATCTTGCACTTACTTGCGCGCTATGTCCAGACCAGCTTTCATTATCACATCATAGCGAAAAGACTGCACAAATTTCTCCAAGTCCTTGTAGTCCTTAGGTAGACTAGGGTCATCCTCAAGTTCATCTTCGTAGTCACTGTCTTCTGGGTCCTCCTCCTCCTCCTCCTCCTGCTGCTGTGTAGTCCTCATGCCTCCTTTCTTCTTGCTACTTTTGAACCTTGCATGGTGAACCGACCAGCTTGTTGCTGGATCCACACCACTAAGGAGCTTGTGAGTCCCATGGTGGAGGAAAGCAGTGGAGCCCCACAGCTGACGGCAGTGTATTGTCCTGGGGCACCATTCTGTCCAGAGTGGTCCGTGGCCAGTAGTTAAAAGCTGACGGGGACTTAATGTCAGTCTTCCCAACTGTCGCAGAGTCAGGGCCTGGACTGACAAACTCTGCATATTTGCTAGTGCTCCACCCTGCGATGTGAAAGAAACACTGTCGTCAAAACCTGGAAGGGAATAATAATAATGATAATAATAACAATAATAATAATATGACAAAGTAATTCAGGGATCCCCAAAAAGTTAACGACCAGTAGATTTAGCTAAATTCGCCAGCTAACGTTAGTTATTCTCATTAAACTGCAACATAACGTTAGTTTGCCATTGGGATACCAATGATAATAGCATGAGTACAATGCCAATCTGTTAGCTATGATGAATTTGATCCTGACCATACAAAATAAGCTAACGTTAGCCTAGCTTGACTAGTGCTAGCTTAATTACAAAAGCTAGCTAACGTTATCTCACTTAACTTTAGCTAGCTACGGTGCATGCAGGGCCTTCAGCTTGTTACCCATTGATCTTAACCTAATATGTTAGGAAGACTGGAACTAGCTAAATCTTTGTAGCGTTACCTTAACTCTACTTATTTGTATTCATTCAGCAACTTTGACGTTGTTGTTGTTGAGCAGCATTCTTCAACAGCCGAGCTTTCTACTTCTCTGATCTAATAGCGAAACGCAAACCAACGTGTAAGGTGCTTACCGCCACCTACTGTACGGGAATGTGTAACATCAGCGCTGTACATACTTCAGGCTATACAAGTAAAGAAAATATAACTATATCGTACAATCCAATATTGTATCTGTAAGAAATATAAAGAGAGTCTTGCAGAAGCAGAATTCCCTCGTGTTCTCCATCGCTAAAATCACTGCCAAGTTCTGCAGCTGAAGTTCGTGATCTTCTTCATTTGACTGCGACTGAGACGTCGAGGGAGACCTGTTGCTGCTCTCTGCAGGTGTGTTTGGAAGCGCAGGTGGCAGTAGGCTAGCTGCTACCTATTTAATGCTTTATTAGGAATCATTGAGGAATGTTGATTATCATTATTATTTTTTAGATCACAGACATAATGACCTATACTGAGTAACCATTTATTTTCCTTAGGTTCCTTATTCATGTGTGAATTAGAGGGCTTGAGCCAACCCAACAGCCGAGCTACCAGCCTCCCTGACTCTGGACCCCGTTAAACCCTGTGGGAGTGCGGAGGCTGAGAGCACACGCTCTGTCAGCGGAGAGCCCAGACTGATGGAGGAGAAGCAGCCAAGCGCAGGCAGCAGGACGCCAACAATAGGCTGGATAAGTCAATCAATAAATCAACCAATCAATTAATCAATCAATCAATAAATCAATCAATCAACATTCTCCTGGCAGGTGCAGGTGTCTGACATCTCTGACCAGGAGAGGAACCTGAAGGCCCTACAAGGGACCATCTCTGACCAGGCGAGGAACCTGAAGGCCCTGCATGGGGCCATCTCTGACCAGGAGAGGAACCTGAAGGCCCTACAAGGGACCATCTCTGACCAGGAGAGGAACCTGAAGGCCCTGCATGGGGCCATCTCTGACCAGGAGAGGAACCTGAAGGCCCTGCATGGGGCCATCTCTGACCAGGAGAGGAACCTGAAGGCCCTGCATGGGGCCATCTCTGACCAGGAGAGGAACCTGAAAGCCCTGCATGGGGCCATCTCTGACCAGGAGAGGAACCTGAAGGCCCTGCATGCGGCCTTCTCTGACCAGCAATTCCCCAGGAGAGAGAGATTGTATCCATCAATAAAGAGATATGATAGAACATTATGATGATTTAAGGTGATTGGGGTGCTTATTTTATTCAGCATGGTGTTGTAACAACTTTAATATTATATCTCCTCTCGTTGAAGTGAAGGAGGGTAAACAAAGCTAAAGCTATAAAAGATCCTGCACAGGAAGCCGGTGTGACTGTGTGTGACTGTGTGTTTGTGTGTGTGACTGTGTGTGTGTGTGACTGTGTGTGTGTGTGTGTGACTGTGTGTGAGTGTGCACAGTGTGAGCCTGGGTGTGTATGAGCGCACATGCACATCAGATCTGCTTCCTGCGACTGTTGCACGCAGAACCTCTGTCATGTCCCAGACCAGAGGTCAGAGCATGGGGTAGGAGTAGGCAAAGTAGTTGAGCTCCGAAACGATGAGCTGCCTGTAGCGTGAGTACACTTCCTCCAGCTGATTTTCTTCTTCCTGGGTCTCGTAGCTGCTGGTGTAGATGCGCAACTGGGGGCAGAAACACAGGTACAGTGTGTGTGTTTGTGTGTGGCCATGTGTGTGAAATCTGGGCTACCTGTGTTTACCAATACTGTCAATTCTGTTGAGCTGAAAGAAGACCTCATATCACAGGGAAGGTTCACAGGGAAGGTGGCTCATCGCTTTAGTCGCTGAACTACTGCATCTCAAAACATATCCTCTCAGCCTACAGACATGTCCAGCCTGCACGGCATTCCCGTCACCATGAAGGAACAGCAGAGCAGGCCAGGCTACAGCCCCCTGCTCTCGCTCTGCTGTGATCCATCCAGAATGTAGGCGAGGTGACCTATGACCTCCCTCAGCCCCAGCTGCCCCCAGCTCTGCTCCCCCCTCACCTTGATGGTCCTGAGACAGCACTTCCTGTCCAGGCGCGTCTGCAGCAGGCGGTCCACAAAGCTGATCTGGAGGAAGGCGTGGACCTTGAGGTAGACCATCTGTGGGCAGAGCATCACCAGGTCCAGAAGCTCCTCGCCCACGCTCTCCTGGCTGCTGGGCAGGTCCAGGGTCAGCTTCTGCTCCACACACGGGAGAGGGACCAACAGGAGGAGGATGGTTGATTTGTTTTTATTTTTTACTTGTGGACCTTTATTTGCATTGCACTGTCGATGACTGCTTCAGTGTATTGATGGTACACTCAAAAAAGTGCTATATACAGTAGAACCGTTCAAAGCAGTAGAGGAACCCACCAAAAAAAAGGTTCCTGATAGAACCCTTTTCAGGTCAGAGAGAACAATATACTGTAGGGTTCCGAACAGCAACTCAGAGACCTAAAAAGGGTTTATCTACTACAAATGGTTGTTCTGTGTCTGGTATAAAAGCACATAGATAATCATGTGCAAATGGTAAATGGACTGCACTTATATAGCGCTTTTCCACCTTAGCGGCACTCAAAGCGCTTTACAATGACCTCTCATTCACCCATTCACAGCAGCTGCCATGCAAGGTGCTAACCTGCTCATTGGGAGCAATTTGGGGTTAAGTGTCTTGCTCAAGGACACTTCGACATTTGGAAAGTCGGAGCTGGGATTCGAACCGCTGACCCTTCGATCATTGAACGACCCGCTCTACCAACTGAGCTACAGCCGCCCCATGTGTGACCCTGTCCTCTGACCTGCAGACAGTGGCTGAACCCAGGGAGCAGCGTGGCGATGGCCGGCCTGGCGCCCCCCCTCCGGTCCTGCTCGCTGAGGTGGCCGAGCGTCCTGAGAGCCAGGGCCCTCAGAGGGACCTCCCTCGGGAGGATCCCCCTCAGCCGCTCCACGCTCAGGATCCGCTCCACCGACACGTGGACCTGCAGCTCCGGGCAGCGCCGGGCCAGCCGGGCCCAGGCCTCGCCCCCGACGGCCTGTGCGTGAGGCTCGTGCACGTGGCAGCGCACGGCGAGCTGGCGGAGGGAGCGGCAGGCGGAGCCCAGCGCGGCCAGCAGCTCGTCGGACACGCAGCTGTAGTTGAGGACCAGGCTGGACAGACCCCTGAACCTGGAAGAGCGGAGGACAACAGCAAGAGATAGGGGCAACCTTCCGGGAAAGGGTTTGAGCTGAGTTCCCTCGCACCCTCCATAGTCCCTCTCACTCCCTCTCTCCCTCCCTCTCTCCCTCCCTCCCTCCCTCCCTCCCTCCCTCCCTCCCTCCCTCCCTCCCTCCCTCCCTCCCTCCCTCCCTCCTCCCTCCTTTCCCAAGCTCACCCCAGTACCTGTTGATGACGTGGGGGAAGCCCTGGGAGCTGTAGATGGCAAGAGGCTGGCAGAAGAAGTCCTCCAGGTTGAGGGTGCTGATGCCCAGGTGGACGTGCTGCTGGGCTGAGGCCAGGGCCTCCAGCACCTCCAGGCCGTGTGGCAGGCTGAGCCGGGCTGCCTTCAAGCTCAGGTAGCGCAGGTGTGAGCCCTCTCTCCTCAGGTAGAGGCTCAGGCTGTGGACCATGGCGCTTCTCACGCTCCGGCACCAGGTGGGGCGGCCCATCTCCATGTGGTTGAGGGTCAGCGAGCGCAAGCGGCCTCTGGTCTTGCGCAGCGTGGCCAGAAAGGTCCTCATGGTCTGCTGGACTCGGCGCGACACCAGGGAGTTGAGCGCGAGGGAGAAGCGGACCTCCAGGTCCTCCAGGTGTCTGCCATAGACCTGGACGTAGGACACGGCCGCCTCCTGCTCGGAGCGCCGCGCCCGGCTGATGCGCCCAGAGAAGATGAAGGCGCGGGACCTCCAGAGGGAGGGCGAGTGCATCACGCGGCGCCAGTGGCAGCAGACCAGCGCAGCTCGGACGCGCTCGCGGTCCCCGAGCCACCAGAACACCTGACGCAAACACAAGTCCGGGAGGTGCGTCCAGTCACATGGAGGCTCCTCCTCTATGTCTTCCTCCTCCTCCTCTCCATTTTCCTCACCTGAGAGTTGTTCCTCAGGACGATCCATTCAGTACCAAAGTAGTGCCAAACGGCAAACTAACTAACAAACAATATCAAAATGTTTTCTGTAGTCTGTGAGTTTGCCTGCTTAGCTCTGGCCTGAAGTTTCAAAGAAGGGGACACATGGTGTGGTCTGGATTTCCATCAGTGTGGCTTACTGCTTATCATCACTGGATTATGACCTCACACCACAACCAAGCTTCTAGATCCTTCACACATGTTCTATGGTGTCATTATGTCAAACGGGGAACCCTGTATGACATCATAATAGGGGAGGTCTGTTAAGCACATTATAAGCCTGTTTCAAAGTGCTATACAAATGAAGTTATCATTACTATTATTTTTTTTATTTTTTTAAAAACTAGAAGTGCTCAGAGAGCACAGACCTCTGCCCATGCATTTCGTGGCTCTGGGTGCGCCGAATTGTAATGGATTCTAAATGTCCCATGCTACACCCCTCCACTGAGTTTCATGAAAGCGGTCTAGTAGTTTTTGTGTAATCCTAATCCAAAAACGAATGGTGGTGAATGGCGTGGACCCACCCCGTGATTCGAATCCACTCCAGAATTGTATGGGTTCTAAGTTGGCCCATGCTACACCCCTCCACTGAATTTCATGAAAATTGGTCATGTCGTTTTTGTGTAATCTAACGCACACACGCACGCATGCGACCAAAAACATAAACCTCTGGCAATGATATTGGAAGCACCACTGCCTATTGCTCCCCACAGGGTCCCAGCCTGGGCATGACTACTCTCAGCACGGTCACGTAGGCCTGCTGTATATTACCTAGCAAGACTCCATTTATAATCTATCCAACATGATCGAACTACAGTACCCAAGAGTCATCTGATCTATATTGTGAAATAATAACTAATAATAATTGTACCCATAATGCACCTAACCTTGATACATTACATTAGTCATTTAGCTGACGCCTTTATCCAAAGCCACTTACAATAATTGCATATAACGTAGGAAAAGCCAATACTTGCCAGAACTCACAAGTGTATTTTCTTTCTAAAACAAGTGACTAGCATAATCTAGAGCTGAAGGCAACGTGCAAGAATAGCAATCTAAAAAATACTAACCAATACTAACCTATGAGAATCCAAACATGGAGAACAAGCACCAAAAGAGACACAAAGTATAGTTGATTTTTTGTGGACATGGACAAAGCAAAATTGTACTAGGCAATGGGAAAAAATGAACTGTGGCAAGTACTCCTAGTGGTGGCCTTTGGTACTGTTCATCTCATAGGACAAATGTGGGATAAATATATTGTAGAACAGACAAATGGACAATTCATCAGGTTGGGGATTTCATCATCAGCTGGGGACAAAAAGATGAGACACTGATGCATGCACTCCCCAAATACTCACTTTATTAAGACATACTTTGACCTCAATGATTTTCTCACACTGCATCTAGAATGAAGGAACACTTTTTTCATCACTGTCTAAGAATTAACATAGTTGATTATCTAGAATATCAGCTGTGGCCTGTGCCCGATACTGGCAGAACGACATCTGAGATTGCTACAGACTCGAAGAAGAAGATCTAGAATATTACATATTATACATACACTGAAAAACAAAATGAAGAACATTATATAGTAACATTTACTTGATGTACCTTCTAAAGAAGTGTTACCTTTATGAAAGTATTACATTTTAAACATTCCTAGCACCTGGTAGATGTGATGAGAGAGCATCATGAAGATTTACACTGAAAGGCACAATTAAGACCCTTAATATGTCTGGCTGCCATTTGTAATCAATTTGTATTCACTGATCCCCAAAGAATGTAACTCAGACATGCCTTGTGAGTTATCCACTGCTGCAGTATTATCCATCATGAGATGCAAAGTAATATAACTCCATTATTAAAGGTACTGTAAATGCAGATATGGCATGGTTATCATGGTGAAGAAAAGGTACAAAGTAAGAACTCGCAGAACTGGAGAACATCATGCCTATCTTTTAGTGCTTCACTCTTTTTTCTTTCTGATAAACTTCACTATACTCACAACTACGGTATTTGGCATATTGCTTGAGTTGTAGAATATAATTCTAATTCAATTTCCTCTTCTCTTTGAGAATGTTACCATTCCCCAGTTATGACAAAACAACATGACAAGGCCACATGTTGAGATTCAGGACCGGGCCTTCAAGAAAGTACCCGGAAACTATTATACTGGATATTGCAATTGACTCATCTTTTTAAACTGTCATGCCTTGTAGAATATAAGCAAACTTGTAGTTCTTCGTTAAAGAAGATCTGGGTAGTCTGCCCTTATTTTTTTAAACATTTATACAAAAAAAGAAGAGTTGAATACAAATGTGAGGGGATGACAGCACAGAAAGGATGAAAGGAGACTCCATTCAGAACTAGGTATGTGCACATAACCTGCTGCATCTGAAACCTAGGCCACATGCATACCATGATTCTAAGGCAGTATAACACTTACAGTATAGCAAGATACTGTCAAAGTGTTTCCAAACAAGTCAGCCATATTTGCATACTTGAGGTAATTTACTGGATATGTTGTTGCATCTTTGTCTGTAATTGAGTACTAGCTACTACTTTAAGAAGAAACATCACCATTAAATCACTGTTACAAATTAATAATGTCAATTAATTAATAACATCACAGTTGCAAATTAATAATGTCAAGTGTGACTTGAAATACATAATGATATCACTTGGAAAAAGTATGAGGATTAGAATATATTGTGTCTTTGTGACAAAGCTGGCCAGCACACATCTTCACAGTCTTATACAATCTTTTTTTTTTTATAAGATAGCATAAAAATGTGTTCTCATCAAATCATTGGTTAGAACAAAACACCACCCATCTGAAATGTGTACCAGTAGTTGCATAAGTTGCCAAATGATGCTGCTTGTAAAACAGTCTCTTCAAAAGTTGATGTGAAATGGAATAATACTACATTTCAGTATTTATATTCAAGACAAATATAGGTTGATGAATGATGATGATGAATGATGATGAATGATTTGGTTTATTTCGGACATTCTTAATGGACCATACTCAAGCTGTTTCAAATTGTGTGAAAGTACAGCAAAGAAAACAAATGTTAAGAGGATGAATTGGAGTTAATTTATCCTAATGCCACACTGTTGACAGGGGATGATTCTGCTGTATTTGAAGTGTTTCCCATTAAACAGGCCCCAGATCACTATGAGGTGCCATTTAAAATAAATAATATGATATTAATTTTATAGTATTGGAACCAAATTTACAAATGAAAAGCACAAATAAAAAGCACAATGATGGACATTGTTTTTGCTGCAATCTTACCCACCGTTGCTACCAATGTGTCAAGTATGGGGATGGGGGGGCGCATTGACAATAGCACATCCAAATCCCACAGTTTGTCCCTAAACTCAGATTTATTGGTAGCATACTCCAATTCTCCATTCTTATTCTCTCATAAAGATAGTGATACAGTAGTACATTATGTTATTGCTGTTAGGTTATGGCCATAGTGAACCACGGGAATCTAGTGAAAAAAACACAAATAGAATGGAGCTCTGAGTCTGTAGTTTCCACCACAGGCGGTCAACAGTAACCTGGAGCAGGTTGGTCTGCTGGGGAACAGACATGCACATCCTCCAGTGTTATAATGCTAGTGACATTTTGTGTCATGTACATCCTCCAGTGTTATAATGCTAGTGACAGCTTGTGTCATGTACATCCTCCAGTGTTATAATGCTAGTGGCAGCCTGTATGATGTTGTATTGCCCAAAACCAGTCATATTTAGTGTTATTTAATCAGTCAATGAATTAATCAATCAATAAGTGTATGGTATTAGTAAACATCCTAGACACATTCTATACCTATAACATTGGTCATTTACACAATTAATGCTTTATTTTAAAATCGTACGTTTTCATGCAAGATCCTCAAATTCATCTAATTAAAGGCATGGATTTCTATGCGTGCACAATTTAATTTATACTTGTAAAATAGGCATTTGTATGTGCATATCACTGGTTTCATGGCACACAAAGGATAACTGTTCATAATGTGCTCTATACAATTAATACAATCTGCCTAATAACATCCCTACTGCCTCATCTCAATCTCATGTGAATTGGGAACAGGGGAATATGTGTGTCTCTGTGTTCTATGGTTGTATATTATAAAACAATGTGTGTAAGAGATACATAACTTTATGCCCTGGCAGTTTGCTCTAATAGTAATACTGTACCAGCACATTCATGGTACTGTATCTTATGAGAAACTAAAGGAGAAGGCTCTTGTTCAACCTGGACCTTATTTACAGCATATTATAAGACGTTTGACTCACCGAGATAACTTTGGTGTAATTCGGAGGCCTGTACATTCTCTACGCTACGATCGGCTTGTTGGTGCCTGGAAAATTGTGTGCAATATGGCTGAATATTTATCAGATTTTGAGGATATAGAAGATGACAGAATATGATGGAAACTGATCGTAGCGTAGAGAATGTGAGCCGCGAGTGTAGCCTACAGACGGAGAATAGCTAGTCTGTGCGCTGCTCTGCGCATGCGTGCTGGAGCAAGTGGGGAAGCTTTATTTCATTTCTAAAGACGTTTATGAAGATCATATTACAGAGGCATGTGAAAACCACAACAAGCCCTCGCTCTATGATAGCACAACTAGCGATTCATAAAAATAGATTGATGAAAACAACCGTTTTGCGGCACTAAATTAATTTTTTAGAAGCTGCATTCTCAGTGCCCCGTCCGCCGCCATTACATGGATATACTTGGCTTACGCTGGATTTTAAATTTCTTCTACAGGCCTCCGAATTACACCAAAGTTATCTTGGTGAGTCAAACGTCTTATAATATGTTGTAAGTAAGGCCCATGTTGTCGAAAAAGAGCCTTCTCGTTTAAGACATAAATCTAAACTAATCTAAACTAAAATGCATTTTCAATGGAGAAGATCTTTAGTACAGAGACTTGAATAATACTGTAAATTATATTATGAATATGAATAATAAAGGTAGGAAGTACTTTGGAGTTAAAGGAGTAGTAAAGGGAAAACGCATGTTTAGCCCTGTTTTAAGGTTACTTATGATCATATACAATGGTTCAAAATGTTGACAAAACTAGCACTTTTGAGAAAGTCTGATAATTGCTCTACCACCGTTTTGGTCATACAATGGATGTGGGTGGGCACCTTGAAAAATCATTCAAAAAAAGATTTTTTAACTCTCGATTTCAAAGACAAGAAACTCACTGAGGTGTTAGTTAGTGTTAGTCTGACATATAATTCGCCATAAAGTAAGATTCTAGTTCATCTGGAAAGGCTTTTTAAAATATTTAGCATATAACTATTTAGTCGCAGCACATACGTGTGTAAACTTCCGCAAACTAGGTAGCCTAGCAACATAAACAATAACAATAGCTACCGTAAGTAGTTCCGCTTCCTTAATCCCCTCTGCGGATTGATCTACACATCTACAACGGTCGCTTCAATACAAGTCAATGGATTTCATAAAATAATCAATAAAACCCTAGAGGATTCATACTTTGCGGCGAATTTGATGTCAGAACACCAACGGACACCAATTACCCCCTCTGTGAGCTTCTTGTCTTTGAAATCGAGAGTTTAACATGTTTTTGAAAGATTTTTCACGGTACCCACCCACATCCATTGTATGACCTAAACGGTGGTAGAGCAATTATCAGACTTTCTCAAAAGTGCTAGTTTTGTCAACGTTTTGATCTGAACCATTGTATATGATCATAAGTAACCTTAAAACAGGGCTAAACATGCATTTTCCCTTTACTACTCCTTTAAGTGCTTCTTAACTCGTTTGGGAAACCCGGCCAAAATAATTATGAAATTAACCACAATGAATAAACATAGATATCCATGTATTCATTGAGTTTCTCCTGCAGCTTCCCAAAAAGCATCTCTGTCCACATGGTTATGAGCTTGGCCTGGTCCATTCTCCTGGGTTTAGGCCTGTTCCATTCTCCTGGGTTTAGATGGAGAGAGGACACAAGGCGAACCTACCTCTCAAACATGTGTTGGTCTCAGGGCTGCCAGGTCATAGGGACGTCTCCACACAGGATCCGTTCCGATGGAAGGATCTGTGATTGTGGCAATTCTCACTGCAGTGGACGATGAGCACAGGGAAGCAGAGGGCGTCCTGGTAGTCCGGAGGGTCCTGGTAGTCCGGGGCGTCCTGGTTGTCCGTGTCTTGCCGCTCAGACAGGCAGCGTGTGTTCTCGCTGGGGCTCTCCTGCTCGTCCAGACTGCCGCTGCCGCTCCTCCAGAAGCCGCTGCGGCGCGAGCCGTGCCTCCGCGCCAGGGAGAAGCGGCTGGAGCTGAAGGGCATGCGGGCGCCGGCGCAGATACTGAGCGCGCTCCTGGAGAACAGGGACGAGCAGCTGATAGCGCCATGGCAGCCGTCGCAGTTCTGCCGGAAGCCACCAAAGCCGGCCGAGCACTGTGCGAGGTCCATGAGGCCGGCCTCGGAGTAACTGGGCACCAGCTGCTGATTGGATCGGATATGCCACTCTAGCTCCGTGCTGTCGACGGTGTTGACTCGCGGGATGCGGCGACAATACGGCTGCTCATCGCCAGGCGTTACGGGGATGTAGTCTGCCCCGAAGAGCTTCTCCACGCGGTAATGGACGTACGCAGTGCGGTACTCTGTGAACACCCGCAGAGGCCAGGAGAGGGTGACGAGAGACGCCAGCCAGAACAGGGAGCGGGACAAGTGCCACGGCTGGTGGTCAGGGTCAGATAACACCATCACATACTCCTTCAGGTCCATGTTTTTAAGGTGCATTCCCTCCCGAGCCTCCATGTAATCATCCAGGCCCTCGTTGTCGGTGAAAAACCTCGCCCTTTGGGTGAGGTAGGAGTTTTCTGACTCCATGTTGGCAAAACTGAAGCACTTGGTAAACCTCAGTTTTGTCAGCACAGACTTCTCAAGGCCAAGCAACTGTTTTGATGTGTCCTTCACTCCACAGTGGCCGTACTCAAATTCTGCCTCGGCAACATGGGTGTTGACCCTTTCGTGGTAAACCTGGGTGCTTGTGTAGGCGTCTCCGTTACGGTAGCGCGTGACCTGCCGCGTACGCCGGACGTAGTGGTAGCTGATGGCCTTCCACCAGATGCAGGGTTTGGCTTGCTGCATCCTCTGTACACGCTCGTAAACGCCCTCCACATCCGCTTTGTGCTGCAGTTCATTCTTAGCGTGGCAGTGCCAGCACTCCACCAAGTAGACGACGTAGAGCATGCCTAGTAGAGCCAGCGGGATGTAGATGTATCCGTCGGAGCAGGGGCTGTCGTGGTACATCATGGACATCCCTTTGAAGGCACTGTCGAAGGTGAGGCGAGTTACCTTGGTGACGTGGCACCAGACCATGGCTCCCATGCAGCCGTACATGAGCAGGGAGAGCAGCAGACACTTCCACAGGCTCTCCCGGCACAGCGACTTGCTCAGGGACGGCTTCAGAGGCCTTTGCTGTCAATGCATGCAAAAAAGAGCACAGTGGGAATCAGTATGAGATGTGATTTTATATGTGACACTACTCAGCATGTCAGTGACCTGAGGGATTTTGTATTGTTCTGTAGCCCATGTCATATCCTGTTTGATCTCTTTTGTAAAAAATATAATAAAATAACAGAAAATATATTTTACAGTACAATACAGTAGGATGTGATATTTTACAGTATATCCCATATTGAACAATACATCATTACAGATTTAAATGATCTATTGATTAGTAGGCTCATTGATCTTTGGTACATTTGATTTGCAAAACTTCAGGTCTTCATTTTCATTTTATGCTGGTTGCAAGCTACAGTAAGCAGAACAAGCAGAGGAAAGCCAGTATAAATGGTCCAATGACTGAGGTCTAGATTATATAGTGATTAATTGTTAATTGTTCACTACATTTGTTATTATGGAATTTTAATTATTAACAATTTGGCACATGACAAACGTGTTTAATCGATCAAAAATAGATTTGCAAAACAATCCACTGACCAGCTAACCTACTCAATTCGAATAGCCCATATGAAATGTTAACCACAAAGCTATTATTACAAGACGTGAATACCTCTTCTCTGCTCTCCTCCTCGAAAACGGTGGTTGCACTGCTCTCTGTCGCAGCCGATGCTGACGGGGACATGGTGGTGTGGATAAATATAGGGCGTGAATAGTCCTCAAAGGCTAGACTACCTATATCTTGTTTTGACGGTAGCGCGCAGGTAGGCTATAAGTTACATTTTTCGCATTTCACATTGCGACCTGGATCATCTCGTACACAACGCAAGAAAAAAGAACAGTGCAGCGGTTGTTTTCAAGAACGCTATTCGGGGTAGGAGCTGCAGACATTCAAAAACATATGCACCACACCTAATGAAGCCCATTCAGCCAATGGCAAATTAATCAATTAAAAAGAAACAGAAAGCTCGAACGCGTCGGCTCGCGTGCAGATTTGAGGTAGAAGACAGCTTTAGTCTCGGTACATAATTTGAAAACCGTCGGTAGCCTATTTAATTCTCCTGATATATCCTCCTCGAGACTTGAGAAAAAGGTGACCTTGTCGTTTTACCGGTGTGTCTCACATCCTAGACGTGAAGACCATGCCGTCAACCTGAGCCGTCAAATGTAAAGGACAGACCTATTATTGCTTTTAGGCCTACTGCAAAAATGATGTTATAGGCGTGTCACAAAACCATATTGGAGTAGGCTAGGAGTATAATGCCTTATTGACATATCGTTGCCTTATGTAAAGGTGTTCTGAACATATTGAGTAAACATCACATACATGTTATCACATTGCATACATCACATAGGCCTACATTATTGTCCCCCATGAAATCTAGGGGAGATAACTTTTAATATATTAATTAATTTGACGCCTGTCTGTGTGCGTTATTCGTCCGTCCGTCCGTCACACACCACCTGGGGCGTCTGCCACAATTAATTTTTCGCATGTCCAAGTACGCTACATTTTGCTTCGTAGGCTACATAAAAAACTATGCTTGGCGTCTCAGTAAATATAGGCTATATATGAAGGTATATTTGGTGCAAAATAGCTGAGCACAGTGAATTTGTAGGCTAGTTGTAGAAAATAGCCACACATGTGTAACAGTAAATTTGTAGTTGTAGAAAATAGATACACATGGGTAGCAGTAAATTTGTAGTTGTAGAAGACCCATGGGAGAAGACCACACATGTGTAGCAGTAAATTTGTAGTTGTAGAAAATAGCCACACATGTGTAACGGTAAATTTGAATTACACATCATGCATGACATCGGTCAATACGTGCAGTGGACTGAGCTTTTCTAGTTCTCGATTGCTCACGAACAGAATCACACTCAAATGCTCAGGGGCCCTTCTACCTTTCACAGTTTCTCATAGAGTTTAGAGCTCAGGGAGTTAAATACTGTACTGTACTATGCATATAAAATGAATAACACTTAAAACATTTTATATTTTCATATTCAGTTAAGAAAATATCATATTTCTATTCTTAGAATAAATTATAGCTATGAAGGTATATTGGTGCAAAATAGCTGAGCACCTGTAACAATGAATTTGTACTTGTAGAAAATAGCCACACATGTGTAACTGTAAATTTGTAGTTGTAGAAGACCACACATGTGTAGCAGTAAATTTGTAGTATGAGTACTCACTTTTGAGTATTTGCCGATACAAAGTACCATACAAGTACTTTTAATAATACTGCAATTTGCAATTACCACAAACAGTTTGGGCTGTCAACTTACACAGGTTTGATTAAGTGATTCACTCAAAGCTATCTAGCATCCCACAAAGGAACATGCATCATGGGTGGGGGACAATATGTTTATTGTGCACTTGTTTAAGCAGTGTTTTTCGGACCAGAATGTCAACAGGAACAAGTAGAAGGATGTAGGAAGACCTTTACCCTCACTTTCAACATGGCCCCCTAGCTGGTGCTTCACCCAAAACCAGCCAGAATGAAGTTAAAAACAATTTTGTCTCCTGGGCTGTTGGTCTTAGAACATGTGATGATTTGATGTATGTACATATGATGTATTTGGGCCAGGTGGTGGATGAATAATACAGTTGTATCTGATCTATTTAATCTAAGTGCTGCAGTTTCTTGTGTTGCATGAAAAATTCAAGAGGTCCTGGGACCAGGTGGTGAATTGATAGGTTTGAAGAAACGGTTAGAGTGTGTGACTTTGTTCAGGGTATGCTGACCAGCTGCTCCTGGAGGTACCGAGGTCAAAACAGAAACTCAGGGGGGATAGAGCCTTTTCAGTCGCTGCTCCCAAGCTATGGAATGACCTATCTCTGCACATTCGACAAGCTTCATCACTGTCCATTTTTAAAACTAGTCTTAAAACCCATTTTTATTCCTTGGCTTTCAACCTGGCATGAGACTTTGCTCCTGTTTTAATTGCCCTACGGTCTTTTATTCTTTTTATTGTTTCATTGCTTGTTACTGTTTGTATTTATGTATTTATGATTACTAATGTACAGCACTTTGTTGCAGCCGTGGTTGTTTTTAAAGCGCCCTATAAATAAAGTTGAGTTGAGTTGAGTATGCATGTTATTACTGAATAAAAGACACAGTTCATTCAAGAATAGCATTCTACCATTACAAAGTACAAAACATTGCAATGCATAATAATACAAAAATCTGTGAATAAATACCAGGGACATTCGTTTTCATACTAAACAATTTTAAACTCTGGTAATCTAGGTAGTTTCTTCTGAAGCACATTCCATTGGATTTTTAAAATATCAAAACTGAAATTTGTATTAATCAATAATACATTGTAGTCAAAGGGGTTGGCCGGCTGACTTAGCCTAAAATAATGCAGAATTAGCCTACCATATATACTGTATATGGTGGATTGACACAGTTTGGTGTAATGGTGTGATCATGCATTTAGGGTTCAGATCTCTAAGGTTCATCTTTGATTTCTCACACTTCATTGCTTTTATCCTTATCAGCTCTTCAGTATCCTGATGGGGATGGGACATGGAATTGGGGATGCTGAAGCTTCGCATGACCAGGTGTATTGTGACTGGTAATCAAACACAGCAATAGGAACCCTTTTGAGAACCCTGTTTAATGAATTCCCCTGGATCGATATCCTTCAATTCCCAGGACAGTCCTCTGCTCCCGGGATCTTCATCTCAGGGTCTTTTTGTCTGAAGTTGTTGATTGCCAGATCGTAGATTAACCTTTAAAAGACAATTAAGACAATGTCATTGTTGATAAACATCTGTGGGAAAACATTCACAATGTCCACAAAAAGAGAATCATTATAGACACAAAAAAAACATTAATCCATAAACCTTCAGCACTTTAAGGGTCACCTTTACCTGAAATATGGTTGTGTGAGTCAATGTTCAGACCCATATAAACAGCAAGGCAAGGCTGTCATTCTACAGTGTGGCCACACTTTGCCATCTTGATGAAGATTCTCAGGCAAAACATGATCCAAAACAAGGTTCAGATATTAATATTAGAGCTGTTTGATCTCATTGTGCTTCGTATTATTGTACTTAATTGTAAAGTATACATGAAATGGGCTATGTAAATAAAGTCTGATTGATTGATTGATTGATTGGTTGATTGATTGATTGATCGATCTACTCACAAGACATAGGCTACTTATGGTCTGTACAATGCTGAGGGAGTCCCTACAGTGTTGAATGTGTTTGTAGGCTACAGTATTTTGCCATGTGTATTATTATGGACAAGAGAATAATAGATACATTGGTCAAGGGGGGTAATGTAGGGAATCATCCCACAATAGACAATGAAACTTTACAAACAATGAAATGATGTAGCTTTACAAAAACAAGTTATAACGTTGTAAATCAATGACTTACTGCATACATGTTGGAGAGGTTGTTGAACAGCACTTGACCTGCGCTTACTTTGTTCCTGACGCCACGTACAGTCCCATTCTTGCTGCAGATATTGATGCGCTTGTTGCTAAAGAGACGCTCTCTTTTGACACTAGCGTACATAAGCAAGTCATCGGGTTCAGTCCCGCTGTCATCCGGAGCGGTGTCCGTGAGTCCACTCAGGTGCCCGTTTGCTTCACTGGCTGGAGGCGAGCTCACCGACTCCGTCTCTGAGTTGCTGGTGCTGTCTGAATCCACTGAGTCCCATACTGACCCAGACAATGTCTCATTCTTGAACACCTCTGTAAGTACGCGCCCGCTATTTGCAGATGCCACCCGAAACCTGACTGTCCTCTTAGCCTTTTCTTTCTCCTGCTTTGAGAATGTGCCCTCCATTTTAACCGAAAATGATTTACATGGCCGCTGTCCCTTATAACACAAGGTGCATTCGCACAATGCTATGCCATGTTTGCTGGAATTCAACAATAGGCTAAATTGACATGTCAAAAGCAATGCCAAAAGGCTCTGACTGGACACCAGACACTAGACACCAAACTGGTTAATAATGTATGACATTCTACCATGGTAACTGCTAAAACAGATAAACAGTAAATTGATACGTACATGATCAATAATTGATCAAGGTCACTATAAACAGCATTTACATGCAGTAGTAGAGTAGGCTATGGACTCCATCCTGGTATGAGAGATGAACTCATCGATAGACACAGAATGCTTAACCAACCTGCTTTTGTGACACCTTTTTTCAATTTCTGAGAGTATGAAAGTTACAAGTTAGGCGTTCAGCAGACATCCTTATCCAAGAAGGTAAACATATATTACAATCATGGCAGAGAAACATTTCTCTACTGGCATGGGAGATTGGCTTTACAAGGTTTTGGTGAGTGAAAGGTCGGCTAGCTAATATTAGCTTACTTGCGAGTTAACCAAGGTTAGCAAAATGTATGTTTTAAATTGACATTTAACATCACCAACATTCTAGTATTCTACTGTATTTGGTATTGTGGCCTCGGCACAATACTGGCACTTGCACTACCCCTCCTATGCATTAGGTGGCGGACATACTTCTTCAAGTAGGTTTTGAACCTTCACGTGATTTCAGAAGAAGTGTAAACACTCACATGTGGGACCAGCAGTTTTCTACCAGCTAAAACGATGGGGAAAAGAAGGCAGAATAACGAACTGTTCAGGAATTTATCCAAAAAGCAGAAAAAACATCTGAAAGAATTCGGAGAGGAGCACCCATTTCATGACATGTAACGTTACGCTTTCTGTCTTGTGGCTAGCTATCATTATAGCAGCTAGCTGTCGTTCCCGTAGCAAGCCTTGCTTTATGCTAGCTAGCCACTGATTACATATAAATGACTATGAAACAACCAGTCACATAGTTATAGCCAACTGTGTTGGCTACACACACACACACACGCACACGCGGTCACCTACCTTTAGCCAAGCAGCTGCATAAGTTAGCTATTAGTTTACCCAGTTAGACTAGTCACTTGCTTTGAACTTGTTTATAGTTTTTCCACGTAATGTTTTTCTTTCTTTCTTTTTCTAGTGTGACTGAAAATAGAGAGAAAACCCAAATATTGGACCTGGTAATTTTTCTTTACTCCTCTCTCCACTAGCTCTGTACTTGACATTAATCATCCTAAATGTGACTGTGACTGTTTGCTCTCGCGTTCTTGCCACAGCCGGACAGCCCAGAGCAGTCCAGCGGTGCTGAAAGTAACGAGGATGATGAACCAGAGCAAAAGTCAGCCTATCACAAACTGCTGTCAACTCTCTGCCAACCTGCCAACGATGACGACATTGAGGATGATGACGAGAGTGAGGATGAGGAGGTTGAAGAACACCTGAGTGATGGCAAGTTGCTTTTATTTTATACCTGACAAAAGCATTGTTTAGCTGAGAAATATATTAGTTTTTGTTTAGACATCCTTTTTGTCAAAATCAAGAATGGCTGATAGAATTTCCATGATAATGAATTGGGTTTAACTCTGCTTCTTGCTTTGTAGGACAGAGTGACGGAGACAGTGAGGAAGCGACTGAGGAAGAGGAGGAGGAAGGTCAGGAGGCAGACGCTGATTTGACTGTGGCATCAGAAGAGGCGGGCGGGGAAGCAGACGAGCGACCGAGTGTTGACGGTTCTGTAGGGGAGGACATGACTGCAGGAGAGGAGTTCACCGACAAGGAGAATGAATCTCACTTCTGTCTTGAGACCAACGTCTTAGGAGAAGTGGAACAGGAGAGTGTGGAGTGCCTGGTTGAGCAGGAGCAAAATGAAGGCAAGCGAAATTTGAACCTTATGTTAATTTACCGTATGGTTGGGTATCGTATATTGATATGCTATTTGATGTATGCGTATGCAGCAATACATCGCGATATTTGGACCTTTACAAACATGTCTGGTGCTAATTCTCCAATTAGATTTACTAAAAGTAAGCTGAAGCCAGAAAAAGAAAGACAATCTGATAACGTTACGACAGTACGACAGTGCACTTACTCGCAGAGCCTGTGGGGGCGCAGTTCCGAGAAAACCGGAGAAAACGCTATGTATTGCTTTAAACAACACAGTAGTAGCTAACTATTCCGGCGTCTATGGATATCATGCGTTTTTAGCTCAATGATATCATGGCGGAGGTGAGAAAACCGAAGCGAAACATCACGGAGGAAGCCAGAAAAAGAAAAAGACAATCTGATAACTTTACGTCAGTATGACAGTGCACTTACTCGCAGAGCCTATGGGGGCGCAGTTCAGAGAAAACCGGAGAAAACGCTATGTATTGCTTTAACAAGGAAAAACCTGTTGCAAGTGCAACCTGTAATATTTTCATAATAACATAAATTCCTCAACATGCAATATCATTGCAAATGACAATACGCAGTAACAAGATACTTTTAACACATTCACTTCATCAGTGCTGCAAAGTAACTCCTTTCTGTATATGCTGTGATTAGTGCCAATGATATACATTCACTCCATGTTGAGTTTTCCTGGTCAGACCAAAGGTTACAAAGTGATCACGACACATACAAAAGAGGTTCTTCATGCAAGATAATCTAGTCTGGCACTGTTTCAGAAGGCTTTATGACACTAAAGGAAAATATCACATGTAACACCTTTCATGATACAGAACTCTCTGTTATCAGATGTGTTTGTGAAGCACCTTGACGCAGAGCTTAGTGAGGAGGATGTGAAGAAGATTACTTCAGGCACCAAAACCAAGAGTCAGAATAAGGTAAAGGCCACAACCTTGAAGTACTGTATTTATTAGTGTGAATATCCGTGTGTGAGAATTTGTTTTGATTATTACCACACTTCATGTCCACCCCCCCTCTCTCTCTCCACACAGTGGCCTAAATTGGGCACTCTCATGTGCTCTACCCCCCTGGATAAGTTTGGCCCTATAGGCCAGGAGAAGAGTACAAGCCTCCCTGCCATCCACAAAGTCCTGGAAGCCAACTGGAGATCACTAAACCAAACATTCAAGCCCAAGGACGCACCAGAGGAGGTCAGTGCTCTTCAGCTGGAGTTGCTGGCCCTCATGGGCTCCTACAGGGACGTGTACCATCCAGAGAGCTCGCCACTGAGCCAGGGTCACCAGGTGCGCTCCGCCTACTGTCTCCATGCACTCAACCATGTGCTGAAGGCCAACTCCCGCGTCCTTGCTCACAATGCCCAGCTGAGGGATCGCCAGGCAGAGGCTAAGCTGGGGGCGGAGCCACAGGATGAGCCCAGGGACCAGGGCCTGACACGACCCAAGGTGGGGCAACACCACTGACTGTTTGTTCTGGTCCAATACTCAGTGTTTGTCGTAAAACAGCACGCTGACCCATTTTAACCAGATCATCTACTCGTGCCTAGATGAGAATACCCAAAGCTGTTGATGTGTGTCCGTCCTCCGTGCCTCTGTTTGTAGGTTCTGATCCTGGTCCCGTTCCGAGATGGAGCGCTGCAGGTGGTCCAGACCCTCATCAGCCTCCTGGAGACCAAAGGCAAGAAGATTGAGGTCAGCAACAAGAAGAGGTTTAAGGACGAGTTTGGAGAGGAGCCGGGGGATAAACCCCCCAACCTCGTCCGGCCGGACGACTACCACGCCATCTTCTCTGGCAATGTGGATGACCACTTCAGGATAGGTACATTTGTAATCGAAGAGGGCCATATAATTTTTTAGAATATTCTTTGATTTAGATTTTCTATTTTAGACTTTGTAGTGGGCGGATTGGAATGTCTGGACGCAGGCGAGTGTCTCTCCACTAAACCGTGTATAGTAAAGGTCACAGGTCATTACACTACATCCATATCATTGCCTCTGCTTCCTCTAGCTGTCTAACTGGACACCAAGCAACTCTCTCAACTAGGCGTTTCCTTCATGAGGAGAAGCATACGGCTCTACGCGCCCTTCTACTCCTCTGACATCATCATCGCCTCGCCCCTGGGCCTGCGCACGGTGCTGGGGGCTGAGGGAGAGGCCAGGCGGGACTTTGACTTCCTGTCCTCCATTGAGCTGCTGGTGGTGGACCAGGCCGATGTCTTTCTCATGCAGAACTGGGAGCACCTACTGGTAGGCCCTTCCTTCTCGTACACAGCCCATCTGGTCCTATACACTCAGTGACTTCACAGTGATCCCATTTACATGCACATTACAACTGTAATATAATCAGATCATTGCTATACTCTTAAAAGGTCTTGTAAACACCTCATTGTGATTATCTTAAATTGGGGTAAGGCTATAATCAAAGTAATGGCATACTCTGATTCCAACAGCTAGATGTGTGTGTTTAGCGTGATGTCATGCGACTTGTTTTCAGCACGTTTTGAAGCACCTGAACCTGCAGCCTCTAGACTCCCATGGGGTGGACTTCTCTCGCGTGCGAATGTGGAACCTGAACAATTGGGCAAAGCACTACCGGCAAACACTAGTGTTCAGCGCCATCTCGGACCCACAGATCAACAACATTCTTACGAAGCACTGCTTCAACTACCGCGGCCACGTAAGACCTTATGTCCTGAACTCTCACACGTAAGACCTTATGACCTGAACTCTCACACAAGTAAGACCTTATGACCTGAACTCTCACACACGTAAGACCTTATGACCTGAACTCTCACACACGTAAGACCTTATGTCCTGAACTCTCACACACGTAAGACCTTATGACCTGAACTCTCACACACGTAAGACCTTATGACCTGAACTCTCACACACGTAAGACCTTATGACCTGAACTCTCACACACGTAAGACCTTATGACCTGAACTCTCACACACGTAAGACCTTATGACCTGAACTCTCACACACGTAAGACCTTATGTCCTGAACTCTCACACAGCTGCTATCCAGCTGTGTCGGGTATTCAAGATATTGATAGTTTTGGTGACTGATCACTTTCAGAATGTCCTCAATTTTTGTTATATAAATCGAACAATAGATTGTAATAAACACTGAATGATAGTCATTTATTAATGATAAAGGCATGGAACACATTGGTCTGAAATGCTTTACCTTTAATCTTATTCCAGATTGCCTCAAAGAATATTCCTCAAACTGGATCAATCTGCCAGGTTCTGGCCCAACTCCCACACGTCTTCCAAGTGATCCCTTCTGACAGCTTCATGGATCAGGACGCAAGGTAATGAGCACATGGATCAGGACGCAAGGTAATGAGCACATGGATCAGGACGCAAGGTAGTGAGCACATGGATCAGGACGCAAGGTAATGAGCACATGGATCAGGACGCAAGGTAGTGAGCACATGGATCAGGACGCAAGGTAGTGAGCACATGGATCAGGACGCAAGGTAATGAGCACATGGATCAGGACGCAAGGTAGTGAGCACATGGATCAGGACGCAAGGTAGTGAGCACATGGATCAGGACGCAAGGTAGTGAGCACATGGATCAGGATGCAAGGTAGTGAGCACATGGATCAGGACGCAAGGTAGTGAGCACATGGATCAGGACGCAAGCTAGTGAGCACATGGATCAGGACGCAAGCTAGTGAGCATGGCACATTTGGGAGTTTGTTTGGAGAAGTGTTAATTTTGACAACAAATACCTGTTTTCTTTACAAGGAAGATTACTGACTAGTATTCACTGAAAAAGCAAATCACTAGATGATGTAACAATTGTTTGAGTAGTGAATACTGCAAGAAGCTGGCAAGAAATGAGTAGTCACATTTGTAAGTGTAAATGGCCATAGGTGGCCTGTGGTTTGAGGGCGGTGGAACAATCGGAGAGGGAAACCCTGCCCACCTGGGATGCCTGATGTTACAGGTTTTCCCTATGAAAATGGAATGGCATTTTTGTCTAGCTGTATTTCACAAGCTCAAATCCTATCACTGTAGCAGATGAGATGTCAGCCTAATTAAGAAGATGTAAGCCTATAATTGGTAAGTTTAGGTTATTTAAGGCTGCATAAAGCACAGAAGTCAGTTAATTACTAAAATGTGAATACATTTAAAGTGTTGGGTAGACTAAAATGACCACACACAAAAAAACTGACAGGTATTTTAGTAAAAAAGACTAAGACTAGACAATATCAAGAGCAGGTCAAAATGAACACTGGTTTGAAGTAATTGTCTCAACTGGGGTTGGGTTGGGTTTCAACCTCAGAGACCTGGACTTTTCCAAACCGCTGTCATCACACAGTTCTTGGTCAACCAGTCTGTCCCTGACTGTCACTGGTCGTAAACACATCTCTCAATGCTCCTGGACACTCCAGTGATGCTCCTGCGCTCACAAAAAGCACTGGTCTCTTTTAAGCTCCACTATGTTGTTGATTTCATCTGATCTTAAAATATCAGTTTCAAAGTCGATCTATTGGTGTGCTGGATTATTATAGCGAGAACAGCACCTCTTCCATTCCCACAGAGGGGTCCGGCGGCCTGTATTTGCACTATGTAACTTTTGACCGCGAGCCACGGTTTTCTCTCGCATGAATGTTCTGCTTTACCTTTAGCTCTCCTCTTTGAATTTGCCGGCAGACTCAGTTTTCCTCAGCTTGTCAGTTGTCAACAAATGCACGTTTTAACATGCGTCTCTCAGCGTTTTACGACAATGGTACTGCGGTTGTAATGGCTCTAGTGGCCTATAGGGGCCGCTAAATTGCATAAAACTGGACCGCTACATAATGGGGCTTTGATGCATGGATGTATTATAATAACTGGATACAGCCACTCCATTCACTGGCCGCTATCAACAATGAAGCCCTATTGAACCGCGCCATCTTGGCAAAATTTGTAGTCATTTGACTATTTCCGGTTACTTTTGACTTGCGCAGTTGTGCTTTTCTGGCCTTCCGGTTACTTTTGACTTGCGCAGTTGAGCTTCTCTGGCCGACGCGCGTCCACGAAAAAGTTCACATTTTTTAATGAAAATGACCACAAGACAACCTCCTGTGCATAGTTGAAATGGTAGTGGGATACGGTGATAAACTGGAGTGATCATTTGACAGCAATTATTAGCCTTTTCCAGGAATGGACAGAAATGGGATATTTTTAGAATAACAGGAATTTATTCACATACAATGTAAAGGAGTTGATGTGTAGCATGAAGATGAAACGATACACTGAGTTTGGGTGTTTTCAGTCAACGTTGGCGTTGACCGCTTCCAGCTATCGAATGGCCGACTGGTGTGATGGATAGCCTAACGTTAGAGAGATAAATGTAGGCTATGGTTATGTTAATAAAGCTAACAATGATGTTGTAACATGCATGCAGCACTGCCGATCTGATCTGAACGATTGATTCATTATTACCATGGATCGGTATTGGGATTGATCAAGGGCGAATGTGAAATAGCAGCCACGAACTCAGCGGGTTTTCCGAGATGCGGTAGCCGCGGCCAGAGCTCCTGCTGGCGGGGAGTGAAGCTCTTCAACTCGCCTGTCACTGGCTCCCTGGAGGAATTCAGCCTGGCTGCAATAACGTTATCGCGAACGGAATGAATACCATCTACTAGCAAACAAAACATGTTCAATTATATTTAACTTGTTAAAACTAAGATGCCAGGATCAAAAAATAATTTCTCCAATTGATATATTTGACAAAAACAGGTTAATATGCAAGCCGGTTTTCATTGCTAAATCAAAGCGGGGAGAGCCGGGAACGTGCGTGGACGCGCGTCGGCCAGAGAAGCTCAACTGCGCAAGTCAAAAGTAACCGGAAATAGCCAAGTGACTACAAATCTAGCCAAGATGGCGCGGTTCAATAGGCCTTCACTTTAGATTTCGATTCCTGGGGGCTTGCTTTGATGCCACTTCTGAACAACGAGATACATTATATCTATTTATGCTGTGTTCACACCGGGCACAATTTTTTCCTGTGGCGCGGCGAGTTTACATAGAAAGTCAATACACTTCACGCAAACTGTCGGCGGGCGGCGCGAATCGCAGAACTCGGCGGCGCGGCAGCCGGGATTCGCCGCGCGGCGACATTCGCAAAAGTTCCATTTTTTTTTTACTTTCTGCGGCGGATTTGCGCGGCGACCCATTGATCCCGCGGCGAGATTGGGCGAACTGGGCGGCGCAAATTTTCTCGCCGCGCCCGGTGTGAACACAGCATTAAATGTCCCCCCTGGGAATCGGTAAATTATCTTTCTATCTGTTCTTAGATATTCACAACAAAATATTTGTTTCCCTTCCAGGTTCCAGTTCTTTGTAGACAGGGTGCTTCCCCAGTACAGGGACTCGGTCATGTCACACACCCTGATCTACATGCCCTCTTACTTCGACTATGTGCGCCTGCGCAACTACATGAAGAAGGAGGAGGTCAGTTTCGCCAGTATCTGTGAGTACTCCAGCAAGTCCGAGGTGTCCCGAGCTCGGCACTTCTTCCTGAAGGGAGACAAGCAGTTCCTCCTCTTCACTGAACGCTTCCACTTCTACAAGAGGTAAAGGCCGCTCCTTGAACGCTTCCTTCTCAAATAAAAGGCCCAATTTTGAATTAAGCCGTCTTTGTTTTGATTATCTAGATTATAGGGATGC
Organism: Borostomias antarcticus; assembly: GCF_949987555.1. Classification (NCBI taxonomy): domain Eukaryota; kingdom Metazoa; phylum Chordata; class Actinopteri; order Stomiiformes; family Stomiidae; genus Borostomias; species Borostomias antarcticus. The sequence goes on from NC_140249.1 coordinate 8,535,700, forward strand.
CATTGAGGAAGTGTGCCACAATCAGTATATGATTCATTGCAAAAAATACAACATATCATGCTATTAAAGGAAAATCATGATGTTACACTAGGAAATACTGTGTGATAATTCCAGCTGAAACTGCACAAATCAGACATTGAAGATGAATGTGATTATGGACATGTCATGTAATGCTGGTACAAAAATCACAGCATTCTGTTGACTCTGCATTTGTTGCTCTTCACATTGTCCATCAGATACACCATCAAGGGGATCCAGAACCTGATCTACTACGGACTGCCCACCTACCCTCACTTCTACAGCGAGGTGTGCAACATGCTGCAGGCCGGCGGTCAGGGAGAGCAGGCCAGCTGGACCTGCACAACCCTGTACTCTCGCTATGACGCGCAGCGCCTGGCCGCCATTACAGGGGCCCAGCGGGCAGCTCAGATGCTACAGTCCCACAAGTCTGTGCATCTCTTCATCACTGGGGAGGACCAGGCCTCGTCACCCCTGTGAGAGTGGAATGAGGGACAGGGGCATTGTGATAAAGACAGGATTTTCACTCTAAATTATGTGTATGTATCTATATTCACTGGTTTTAGCCCCCGATTCTTTCAAATTACATTGATTTCTTAACTCACTTGATAATTGACATATTCAAGTAATGACATGCTTTAAAGGTGAAGTCTCCACTCTGGTCATTTTGTAAAGACTCTAGACATTTAGTTAAGTCAGACTAGACATTTTGTAGACATTTTGTAAAGGACATGATATGTGTTTTGGTGTTGAAGAGGAATAATGTTAACTTACCTGGCAACCTGTTCTCTGCAGTTGATTATATTGGAGTTAAAAATATGAATCATAATCCTGGTATCAAACATGAGTTTCAATGGTAGAGTTGAACGCTAGGGAGAAAAACTAGCCAGTTTTTTTTTTTTTTTACTAAAATGCCAAATTTCATAATCTGAAATGTCAAAATAAAGACCAGGATTCAGGCTACACGTTTCACTATATGTAAGCCTATATCATCAGTTTTCCACTGAAAAGTCAATGTACTGTATGGTTACATTTGAGTGTTGTAGGCTACAGTTAGTAATACGGGTGTCAGTACTGTAGGGCTGCGTTCCGAATCGCATACTTCTACTTCTTACTACCAGTACCTACTACAGCTGCCCTTAGAAAGTACGTACTTTGCAAGCAGTAGACATCCAATTGGGACATACTACTCTGTCATAACATTGCGCCCTGAAATATGACGACATCCGTCGCTGTCCATAAAGCGACATTCGCCCACAGCTGTCCGCAGAGACGCGCAAGATTCGAAATGGTTGGCGCAGTAAATCCCTTCCAGATGCACGAGAACGCCATTCGTCGAGCTCGCCAGAGACGCCAATACCGTCGGAGGACGAGCTCTCCTGTTGTTCCTTTGTAATGTATGTAGTTTGAACTGAATTGTACATTTTAACCTGATCAAGGTATTTATCCACGTCAGTAAAATTACATAATGCATTTCAGTCATTGTCATTCTATGTCCTGTCTGCATGTGAAGCAGCCTCACATTTAACTTAGTAACGTTAGTGTAAACATTCTTGCCAATTCTGTTGTGTAACTTAGTTGACTGAACCTACATTTTACAAACTTTGATATGTGACAGTATATAATCAGATCATTGCAGTCGTAATGTAGTGTCCTTGTATCTCAAACTGGAAATAAACCATTCATGCAATTAAGTTAACTTTTTATTTCCCATTCATTTCACATTCAATCACCATACTCATATTCATAGGATGTCCACCCTACAACATATTGCCAGTTGAACCCCAATGCACCCATCCTGCAGCTCTACTTTGATGATCTCCTGGCTGCAGCAGTGTCTGCACCACTTGACTGTGTTCCAGCTCTCCAAGAACACGATTACACGATCCAACATTAGGATACACAGCATCACACCTCATTGTTTCTTCCCTAAAACCAAGCTTGATGCCTGTTAATTTGTTCTTCATTTTGTATTGTCACCCTCATTTTCCCAAGCTACCATTATGCATTATGTTTTGTTTAACACGTGTGATGTATAAATCCAATGATCAATCATAACTACATCTAATGACCAATCATGACTTGTGTATTGTGTACTGTGTAATCCACACATCACTTTGTCCCAGTTTCACCTGTAACTTTGAAGGAAAAAGTGTGGATGCTTTGAAAGACCATTTCAAGTCCAGTGGAGGCCAAGCTACCCGTCAGTCAACAATTATTCAACACTCAGGATACAGTATATTTGACTGATTGAGCTCTAAGAAAGCACAGGTTAGTTGGTCGAAACATTAATGAGGCATTTGAAGCAAACAAATGAAGCTAATTAAATTAAACATGCTGCAACACAAGACAAACAAAACAAACAAAGCTAAATGATCATTTCTTAGCGAGTGCCTCCAGCAGTGCCAAAAAGCGGTCCTCCCGCCTCTCCTCTCTTGACCGAGACTCATCCCCTCTCCTACTGGCCTCCTCGTCTCTTCTCTCCTCCCTTGTAAGTTTTATTAGTCAGGTGCACATCATACAGGTATAATATGCACTGGAATGCAATTGCTAGCTCCCAAATGTGCATAGTACAGTAAAAAATAGAAGTAATTAAGTAAAAGACACTAAAAATTTAAAATAGAGTCAAAATACAGCACAATCTTGTTATACTGAGGGAGACTGGAGTAGTCCACATCATCTTGTATTTGTCATACCTTGTTCTGGCTGCCTCCTCTCTCCTCCTGGCCTCCTCTTCTCTTCTCTCCTCTCTCCTCCTGCTCTCCTGGTACCTCTCTTCCTCCCTAGCCCTGGCTGCCTCCTCTCTCCCCCTGGCCTCCTCATACCTTTGCCCCTCTAGTGCCTGCTGTCTTGCCTCTCTCTTTTCCGTCTCTCTAAGGTACTCCAGTACCTGGCTACTGGACTGACCTCCCTCCCTCCTTCTCTTTCGTGGTGGTATAGCAGGACACTCGTCCTCCACAGGAATGGGATCAGACACAGAGGGAGTTGAGACTTCAACAGCCTCCTGGCTTGCTGATGAAATTAGCAATGGTGGGGTGATGGATGGCTTACTGCCCAATGCAGCATCCATCACCCCATACCATTTCCAGGAGGCTGCTGTTGACTCCCCTCCCTCTGTGCTGACCCCTGTTTTAGGACACTTCAAATCCTGCTAATTAGATGACATGATTAGTTAATGACACTAAAGCATAGTAAATGGCTAATCGAAGGCATACACACAACACTGGTGACTGACTTTGTATTTTTGTTTGAGGTTCTCCCATTTCTTTTTTATGGAGGCTGGTGTCACCTTCCCCTCCAAGCCATGCTCGGCCACAAACATCCTAAGGGGACAAGGAACATGCCCAGCAATGACAAATGCTCCTTTCATCACATTTTGTAAAATAGGGTCAAGTGTTACTCACTCAAACCCCTTTATCGCTGCATTTCTCTTCCCAGTGAACAGCTCCTCCTTCTCCATCCTCCACTGGATGAGTTTCTCAGTATGTTCATCTGTCCCTAACAAATTAATGATGTTTTCCAGTGAGACAAAGCAGTTGACTGACTAGTACTTCAACTACCTAGTTAAAGTTAGCTAACTGACGTCCTGGATAGGCTTGTGCATTATCAGCAAACTATTTTCTGGTGAGCTGAATTGGTATGTCGTACCTTCTATTAATACATCCATGGTCGTACCTTACATAGCTAGCTATACTGACTTGGCTTGCATTCTGCTTTTTGGCAAATTTGACGAATGATGAGAAGAGTGAGAGGTAACGTTGTTAACTTCAGTGCACCACATAGCTAGCTAGCTAACTAGCTGGCAAGTTGATGTTACAGAAGTAAGTTACGCTAGTAGCTACCACTATAGATACCACTAGGCCACTGGCTGAGGTTATAGGTTTACATTTGCGCTCATTTATCCACTTAGCTTCGTGCAGCAATAGTATCTTTTAATGTTTCAATTATACACACAACACGAGTCGCTACAAATATGTAGTGACGTTACTGTACTAACACTTGGATGCGCTGCCGCTGCCGCTTGCGTCCGCCATCGTTGCACATCTGTCTGCGCGCCGCAGGATTCATAATAAAGCCTCCAGCGCGACTCGCACGTGACGTAATTTCCGCTGCGCACAGGATTGTGGGTCAGAATAGCCAGAGAAGCCTGCTGGCTTCCCGTTCTATTTCGTGGAGCTCCGCCCCACAGGGCTAGCTCCTATTGGCTAGCGAAACCCAGCTAGCTACATTGACTGAAGAAAAAAACATACACGCACCTGTGTCCAACCAGGTCCGGTGCACCACTGTATAAGCGGGCTACGCCCGCACATCTGCTCCTTCGAAATTTTCAGCTCGCATTGCTACTGGAGAAGATAAGAAGATGTCTACTCAGCGGACCCAAGCGGAGCTGGCGGCGTCCTCAGATGACCCCCTGCCGGCGCCGATGGATCCGCCGGATCGTTTCTGTGTCTGCGGCTCCCGCTACAGCGACGTGGGACACCACCTCTGCTTCCGCTGTCTGGGGCCGCAGCACGCCAGAGCGGGTCTGGCTCCGTCCCCCGCCTGCGAGATCTGCGCCCTCCTGGACCCCATGGAGAGGATGCTCCGGGCGCATTTCTTCGCTCCGCCGCCGCTGGAGACTGAAGGTCTGGTCCAGCTGGTCGGCGAGGACATCGGCGCGCCCCCGCAACAACCGGCGGCCCCGATTACCTCCCTCGCGCCTACGGATGATGAGGAAGAGCTCTCCGAGGCAGACGAGGGTCTCTCTGCGTCGGAAGCCACTACGGCTAGTGGCGCCTCCTTCCCGGGGCGGGGTTCATTCGATCGCGACCTGCCCCGGCTGCTGGAGAGAGCCGCGCATCACCTCGGTATCTCCGTCCCGGAGGTTGCTGCGACTACGGGGCTCCCACTGTGGAGCTCCGTCTGCTACGGGCGTCCCTCTCAGCCTACTCCTCGTCTCCTGCCGGCTATGCCTGACCTGGAGGCGTTCGTCGAGGCTGAATGGGAGCGGCCGTTGGCCATCAGAGGTCCGCTTCGCCAGTTCAGCAGAGCTACGAGGGTAACCGGCTGGACTGACGTAGCAGCTATCGGCTCTCCTCCTCTGGAACCCGACATTGCAGCGGTCCTGGTGCCTGGTTCCTCCGCCTGGGGCTCGGCCAGGAAGCCTCTCATGCCGGACGTCAAGGACAAGACAACCCTGTCCTTGGCCGACAAAGGTTTTTCTCTGGCCGCGCAGGCCGTGGCTGCCTCCTCCTCCATTGCTATGCTGGCCATTTACATCGGCCAGCTAGCTACGGAGCAAACCCCCCCCTCTATGGATGAAGACAGGAGAGCGGAGATGGCCGAAGCCGCCGGAGCCGTTGCTCAGCTTGTGAGAATCTCCGCCTCCTGTCTGGGTGGAGTGATGGCCACGTCGGTGGTGCAGCAGCGCCACCTATGGCTCTCCCTGACTCGTCTGCGCGAGGAGAACAAGGGTGTCCTCCTCAACTCACCGGTCAGTAGGGAGGGGTTGTTTGGGGCGGCTGTGTCTAACATCCTGGAGCAGTGTCGCAGCCAGGAGCAGGACCGGCTCCTCCTCGCTCGCCACCTCGCTGCTCCGGGGGAGCGCAGTGTGCCGGCACGTTCGCGTGCTCCGGCTGATGCTGCCGCGACTGGGAGCAAGCGCCGGCGAACACACAAGGCTAAACAACCTGCCACGGGGTCCCGCCCCGCTACGGCCCATGGACCGGCTCGCCCGGGCTCCTGGACTGCGCACGCGGCTCCTCCCCCGCGACCTCCCCCTGCCTACCCCGCCCAGGGTGCCGGGACCGGTCCGGCGTCTTCAAGCGCGCCCGCCGCTCCGCCTCCGGCTTGGGGTAGGAAGAGGCGCACCTATTGACGGTGCGTGGAGATGCGTGACTGTGTTGTGCCCACACCACGCTCTGTTAAGAGCGGCGGTGAGCAAGTTTCCCTGCTCAATAAAGCAAACACGATGCAACGTTATCAAGCTGGTTGTAATGTGCATTCCGCATCTCCTCCCTTTTCAACTACTGTAATGTTCTCGGCTAGAGCCGCTGGGTCTTCTGTGAAAGAGTCAGAATTGACCACGGCAGGTCTCGCCGCAGCTGGTAGACCGGCTCGAGCCGCGGAGTCTTTTCCTGCTAAAGCAGACGTGACTCACGCGGGGCTCGCCGGCTCAGCTGATGTGATGTATTCGGCTAGAGCCACCGGGTCTTCCGTGAAAAAGTCGGAATTGACCATGGCAGGTCTCGCCGCAGCTGGAATACCGACTCGAGCCGCGGAGTCTTTTCCTGCAAAGAGAGCAGACGTGACGCGCGCAGCTCTCGCCGGTTCAGCGAATGTAATATATTCGGCTAGAGCCGCCGGGTCCTCTGTGAGAAAGTCAGATTTGACCACGGCAGGTCTCGCCGCCCCTGTTCTAAACAGACCGTTTGGGTTTTTAACAGAGGGGATGTGTGCGCCCAGGCCAAGTGCTATGGCTGTACTGCCCTGTTCGGAGTTTTCTCGGGACCGACCGCTGGCGGGGTTTAGCGGCGAAAAAGATTCGCTAGACCCCCAGACGGCGTTCGTTCGTTCGGGCCGAGCGTTCGAGCCTCTCCCTGTGTGTTCGACAGGTAGAGAGTTTTCACGCTCACCGGTCAGTGAGAATACTTCCGTGTTTACTGCCTCGGCTGGCTATTTAACACTGCCCGCCTCTCATGTCCCGTCTAGTCGGTCTGCGAAAGACGGCACCTTGACAGATCATGCAAATGAGGAGGCGGGGCTTCCCGCATTGCAACACTCCGCCGTTTTCTCTCAATGGGATGAGCAACGGCGGCTTGTTAGCAATGCGGACGGTGTCGGCTCACTTCCTCTTTTTGTGAATGAAGTGCTTCTTGACAGGAATGCCATTCATCCTCGCGCTGTTCAGGGACATGGAACTTCCAATGGGGATTTTTCATCTCCCTTTCGAGGGTGGCCCGCCTTGGGCCAGGACAGCAGAGTTTCTCAGCTGTCCGGTGGCGGTCAGGGCCAAATTGAACTATGGCAGGTTCCTCGATCTGTTCCCGCGATCTCCGGCACAACCTCTTTCCAACCGCTTCACAGTCTGGCAGGAGAGATGTCTCCTGGACAGCTGGTTGCAGCGTGTTCTACGGGAAGGGTATCTCATTCAGTTTTGTTGCCCCCCACCGCCCTTCACGGGCGTAGTGGAGACAGTGATACCGCGTCCCGCTCAGGCTGCCGCTCTGTCAGCAGAGATTGCAGAACTGATGGCGAAGGGAGCGGTAACTGTGGTCCCGTCAGGCCAGAGGGACGAGGGATTTTATTCCCGCTACTTCCTCGTGCCAAAGAAGACGGGGGGCGTGAGGCCAATTTTGGACCTCCGCCTTTTCAACAAAACGGTGGCGAATCTGAAGTTCCATATGCTTACGGTGCGACAAATGCTGGAGGCATTCCTTCCCGGCGATTTTTGCACCAGCATAGACCTCAAGGACGCTTACTTCCACATACCGATAGCTCATCGGCATCGGAAGTTTTTGCGTTTCGCCTACCTGGGTGTGGCGTACGAATATACCAGACTCCCGTTTGGATATGCGCTCGCCCCCAGAACCTTCTCCAATTGTGTGGAGGCGGCGTTGAGGCCACTGCGCCGGCAGGGCATCAGGATCCTGGCGTACCTGGACGACCTGCTGGTACTGGCTCCGTCGCCTTTGTTGGCTCTGATGCATACCGCCACGGTGGTGCGGCATCTCACCGGCCTGGGGTTTGCAATCAACTGGGAGAAGAGTGCTCTGTGGCCGGCCCGTCAGATTGTTTACCTAGGTATCAATCTGGACACGAGCGCCATGAGAGCACGGCTATCCGATTCAAGGAGGGAAACACTGGAGAAGAGTCTCAGTGTTTGCCGTCCTTCTCGAAAGATCGCGGTTCTGTCGATCATGCGCCTTCTGGGTCTCATGGCAGCCGCCCATGTGGTAGTGTCACTGGGCCTTCTTCACATGAGGTGCGTGCAGAGATGGTTCGCGCGGCTTCGTCTGGACCCTGTGAGGCACAGACGGCGCCTTGTGCGGATGCCGGGGTCGTTGTCAGCAGACCTCGACTATTGGAGGGACCGGCGCGTAATAGCGCACGGTGTTCCAATAGGCAGGGTGTCGGCTCACGTCGCTGTCTTCACAGACGCGTCTCTGAGCGGCTGGGGTGGTACATGTCTGTCTCAGGCCGTAGGTGGTTTGTGGGCCGTCGGAGAACGGCGCCACATCAACCTCCTGGAGTTGGAGACGGTGCTACTGGCATTGCGCCACTTTGTACACCTGGTACAGGGGCGCGATGTGCTGGTGCGGTCAGACAACCAGACCACAGTAGCTTACATCAACCGACAAGGGGGAGTCCGCTCGCCAGCGCTTCACCGTCTGGCGGTAACGCTGTGGCGATGGGCTCATGTCAATCTCCGGTCACTGACAGCGCGGCACATTGCCGGCCGTCTGAACGTCGGGGCGGACCTGATGTCTCGGGGCGGGCCTCACCCGGACGAGTGGAGCCTACATCCTCAGATAGTGGCTCAGCTCTGGACCCGGTTCGGCAGAGCAGGGGTGGATCTCTTTGCTTCGAGAGAGAACGCGAAGTGTCCCCTCTGGTTCTCTCTGAGACAGCAGGACCAGCCTCCGCTGGGCGTGGATGCGTTCGCGCATGCCCCCTGGCCGGGGGCGCTGCTGTATGCTTTCCCGCCGATGGGGCTGATTTTACCGTTGTTGGCCAGGGTGCGGTCAGAGGGTGCATCAGTGATACTGATAGCGCCGGACCGCCACTGGGCGAGATGGTATGCAGAAGTGATGGCCATGACTACTGTAGTACCGTGGCACATCCCTCATTGGCCGAACGCTCTGTCCCAGGCGGAGGGCTCAATTTGCGCACCTCCAGTCTTGGGACGGCCGCTGGTGGCCTGGCTCTTGAACGGCGGAGATTGTCTGATAGGGGACTCTCTCCGGCCGTGATCTGTACAATTCAGAGCGCGCGCGCGGCTTCCACTGCCTTGGTTTACTCTGGCAAATGGGCTGCTTTTGCGCGTTGGTGTGTGGAAAGGGACTTCGCTCCCGAGTCATGCTCGGTCGAGGCGATTTTGGAATTCCTTCAGCACCTGATGGATCATGGTGGCGGTTTGGCAGCATCCACTATCAAGGTGTATGCGTGTGCTATTTCCGCATGCCATGAGGGGTTCGCCAAAACTACGGTTTTCGGGCATCCCCTGGTTAAACGCTTCCTGGCCGGCACGCGCCGTCTTCGCCCTGTGCGTAAGGCTGCGGCGCCGCCTTGGGATTTGCTCTTGGTTCTGGATGCGCTATGTAAAGCGCCGTTCGAACCAATGGAGCGGATATCTCTCAAGTGGCTATCGATTAAGACCGCGCTGCTCCTTGCTCTGACGTCGGGCAAGCGGGTCAGTGATCTGAGGGCGTTGACAGTTTTTCTCATCACGGGTGATGGGAGCAAAGCTGTGTTGCGCACGGATCCATCTTTCGTTCCGAAGGTGGTCCGGGGCGCCTATAGGGCACGGGATTTGGAGCTGGGAGCCTTCTATCCTCCACCTCATGCGAGCGAGGAAGGGGCCCGCCTGCATTTGTTGTGTCCTGTGCGTGCGTTGACGTGTTACGTCCAGCGCACGGCTGCGGTCCGCACCACCCCCCAGTTGTTGGTTTGCCACGGCCCAGGGAAGGTGGGTTCTCCGTTGTCGAAACAGCGTCTCTCCCATTGGATCTGTGAGGGCATCGCCCAGTCTTACGTGACTGCGGGTCGTCCTCTGCCTGGTGCTGTTCGGGCACACTCCACAAGGGGTGTGGCCACGTCAGTTGCCCTGTTCAATGGTGTGTCAGTGGAGGACATCTGTGCGGCGGCGACTTGGTCGTCCCCGTCTCCTTTTGTCCGTTATTACCTTTTATCCATGTCCTCTGTCTCTGTGGCGTCATCTGTGCTAAACACAGCCGCCGGTGCGAGCCAGCGTTAGACAGGATTTTTTCATGTAGGTGTTCGGCTCGAGTCGCCGGGTCTTCTGTGAAAGAGTCAGAATTGACCACGGCAGGTCTCGCCGCTACTGGAGAACCGGTTTGAGCCGCGGGGTCTTTTCCTGCTAGGAAAGCAGACGTGACTCACTCAGGTCTCACCGGTTCGGCTAAGGCAGGGGCAGGCCCGTCTAGTGACGTTCCGCTCCTGTTTATGTGTGAGGCTGGGACGGGCTTGTTACGGAGTAACCGCTTTGGTCCAGCTCTCGCCCCACGTGCCTCTCCTTGCCCTCGGCTGTGATAGACTGAGTGTGGCGGGGTGGGGCCAGTGCTTGGGTCGGATCAACTGTTAGTTTGGTCTCGCCTTGGAGCCCTGGCTTGTGTCCTGACTGGTTTCCCTTACTGGGGCCAGCAAGAGTGTATGGTGCGGTCGTGTAGCTCCGCTTATGCCAATAGGAGCTAGCCCTGTGGGGCGGAGCTCCACGAAATAGAACGATGGTTACGTATTGTAACCCTAGTTCTATGAGTGGAGCGGAGCCCCACAGGGAACAGACTTGCTGACCCCGCTGTCTGCTCGCTGAAAATTTCGGTTAGGAGCAGATGTGCGGGCGTAGCCCGCTTATACAGTGGTGCACCGGACCTGGTTGGACACAGGTGCGTGTATGTTTTTTTCTTCAGTCAATGTAGCTAGCTGGGTTTCGCTAGCCAATAGGAGCTAGCCCTGTGGGGCTCCGCTCCACTCATAGAACTAGGGTTACAATACGTAACCATCGTTATATTATACCTCCATGGCTGGCTTGCATACTGCAAAATACGACCGGATGTAGTATCACATCCTGGCATTTTTGCCATACTGCATGTGGCATACTATGTATTGGGACATACTACATTCTGTATTGGCATACTATATAGTAGGGTAGTATGCGATTCGGAACGCAGCCTAGGTCTACTTATGACCCTTACTAATTATTGGGTCATGGGTCACTAAATTATCGGGTCATTAATGTCCATAGAAATACAAAACTAGGGATAACTATGTACTGTTCTCTACAAGGGAGGTAAAACTAAAAAATATATCCCAAACCAGGGACACCGGGGCGAGGCGGGGCTATAGCCCCGTCACAAATCTGCTTAGCCCCGGTTAAGCCCCCTCAAACATTTTGGTATATTTTAAGTAAAAGTTCATAATCATCCATTCTCTTTTCATAATCAGGTCCCATGGTTGCGTGCTCGTGCTACAGGTACCCTACGTGGTGGGGTCTGGTCTGGTTACTATACCTACGAGCCCAACAGCTCGCTTCGCCAGACGAGTTGCGCTGATGTGAGTGTGCTCGTACGTTATTCATTCTTCATAATGGATCGTTTTGTAATTCGAAAGAAATTAGACTTAAGTCTAGACGAGGGGGACATGTTACATGTTCTTGTTGGCATGTTGAATATTGGCAATCAGTCAGTTGAAAACCCCGCTCGGATGTTCTATAGGCATGACGCCTCTTGCTTAAAGGGCAATGCTCGTTTTTGACAACCTGGACCTTATTTACGACATATTATAAGAAGTTTGACTCACCGAGATCACTTTGGTGTAGTTCGGAGGCCTGTAGAAGAAATTTAAAATCCAGCGCGAGCCAGTATATCCATGTAATGACGGTGATCGGGGCAACGAGAATGCAGTTTCTCAAAATCTATTTTCGGCCGCTAAACGGTTGTTTTCATCAATCAGATTGGATGAATCGACAGTTGAGATTCCTCAACGCGAGGCATTGTAGTGGTTTTCAAATACGGGGTCTTAAGCCTCTGTAATATGATCTTTACACGCCTTTCCCCACTTGCTCCAGCACGCATGCGCACAGGCCAGCGGGCAGACTGGCTATTCTCCGGCTCACATTCTCTGCGCTACGATCGGATTGTTGCTGACGAATGACGACGACAATATTCTCGGCACCAACAACGATAGTAGCGCAGAGAATGTGAGCCGGAGAATAGCAGTCTGCGCGCTGGCCTGTGCGCATGCGTGCTGGAGCAAGTGGGGAAAGGCGTGTAAAGATCATATTACAGAGGCTAAAGACCCCATATTTGAAAACCACTACAATGCCTCGCGTAGAGAGAATTGTAGAGAAAATGTCCTTAGTTTTAGTCCTTTTCATTCCATACATAAGCCTAGTATTTTGGGTGGATATGAAATCTATCCTCCATTATTTCTTTCGCTGTGCCCCTGCGCAGGAGTAACCTGACGTGCGCCAGATGGTTTGTTTCACACGGAGTGAAACAACGTGAGCTCACAAGATCAGGATGGTCTCACAAGGCTAGCGCAGGAGAAAAAAAAACTAAAACTAATAAAAACTAAAACTAAGCATTATCAAAAAATAAAAACTAAACTAAACTAGCAAATCTGCTTTAAAAACTAATTAAAACTAAACTGAAATTGAATACAAAAAGTTAAAACGATATCAAAATAAAAACTAATGAAAAAAGCAAAACTATTATAACCCTGGCCTGGGGCCTATTGGCTTTGCAGTTGTGGTTTCCGGTCTAAGCGGATACTGTCCAGAAACAGGCCTACCCATAAACCTACAATGCAAGTGGCGAGAACTTCTTCTGGAATAGGCTACTTTGTTTGGTATGTCGATGTTTTATTCTAATTCGTAGCTACTGGCGAGACTAGGCTGCTCTATTCGGCATTTGTGACAGGATACTGTCCCAGTGGACTCTAGACCGGAAACCAAGCGAATAGAAACCAAGCTCTGGTGATGCAAGGCTACATGCCTGTCGGGGCCCGTGGCCAGTCTGCGTGTGCCTGTGCAACTCATTACACATTCCTTATTACCACCACCCCAGCTACAGCGCAGGGTGAAGGGTAATGTTTCCGGTGGTGTATGTTTTTGTGTGAGTGTGTGCGTTTGTCTGTTAGCAGGATTATGCAAAAACTACTGGACCAATTATAATGAAACTTGAAGGGTGTAACATGGTCCAACTTCGAACCTATTTCATTTTGGAGCAGATCCGAAGCATGGGTCTGATCCACATGCCGCCCAAACACCATATCATCATGACAACTTGTCTGGTGCAATTTCCCATCATGCATTAGTGGAGGAATAATGCCATTTTCCAGTTCAGTGTGATGTGATTCCTTTATCTCCATGTCATCTTATTTACTATGTACCACAAGGAGAGAGAGAGATAACCCATAATCAGCTTCAAGCTGTTGTTGGTTGTAAAATTCACTCACACGTGTAATTAGTAACTTATGCAATTGCAGCAGGAGTGACTTTGGACACAAAATATTTCATCTTTACTTAAACAGAGATCTGTGTAGTTCTTGGTCAAAATGAGCGGAAGGAAATGCACCAGCAACATCATGGACGGCAAGACGCAGAAGCTCACTTTGAAGCGCGAAGTGGGACTGGTCGGCGCCGTGTCACTGATTGCGGGAACCATGATAGGATCAGGAATTTTTATAACCCCTCAATTAGTACTGTACAACATCGGGAGCCCAGGAGCCAGTCTGGTGATCTGGGCGTGTTGCGGTCTGCTGGCTGTGCTGGGCGCGCTCTGCTATGCTGAACTGGGCACGGTTATCCAGGAGTCTGGCGGAGAGTATATCTACATCCTTCGGACATCAGGCCCCGTGATTGCGTTCATGCTCATTTTCAGCTCTGTTGTGTTTGTGAGACCTGCCGGCATTGCAGGAATATCTCTGGGCTTTGCTGAATATGCCGTGGCTCCTTTCTACCCAGAATGCCCCCCACCACAGCTTGTGGTGAAGTGTGTGGCTGCCGCTGGAATTATAGTACTTGCCACCATTAATTGCCTGAATGTCCGATTCGCCATGTCAGTACAGGTGTTTTTTATGGTGACTAAAGTGCTGGCCCTGGTGGTGATAGTGATTGGAGGTGCAGTAATGCTCACCAAAGGGAAAACGGAGAGCTTTGAAAATGCCTTTGCGAACACAAACCTGGGCATCAGTCCTATTGGTATTGCTTTTTACCAGGGGCTTTGGTCCTATGATGGCTGGAACAATTTAAATTATGCTACAGAGGAGCTGAAACGCCCAGAGGTAAACAGATTTATTTTCAAAAATGTTACATGCATTGCACATGGAAGGTACAGACTCTGAATAAATAGACTACTGTTTACAGTAGTAGCCTACAGTAAAAACAGTTGACAATCAGGCGGTCAAATATGTTTTTTTTCCTAAACATCCGTGAATTCATGCTGTCATGCCAAATCACTTCCTTGTGGAGTGCTGCTTAGGGTGGTCACAAGCTTGTCCAAAAAGGAATAAATACCACCCATATGAACACAAAACAGTTTTTACTAGACCAATCTTGTATTTAGATATCCACTGGGGGAAAAAAGATTGTTCTCATGGACTGAAATAGTAAAATATGTCCAGTCATTACTTCATCATCAGCTAGTAATAAATACCATTCATTTATAAAGTATTCCCTCCTTGAGTATTCCCTCCTCATTCAACACCTACAGTAGCATGCATTGTTTAGATAAACTGCTTATCTCCTCAAGATTTTTTAAGTCAATCAAATCTCCTTTTGTTTTGCAGTCCTTATATGTATAGGTACTGCATTTGTAATGCACTCCCCATCCAGTTGTTACACTGGCCCGGAGCGCCATTCACACACCAATGGCGGCAGCTGCCATGCAAGGCGCTTGCCTGCTCATTGGGAACAATTTGGGGTTCAGTGTCTTGCCCAAGGACACTTCGACAGGTAGTCAGGAGAAGCCGGGATTCGAACCACCGACCCTACGATCACTGAACGACCCGCTCTACCTCCTGAGCTACACCGCCGTCCTTATATGACCTCAACTGAAGAGGGAATAATCATTATGAGGATCACTATACAACCGTAAACAAATGATCCACAACAGTGTTTCACACATACAGGCAAGTTAATATTAACTAAGCACTTTACACCTAGAACAAAGGTCTAGCCCTGTCTTTTCGTTTGTCTGTTCTCATATAAAAAGGTCTCCCTTTGCCAGCGTGTTAGTTATAGTTTTGTTTTTAAAGAAAGCGATCTAGTCATGACAAGCAGAGAAACAAAGGGGCTACGGATGAAGCGTGAGCTGGGCTTAGTCAGCGCGGTGTCATTAGTTGCAGGAACCATGATTGGATCGGGTATATTCATGTCACCTCAATATGTGTTATCCTACATTGGAAGTCCAGGAGCAAGCCTGATAATCTGGGCCCTGTCAGGTCTAGTGGCAATGCTTGGAGCACTCTCTTATGCTGAGCTTGGAACTATCATTACCGAATCAGGAGGGGACTTTATCTATATCCTCCGAATCTATGGACAAGTCCCTGCCTTCTTTGTTGCCTTCACCTTTCTGCTTGTTGTGAGGCCAGCAAGCATTGCTGCAATATCTCTCAGCTTTGCAGAATATGCTGTAGCACCCTTTTACCTGGACTGTCGTCCTCCACCACTGCTACTATTGAAGTGTGTTGCTGTGGCCGGCATTATGGTTGTGGCATTAGCTAATATTTTGAATGTGCGTGTCGCCATTCGAATACAGGTTGTCTTCTTGGTGATCAAACTGTTTGCCTTGATGGTTATTGTAATTGGAGGGGTAGTGACAGTCACACAGACAAGTGTAGTAATTGCAGATAATTTTCAAAATGCCTTTGAAGGGACAAATTTGGGTTTCAGTTCACTAGGAAGAGCTTTTTACCAGGGCCTCTGGTCATTTGCTGGCTGGTACAACTTGAACTATGTGACAGAAGAGTTGAAAAGACCTGAGGTGAGAATGCATTCATTTGAAGTTGCTGTCCATGATTTTCTCCAACTTCTAAACTTCCCATGATTGTAGCTACATTTTGGAAGTTGAGAAGCTTAAAGAGATTGAACAATGTTGGACTCACTGTTTACGTCTAGCACAGTTCACATTCTTAGTCAAGTATCTGGAGGTATTATAAGGCTAATACAATATTGATCAAATTTTACCAAACTTCCAGAATGAAGCCCCTAACTCCACTGAGATTCTCCAGTATTATCACACTTTGTTCACTCAGTGGTGGGTAGGCCTAGTTTTCTGTAGCAAACCTTTAATGTAAGAAAAAAGTGGTGGGAAATAAATGCTTTAAAATGGATGTGGTGTGTGGTGGCATAGCGGTCTAATGCATCGTGTTTCGGTGTGGCTGCCCACTGGGGACCCGAGAGAGTAGGGCCGGACCCCAGAGAGAGGGGCATATTGGGCTGCCGCTCCCTTATTAAGGGTGGCTAGTTTAATCTCGGCCGGAGGGTTTGTCACGCTACAGTCACACCTTCTGTGAATTAAGGTCACGAGCTGACAGAGTCAAGGAGTTGCTCTGCTCTGTACTGTCAGGGTTAAATGTCTAATCCTCAACACTTACTAGGGGGTAATTGGACACTAAATCAGGGTCAATTGGTTACCAAATTGAGTGATAAAATCCGGGGGGGAAAAAAGGTTATGTGTAGGATAGCCTAGAAATATATGAAATTATTACTGATGGAAAGCTGGAAAATCTTTGCAGACTGCTGTTTGCCTCTACTACAGTTTCTAACATGCAGTGTTGGGTCAACATCACAGTTTTAGGAAGAAAAATGCAGCTGGTGCACGTGCTAACATTCAAACACGTGCTAACATTCAAACACATGCTAACATTCAAACAGCAACATGAAACTTTCTTCTACTGTCTTAGGAGTGGGTGTACCCAGACTGCTCCCCACGGGCTCAGGCGTCAGACATGAACTAACTTCACTTATATATTGTCACTTTAAAACTAGTCCTCTTGACTTGTGCTTTTGTCATTGGCAACACAGAAATTCTGATCTGAACACAAGTCTATACTTGTGTGTTAAATGGTATCTTGTGAATTCTCTCTCAGGTTAATCTACCCAGAGCAGTTCTGATTGCCATCCCCATGGTAACTATTCTTTATCTTCTGGTCAATGTGAGTTACCTGACGGTAATGACGCCCAGAGAACTGATGTCCTCCTCTGCTGTGGCGGTCACCTGGGGGTGAGATCAAGCTTCATTCAATATTTATTTTCCATTTATGTCCTAATAGATTGAGCCTGTGGCCTTGTTCCAGTGAATAGGATTAAAAGTTAGCCTATGTTCTTCCTCAGCCATATGCCATGAAGCCAGGCCACATGTCCAACTCCATGTGAACTAAGGCTACTTGCTTAGAGAGAATAAGAGACTGTTTTTTTTCTTCTCCAAAATCATGTGTGTACTAGATACCTATTGCTATCTGGTCAACCATTGCCAATGGTTAAAACCATTAACCATTGTTAATGGTTTTAATCCCTGTAACACTTCAGATATTGTGTAGTGTATGTGTATCATGCCTTGAACTGACAAAAGAGTCTTCTGCTGTTTTCCACAGTAATAAAGTGCTGGGGAGCTGGGGATGGGTGATGTCGCTGGCGGCAGCGTTGTCTGCTTTTGGCTCCCTGAATGGAACATTCTTCAGCGGTGGCCGTGTGTGCTTTGTGGCTGCAAGAGAAGGACACCTGGTGAGCATCCAAAGTCTGGTCCAGTAGCAGTCAATCATCACAAGTCTGGTCCAGTAGCAGTCAATCATCACAGATGCCAGCAAAATAGTCTACTACAAGCCATATCATGAGCCAACTAGTGGTACAGTACAACTTTCTCATCTTAAAACCCTCAAATATGACTCTTTGCTACAAGTAATATTCTTCATTTGAACAGCCAGATATTTTGGCCATGGCACATGTTCATCGACTGACCCCCGCTCCAGCCTTGATCTTCACCACAGCTGTCTCCCTCCTAGTTCTGATCCTTGGAGACTTCCAAAGCATTGTCAACTTCTTCAGGTATGAAATTGTTTGATACGCAATAGCTGAGTGTCTGAAATCTATAATAGTAATCTGAAAAGTGTGTAGCATATCCTCTTTTCCAATGTTGATAAAGACATTTACAGTACTTTTAACACTCAATTAATTAAAAAAAATTCTTATTGCCGTCTATCATAGAAACTAGCATAGTGTTTTAGCAGTTCTGTAGCGTCTGCCTGATGGCAGGAGGTTAAACAGGTGATGGCCGGGGTGGGTGGGGTCCTTGACAATGCTGGTGGCTTTCCGTAGGCAGCTGGAGGTGTAGATCCTCGATGGCAGGGAGCTGGGTGTTGGTGATCTTCTGGGCTGAGTTGACGACTCTCTGCAGAGCCTTCTTCTCAGCCGCAGAGCAGCTCCCATACCACACACAGATCCCGTAGGTCAGGACACTCTCAATGGTGCAGCGGTAGAAGGACACCAAATGTTGTTGTGACAGGTTCACTTTCCTGAGTGATCTCAGGAAGTAGAGCCGCTGTTGTGCCTTCTTCACCAGAGAGTGGATGTTGTTTGGCCATGAGAGATCCTCTGAGATGGTGGTGCCCAGGAACTTGAAGCTGGAGACTCTCTCTATTTCTTCTCCGTTTATGTGCAGAGGGGGAAGATGTCCTTGTTTCCGCCTGAAGTCAATGATGAGTTCCTTGGTCTTCTTGATGTTCAGTGTCAGGTTGTTCTCCAGTCACCAGCGGATCAGCCTCTCCACCTCCGCCCTGTAGGCTGACTCGTCGCCCCCAGTGATCAGCCCCACCAGTGTTGTGTTGTCTGCAAATTTGATGATTGTGTTTGAGTCGGCACCGGTCTTGGTAGAGTCAAGGCGCTGCACCCATGTTCGCCGCCCTCTTGCCCTGACAATTGATACTTTGTTGGCACTGTATTTCAATAGATACATTTCCTTATTGTTTTCCCTGTATTCCTATCATCAGTTTCACCGCCTGGTTTTTCTATGGAATCACACTGTCCGGGCTCCTCTACCTCAAGATCAAAAAACCTGAGCTTCCACGGCCATATAAGGTGAGTCTCAGGAAGAGAAAAACAGAAGGGGTTTCATCTAAACGATGTTCTACCTCTTGTGACACTGTGCCTCTTTTGTCATTTTCAGGTTCCAATTCTAATCCCCATCTTGGTCATCATTGCTGCAATTTTCCTTGTGCTGGCACCAATCATAGACAACCCCCAAATAGAATACCTTTATGTTACTTTATTCATCTTCAGTGGAGCTTTGGTCTATGTGCCATTCATCCACTACAAACTCTGCCCTGGACTGTTGAAGAAAGTTACTATGTTCCTTCAGCTCTTTCTAGAAGTGGCCCCAGCAGACAAAAACCTGTGACATATACTGTAGGTTTTGAATCAGCACTCAAGACATACAGTATGGTGTATTGTTGTAGCATTTTATCTGATAATAATCATGGATAATTGCCACTTCGGTATCATGTCACCCATAAAACCCTCAAGCACAAATCCCTTTATATGTTTACATGGTTTGACACAAATAAAACTGCTTCTATTATTGTTATCACCTTGTGTGTGTATTTTTTTTAAAACTTTTTTTCGGGGGGGGGGGCATTGCAGTAAATAGGCAATCCATGTTAAAGGAAATTGCATTGTATCTAATGTGAAGATCTACACCACGACTATCATTAAAGTTGATATAAAGGAAGCTGTTCTATGCATTAATCCTGTATTGTATCAGTTCTTTCAATAACACTGGAGTTCCTCCTTTCTATTTTCAAAATGACATGTAGTTTGTTATAGGGATGCACTGATTGCAAATTTCTGGGCCGATGCCGATGCTTAAAATAACAATCCGGCCGATGTTTATTTTATTTGTATTCCACCTTTTGTGCCAGGGAAACAAAGAAATGAAGTGTTTGGTTCCAAAACGCCGATTTTTATTTCACTTCAATTTTAAAGCAAACTACACGTGCGAATGCGGCGTTACGTCACGGATCTTCTCCGAATCTATCAAACTTCACAAGTTCTGAGGAGAGACAGAAGGAGAGAATACGCGCTGACTGCTGCAGTTAATACCAGCTTTTCAAAAGCGGTAGTTGCACCTCTCATGCCATGATCTTTAGAAACGTCTTTCGAAACGAAATAGCTTCCTCACTTGCTCCAGCACGCTGTGCGCGTGCGTGCTGGAGCAAGTGAGGAAGCTATTTCGTGTCTAAAGACGTTTTTTTAAAGATCATATTACAGAGGCATGTGAAATACCACAACAGGCCTATGCTCTCTATGTAAGCACAACTAGCGATTCATCAAGACAGATTGATGAAAACAACCGTTTCGCATTTTTAGAAACTGCATTCTAAGTGCCCCGACCACCGCCACCCGAGTCTGTGTGTCAGAAAGTAGGGTGTAAAACCAGTGCTAGCGTGAGGAGAAGTGTTATAAGCAAAGGCCACATGTTGTAGATGATCATCCCATTCACCCTCACAACTCAGTAGTGTTTTGGCAAGCTGATCAATCAAAGTCCTATTAAAGCGTTCCACCATCCCATCTGACTGGGGATGATAGGGTGTGGTGTGTGTTTTTGTAACCCCCAACCGATGACACAGGCCGTGTATCACCTCTGCTTCAAACTGGCGGCCCTGGTCACTGTGTAAAGACTCAGGAATACCATGCATTAGGACATAGTCACCAAAAAAACACTGTGCCACTGTTTGTGCAGTTTGGTTAGGCAAGGCATACAAGTTAACAAATCTTGTAAAGTAATCTACAACTAACACGTACCGGTTTCCCTTGGATGTCATCGGTAACTCCAGGATGTCTGCAGCAACTCTCTCAAATGGATGGGTGGCCTGTGATCCACCCATTGGTGCTCGATGTGCGGGCACACCAGTTCCTAATATCCCTAAACATAGAGGGCCAGTAGCATGTCTGTCTTGCCCGCTCCCACACACGTTCAGCAGAGAAATGAGCAGATGTTGGGCCCCCATTTAGTAATGACATGAGATCTGGTATGATTGAGGCAGGAATCACAACCTGATTGACTCTCTCCCCCGTGAGAGAGGACATGACAGACCTATACAGAAGTCCATCAACAACTGTCAATCGGTTGAATTCAGTCCAGAGTTTTCTTAAGCACTGTGACCCCCCGCTTAAACGGTTCCGCGGGGGCCGCTGCACTGCCTCTACCAAACTGATAGCAGTCTGGATGTCAGGGTCCGCCTGTTGCTGATTCCTCATGTATGAGCTCTCGGAGGACAGAGTAAACAGAGAGAGAGGAGTACCTGGGGTAGCTGTCATGTGACCCTCGACCTCATTAGAATCGCCAGACGCTGAGGTTTGGGTGGGGCAGGGGATGGAACAGTTTCACATGGGGCAGAGTCAATGGCGTTGACCTCTGTCACCGTCTCCCTGGAATCAGATTCAAAGCCTACGGAACAGGAAGTATCAGGCCTACGAGATAGAGCATCCGCGTTAACATGTTGTTGGCCGGCTTTGGGTTCCATAACCCAGTTCAATGGATCCAGCTCCAGAATCCATCTGCCTCGTCTGCCTGTGGGATCATTGTCAATTGCCATATGCCGCAGACCCAGTAGGGGGCGATGGTCTGTAATGACGGTGAATGAGGTAAGTCCAAGGTAATGTCTAAACTCCCCAACTGCCCCCACCACAGCCCACAGTTCACAGTCAAATGTGGACCAGCGTTGTTGTGTGGGGTTCAGTGATTGACTGGCATATGCTACCACATGTTCAAGTCCATCTTTGTCCTGTGCTAGAACAGCACCAACGGCCTGTTTTGATGCATCAGTATAGACTTTGAAAGGTAAACTAAAATCAGGCAGTGCTACCACAGGTGCAGAGGACAACACAGATTGGCATGGACCGCCACTGATACAGGCCCCTCCCTGTTGTGAAGGCGGTTTTCTCCCTGTCCTCTTCAGCAACCTCCACCTGCCAGTATCCGTTCGAGAAATCTAATGTGCTGAACCAGACAGAGCCTGCCAGCGCATCCAGTGTGTCGTCTATTCGAGGAAGAGGATGAGAGTCCTTGATTGTCACACTGTTTAGCCGCCTGTAGTCAACACAGAATCTCCACTTTCCACATTTCTTTCTGACTAGAACTACAGGGGAAGCTCAGGGGCTAAAGCTCTCTTCAGTTACCCCATCTGCCAGTAGTTCAGCCATTAGCCTCTCTAGCTCCTCTCTTTTACCAGGTGAAGTACGATATGCACGCTGTCTAGTTGGGGCATGATTCCCTGTTCTAATGTGATGTTTCACTAGTGTGCACCGGCCAGTGTTCCGTTCAGCGATATTAAAAATATCCCTATGCTTAGCAAGTAATGCTGAAAGTGATGCCTTTTGTGAAGCTGAGAGTGGAGAGTCATCCAGTACTACAGGGGACAGGTCTGGACCCACAGAGGCTGCTGACACGTTGACACGGGGCGGTGTGACTGGTTCAATCTCTGACTCATCAACAGAGTAAAACTCCTCTAAGTAAGTTCCCTGTTTGAGGGGTATGGCATATTCGGTAGGATTCAAAACCCGGGCACTAGTCAGTCCATTCTTAACTGCTGTGACCGTACAAGCCACCGCAAGAGGTGATGACTCAGGCGTGTTGGGCTCTAGGTATCCCATGTAGTTACAGGTCACTAAGCTACAAGGGCATGGTGGGCTCAGGTTGACCGGAACGATTGCCTCACTGAGAGGTGGGATGGTCATTGCAGAGGCAAGAGACACATTACAGCACCCAGGGACCATGTCTTCACTACACAGAAGGGGAATACTGATGTGCCATAACTGCAGTTTAGCACGGTTGATATCTAACATGGCATGGTTCTTTACTAGGAAGTCCCAACCCAGCAGCACAGCTTGTGTTGTTTCCCTGAGCACATGAAACACATGCTGCCAGGTTTCAGAGCCTAGACAGAGTTATTGTTATAGTCCCTAGGATGTCAAGCATCTGTCCATTTACCGTCCGTGCCTCTATATAGTCTTTCTTTAAGGGCCGATTGCGGAGGGCTGGGACAGACATACGGAAATCAGAGCTAATAAAGGACACACCAGACCCTGAGTCTATCAATATTGGTACCTCTACCCCCTCGACCACTCCGTGGACATATGATGCGGTTTTACGATGTTGTGTCTGGTCATTGATACTGAAGCCACCTGCAGTCGAGTTACACTCCTCATTGTTATTTTCAGGGTCCATGGGTGGCACAGGCTGGACTGGCCATGTGGCGTACCGGGCAAATGCCCGGTGGGCCGGACCTACTTGTGGGCCGATCTAAAAAGAAAAAAAAAAAAAAAAAATCTTTGGGGGCTAACGAACGGCCCATAGAGCAGGGACAGCGGCCCATTGGTCCATTTTCTATACTGACACTGGGCTGGCCCAATCATATGTAGGCCCCACCCCTCCCTCTGTTAGTTTCAGGTGTCATTTGCGTGGGCCGTTAGAGAGCCAAAAGTCAGTGGATGGAGAACGATGGATAAAGACAAGTATAGTAAACCAAAGCGCAAGGGGGGCGCAGAGAAATTACGAGCTAAAAAGATTAAAAGTCTTGAGGCGATGCTGCAACATGTGCAAAAATTACTGATATGTTTGCGCCAGGGGCTGCTTCAACGTCTACAGCCTCAGCCGACGTTGTGCAGCAACACCATGTTGAACACGAACTTGAAGGAGAGGTGGCTGGTGGCCATGGTGGCCGAGAGCAGGACAGGGAAGCCGAGGAGGGACAGAGACATGACAGGGCCGAGGAAGGACAGAGTGAGCAGGAGGAGTGTGTAGTTGAAACGGTAAGGAAATATAGCATAAAGCTAAAAAAGCTATAGCTAAATATGAATATGGGTGACGGCTATCTGCTGGCTAGCGCCAGCTAGCATTAGCTAGGTACAGCTAGCTAGCATTATCTAGCTACCCACCCTGCCAAGCAAATCCGGTTGTAGCTAGCTACGTTTGAGCTAGCTAGCGTTAACACTGTGTCTAGGCCAGCCAGATAACTTCAGTACCATGGAGGTATAGGTCAGTACTAGTAGTGCTAACTTTAGCACGTTAGCTTGGCAATTAGCACTAGCGCTATTACGACGTTATCTATTCTGGCCTAGCCTAGCAGTGTTGCTGCTGCTGGGCTACTTAACGTTATATCTTCGAAGAAAAAGAGGAGCAGGCTAACGTTAGCTGTGTGTGGCCATGGTCCAAAATTAACCCTAGCCATTTACTAGCCAATGGCTGGCTGCTAAAAATCTATGGTAATGGATAATTTACCAGCCAGTTGACTGGTAAGCCTAGCTCCTTTCAGGACTGTTACTAAGGGGCTAGGTTAAAAAAAGTTCATTTTTTTTCATTCTCAACACTGAAATATATCAAAAGCAGACTGAGGAGCAGCCTGTCTGCCAGCAAATTGGAAGCCTTCATGTTGATGGCCACTGAAAAAGACGTCCTTGTTGCTTTGGACACAGACACTGTCATTGACAAAGTGTCAGAGAAGAGTGAGCTACTGAGGAAACTTATAGTAAGTTGATATGAAATTGTTGTTATTATTATAAAATTATTCATAATAATGTAGCAGCTTTTTAGACTGAAGATAGTGTGATCATGTGCCTCATTATTACCCCCCCTCCCCTGTCTCTCAAAGGATGCCCGGCCCTAACTTGTGTGGTTCATTGTCTATTGTTGATGAGGGTATTCAGAGGGCCATGCAGCCTTTTCCACTAAGTAAGTATACAATACATGCAACTATGTTTTTATATTTTCTAGAATCTGTCATTTAATCATTTATAATTTAAAAATGATCATTGATCATGTCTCATCTCTCTCTCACCCCCCCCCCCCCCCTCTCTCTCTGTCAGGATATTATTGTTTAGGGTATCCAGAGGGTCATGCAGCCTTTTCCAGTAAAGATAAAGGTATTATGATCATGTAATTACCAGTACTGTGATCAACTCAATCAATTATAATGTCTCAGTCTCACCTTTCTCTCTGTCTCCCCTTTTCTCCCTCTCTCCCTATCAAAGGTTGCCCTCATTTGTTTGAAAAGAAGCACTTTGCTTTTAACTGGAGTGGACTTCACAGGCATCCTTTTTTATGTAAGTAGTGAGTTTACAATCTATGCAACTGCTTACATTTTCTAGAAGATATTGTTACTATCTGAATCTATAGTTGATCTCACTTATCGTGTCTCATCTCTCTTCCTCCCTCTTTCTCACTCAGGATGCCATTGTTGATGAGGGTATTCAGAGGTCCATGCAGCCTTTTTCCAGTAAGTAAGTATACAATTCATGCAACTCTGATCATCTGAATCTGTCATTTAATCATGTATGACTCATCATTGATCATGTCTCATCTCTCCCTCTCTCTCTCCCCCCCTCTCTCTCTTCTCTCTCTCTCTCTCTCTCTCTCTCTCTCTCTCTCTCTCTCTCTCTCAGGAGATGCCATTATTGTTGAGGGTATCCAGAGGGCCATGCAGCCTTTATTACTAAGTAAGTATCAAATACATGCAACTATCTCTCTACATTGTTCTCAATTGAAGATACTGGACCAGTACTGTGATCATTTAACTCCATCAATTATCATTCTCACCTTTCTCTCTTTGTCTCTCCCTCTCACTCTTTTAAAGGTTGCCTTGTTTGAGGAGGAGATCTTTTCAGCCCAGTGGAGTTCACAGGCAACATTTTGAGTTACTTGTATACTTTGTACATATATTTCTATACTTACATTTGAATAATAATAATAATAATTTAATAAATAATTTTAAATTATACTTTGACTTCTATCAGAGCTTTTTCTTTGACAATTTCTTGTACTTCTACTGTAACTGTTACTTGAGTATTGAGATTGTGTACTCCACGGCCACGTCTGACCACCAGGGAGTCGAGAGTGAGTGAGTACACTCGTCCATTTGCACTGGTACACTTGTCCACGGAACTTACTCATCTTTGTAGTGGTTTGGGGAAATAGTACGGTGGTATTGCATATTTAAAGGGGCCGCAAGGATTTCGTACTGGTGGGTGGTGTCCGGCCGATTGTGGTGGGCCGGTCTGGGCCAAAAATGCCAGGGCCGATTTTTTGTCCCAGTCCAGCCCTGGGCACAGCTGATGTTTGGACCTCAACATCAGCTACATCTCGTTTACCTGGTGGCCCTGTCGGTGGTTGCCTGCGGGTGAGAGGAAACGCACTCCCTGCCTTTTTGACTCCTCCTCGACAGCACGGCGGCCTGGGCTTGAGCTGCGCCTCCTCTGTGACCAGGCAGAATAGTCACGCTGTTCCGTCACAGGCTGACAACTCTCCTTGTGCTCAAAGGACCTCTTCTCCGGAGAACGCGCCCACTGCTGTTGTGGTGAGGGTTGGGAATGGCATCCATGTCCCCCACAGGTGCACCGGCACTGACCCCTAGACGGTGAGCGGGAGTCACGCCAGCCTCCATAGTGACCTGGGCCTGCTCTCGTCCTCAGCGCATGGTTCTCCTCAGCTATGCGCCTCATTTCCATCCTTATATCCTTCATTTCCTCGACCAGCTTGTCCACAGCCCTATGCAGGCCACTGTCTCCTGTTACAGAACGGACCGCAACCACGGGCGCACCAGAGCTAGTATAGTCATGACCAGTCAGATAGTCCATTTTCATAGCTTCCCTGGCATTTTCACACTGGCCTGCTATTATAAGAGCCTCCTCCAAGTCTGTCACGCCCTGCTCGTGGCACTTGGCTCTCAGGGCAGGGTCAAGGCCCGCGAGAAAACGCGGAACTTCTCTTCTCCTTGAGCTGTGGCGCCATAGTGTGGGAAAGCCTCATGCACTAACCTGCTTATTTCCGCCGCAAACACTTCCAAGCTCTCCCCTGGTGAACGCGGGCGGGCCGACAGGCTAGCTTTGAAGCGATCAATAAATTGCTTGTGTCCAAATGCTTCTTTAAGCCTCTCCTTAACAGCTTCGTAATCAGCCTGGACAGTAGCAGGCAGGCTATCCCACAGTAAAAACGCAGCCTTACTCAATCGGGTGGGAAGAATCCTCGCCAGTTCGTGTGTGTAAAAACTGTCGCCTTCCCCCTCGGCTAGCGCTTGAACCGCCACCTCGAATTGTCTTGCCCAGCAAAGGAAATTCTGTTTATCTTCCCCAGAGAATGGTGGAGGCAGCTCAATCTTCACTTTACAACCAGCATATCCTCTGTCACGCCGACTCTCGAATCCAAACGGATCCTCATTGTCTTTGTACCACCTTCTCGCCATTGTTAGGTGCGGGGGGGGGGGTGTCAACGTTGATAGATTTGAGCGCGATGTAGCTAGGCCTACTATATCTATTCGCCAACTAGCTAGCTAACGTATCGCGAACTGATGCACCAATAAATCAGTGTTCAGCTATATACAAAACAAAAAAACTACCGCTGTCACCAATGTAGCCGAACGTTTAGACTTAAATGATTATAAAATAAAGAACGAGACAGAGACGTGGATCCAGTGACTGGGGAACTTTAGTCTCCACTTCAAGCGGGAAGACAGAACATACAGAGCGCAGACTCACAAGAGTAACGTTACCGCCTACATATTGACACTGCCACTACGGCAAGCCCCGAGGGGATAAACATAAGCATTTTCGGTTACAACAAGTCTGTTACACTAACAATGCTAAAGCTAAGCTAAAGGCTAGAAAGCTAAAAATCTAGGAGGCTACAGTCTGGGGCTGTTTTAAATAAATTCTGACAGTCTAGGGGAGGGGTGACATGTGACATATCAGGTTATTGTAGAAGACTGCAATCTTGCTCGATATAGTCATTTGTCAATCAGCCAGGTCAAGATTAACCCCGTTGTCAGGACGACCGGACCCTTCTAGCATGTCCGTTGTCTGGCCTGGGCAATCCTACACCTGTGGTTGTGCAACGGTCAGCTGTTTACTCTTACAGAAAGACTGGTCAGGAGGAAATGCGTCCAAGAGCATTCCCTATTAGGTCAGTCTTCAGTGTGGCTATTTAAATATACACTGTGTAGGCCTAGAGGTTATCAGAGTTCAGTCCCTCTCTACTGTAGCAGACTAACCAATACTGTGTTATATAGATACAGGAAAAGGTGAAGTTTTGCCTACTTCATTACCTAATTTACATACATTCAAATGAGCCTGGCGCAGCCGTGGAGCTATTTGCTCATCAGTGCAGTTTGCAATACTTTCCCCCCTTTGCGTGTGTTTTGTGGATTGGATGCTATTTTTGTCTCATTTTCACAGGTTTTGCTGCTGCAAAAGCCACCCAATCCTTTTGTGGATTTGGCGGCTAGTCTCTGGTGGGTGATGAGGGGTGTTGGGCTAGTAGAACTTTGGGGTGGACAGAATGGGGCGTGTCTCAGTGTAGGATGGGCGGGGCTGTGCATGGGGAGTTGCTAGTTGGGCTGTCCCTGCAGTCGCCGTGGCAGGTTTCACTGTCCCAAAATGATCCCATCAAATTCCATCATCATTGTTTCGCCATTCTTTCGCAGAGGCAATATCATAGTCTGTGAAGTCCAACTGAGACGTGATTATTGCTGGTTGAAAACTTAACCCAATACCCCGTCGGGATGACTTGAAATATAGTCAGCCATGACAATTTTTGATAGTCTCTTTGGAGACTAGTTACACTGTAGAAAATAAATTAATCCTGTGATTTGCACGGCTTTTATACAACTCTTTCGTCTGAAATCTTAACTATTGAGTAAATGGTTATTTTTAGCCCTTCCTAGGTGGATTTGACTTTCTAGTTCAGTCTGTGGGTCGGGAAACCTCAATAGTTTACAGTGGGCCCACAATGCCTTGTTCGCAGATTTGCATACGTCAGAATTCAACATGTCAAAAGTAAACCAAACCGTATCAGTTCTTTCAATTACAGTGTAGTGCAACCTTTATTTTTTCTAAATGTCATGTAGTTTCACTCACACAAAATCTAACATTATGACAATAATCACAACAGTCTAAAACCGTAGTCTCTGGTGGGTGGTGATGGGCTAGTAGAACTTTGGGGTGGACAGAATGGGGCGTGTCTCAGTGTAGGATGGGCCAGGCTGTGCATGGGGGGTTGCTAGTTGGGCTGAGTCCCTGCACTCGCCGTGGCAAGTTTCGCTGTCCCAAATGATCCCATCAAATTCATCATTTTTATTCGCCATTCTTTCGCAGAGGCAATATCATAGTCTGTGAAGTCCAACTGAGACGTGATTATTGCTGGTTGAAAACTTAACCCAATACCCCGTCGGGATGACTTGAAATATAGTCAGCCATGACAATTTTTGATAGTCTCTTTGGAGACTAGTTACACTGTAGAAAATAAATTAATCCTGTGATTTGCACGGCTTTTATACAACTCTTTCGTCTGAAATCTTAACTATTGAGTAAATGGTTATTTTTAGCCCTTCCTAGGTGGATTTGACTTTCTAGTTCAGTCTGTGGGTCGGGAAACCTCAATAGTTTACAGTGGGCCCACAATGCCTTGTTCGCAGATTTGCATACGTCAGAATTCAACATGTCAAAAGTAAACCAAACCGTATCAGTTCTTTCAATTACAGTGTAGTGCAACCTTTATTTTTTCTAAATGTCATGTAGTTTCACTCACACAAAATCTAACATTATGACAATAATCACAACAGTCTAAAACCGTAGTCTCTGGTGGGTGGTGATGGGCTAGTAGAACTTTGGGGTGGACAGAATGGGGCGTGTCTCAGTGTAGGATGGGCCAGGCTGTGCATGGGGGGTTGCTAGTTGGGCTGAGTCCCTGCACTCGCCGTGGCAAGTTTCGCTGTCCCAAATGATCCCATCAAATTCATCATTTTTATTCGCCATTCTTTCGCAGAGGCAATATCATAGTCTGTGAAGTCCAACTGAGACGTGATTATTGCTGGTTGAAAACTTAACCCAATACCCCGTCGGGATGACTTGAAATATAGTCAGCCATGACAATTTTTGATAGTCTCTTTGGAGACTAGTTACTCTGTAGAAAATAAATTAATCCTGTGATTTGCACGGCTTTTATACAACTCTTTAGTCTGAAATCTTAACTATTGAGTAAATGGGTATTTTTAGCCCTTCCTAGGTGGATTTGACTTTCTAGTTCAGTCTGTGGGTCGGGAAACCTCAATAGTTTACAGTGGGCCCACAATGCCTTGTTCGCAGATTTGCATACGTCAGAATTCAACATGTCAAAAGTAAACCAAACCGTATCAGTTCTTTCAATTACAGTGTAGTGCAACCTTTATTTTTTCTAAATGTCATGTAGTTTCACTCACACAAAATCTAACATTATGACAATAATCACAACAGTCTAAAACCGTAGTCTCTGGTGGGTGGTGATGGGCTAGTAGAACTTTGGGGTGGACAGAATGGGGCGTGTCTCAGTGTAGGATGGGCCAGGCTGTGCATGGGGGGTTGCTAGTTGGGCTGAGTCCCTGCACTCGCCGTGGCAAGTTTCGCTGTCCCAAATGATCCCATCAAATTCATCATGTTTGTTCGCCATTCTTTCGCAGAGGCAATATCATAGTCTGTGAAGTCCAACTGAGACGTGATTATTGCTGGTTGAAAACTTAACCCAATACCCCGTCGGGATGACTTGAAATATAGTCAGCCATGACAATTTTTGATAGTCTCTTTGGAGACTAGTTACTCTGTAGAAAATAAATTAATCCTGTGATTTGCACGGCTTTTATACAACTCTTTAGTCTGAAATCTTAACTATTGAGTAAATGGGTATTTTTAGCCCTTCCTAGGTGGATTTGACTTTCTAGTTCAGTCTGTGGGTCGGGAAACCTCAATAGTTTACAGTGGGCCCACAATGCCTTGTTCGCAGATTTGCATACGTCAGAATTCAACATGTCAAAAGTAAACCAAACCGTATCAGTTCTTTCAATTACAGTGTAGTGCAACCTTTATTTTTTCTAAATGTCATGTAGTTTCACTCACACAAAATCTAACATTATGACAATAATCACAACAGTCTAAAACCGTAGTCTCTGGTGGGTGGTGATGGGCTAGTAGAACTTTGGGGTGGACAGAATGGGGCGTGTCTCAGTGTAGGATGGGCCAGGCTGTGCATGGGGGGTTGCTAGTTGGGCTGAGTCCCTGCACTCGCCGTGGCAAGTTTCGCTGTCCCAAATGATCCCATCAAATTCATCATTTTTATTCGCCATTCTTTCGCAGAGGCAATATCATAGTCTGTGAAGTCCAACTGAGACGTGATTATTGCTGGTTGAAAACTTAACCCAATACCCCGTCGGGATGACTTGAAATATAGTCAGCCATGACAATTTTTGATAGTCTCTTTGGAGACTAGTTACTCTGTAGAAAATAAATTAATCCTGTGATTTGCACGGCTTTTATACAACTCTTTAGTCTGAAATCTTAACTATTGAGTAAATGGGTATTTTTAGCCCTTCCTAGGTGGATTTGACTTTCTAGTTCAGTCTGTGGGTCGGGAAACCTCAATAGTTTACAGTGGGCCCACAATGCCTTGTTCGCAGATTTGCATACGTCAGAATTCAACATGTCAAAAGTAAACCAAACCGTATCAGTTCTTTCAATTACAGTGTAGTGCAACCTTTATTTTTTCTAAATGTCATGTAGTTTCACTCACACAAAATCTAACATTATGACAATAATCACAACAGTCTAAAACCGTAGTCTCTGGTGGGTGGTGATGGGCTAGTAGAACTTTGGGGTGGACAGAATGGGGCGTGTCTCAGTGTAGGATGGGCCAGGCTGTGCATGGGGGGTTGCTAGTTGGGCTGAGTCCCTGCACTCGCCGTGGCAAGTTTCGCTGTCCCAAATGATCCCATCAAATTCATCATTTTTATTCGCCATTCTTTCGCAGAGGCAATATCATAGTCTGTGAAGTCCAACTGAGACGTGATTATTGCTGGTTGAAAACTTAACCCAATACCCCGTCGGGATGACTTGAAATATAGTCAGCCATGACAATTTTTGATAGTCTCTTTGGAGACTAGTTACTCTGTAGAAAATAAATTAATCCTGTGATTTGCACGGCTTATATACAACTCTTTAGTCTGAAATCTTAACTATTGAGTAAATGGGTATTTTTAGCCCTTCCTAGGTGGATTTGACTTTCTAGTTCAGTCTGTGGGTCGGGAAACCTCAATAGTTTACAGTGGGCCCACAATGCCTTGTTCGCAGATTTGCATACGTCAGAATTCAACATGTCAAAAGTAAACCAAACCGTATCAGTTCTTTCAATTACAGTGTAGTGCAACCTTTATTTTTTCTAAATGTCATGTAGTTTCACTCACACAAAATCTAACATTATGACAATAATCACAACAGTCTAAAACCGTAGTCTCTGGTGGGTGGTGTTGGGCTAGTAGAACTTTGGGGTGGACAGAATGGGGCGTGTCTCAGTGTAGGATGGGCCAGGCTGTGCATGGGGGGTTGCTAGTTGGGCTGAGTCCCTGCACTCGCCGTGGCAAGTTTCGCTGTCCCAAATGATCCCATCAAATTCATCATTTTTATTCGCCATTCTTTCGCAGAGGCAATATCATAGTCTGTGAAGTCCAACTGAGACGTGATTATTGCTGGTTGAAAACTTAACCCAATACCCCGTCGGGATGACTTGAAATATAGTCAGCCATGACAATTTTTGATAGTCTCTTTGGAGACTAGTTACTCTGTAGAAAATAAATTAATCCTGTCATTTGCACGGCTTATATACAACTCTTTAGTCTAAAATCTTAACTATTGAGTAAATGGGTATTTTTAGCCCTTCCTAGGTGGATTTGACTTTCTAGTTCAGTCTGTGGGTCGGGAAACCTCAATAGTTTACAGTGGGCCCACAATGCCTTGTTCGCAGATTTGCATACGTCAGAATTCAACATGTCAAAAGTAAACCAAACCGTATCAGTTCTTTCAATTACAGTGTAGTGCAACCTTTATTTTTTCTAAATGTCATGTAGTTTCACTCACACAAAATCTAACATTATGACAATAATCACAACAGTCTAAAACCGTAGTCTCTGGTGGGTGGTGTTGGGCTAGTAGAACTTTGGGGTGGACAGAATGGGGCGTGTCTCAGTGTAGGATGGGCCAGGCTGTGCATGGGGGGTTGCTAGTTGGGCTGAGTCCCTGCACTCGCCGTGGCAAGTTTCGCTGTCCCAAATGATCCCATCAAATTCATCATTTTTATTCGCCATTCTTTCGCAGAGGCAATATCATAGTCTGTGAAGTCCAACTGAGACGTGATTATTGCTGGTTGAAAACTTAACCCAATACCCCGTCGGGATGACTTGAAATATAGTCAGCCATGACAATTTTTGATAGTCTCTTTGGAGACTAGTTACTCTGTAGAAAATAAATTAATCCTGTGATTTGCACGGCTTTTATACAACTCTTTAGTCTGAAATCTTAACTATTGAGTAAATGGGTATTTTTAGCCCTTCCTAGGTGGATTTGACTTTCTAGTTCAGTCTGTGGGTCGGGAAACCTCAATAGTTTACAGTGGGCCCACAATGCCTTGTTCGCAGATTTGCATACGTCAGAATTCAACATGTCAAAAGTAAACCAAACCGTATCAGTTCTTTCAATTACAGTGTAGTGCAACCTTTATTTTTTCTAAATGTCATGTAGTTTCACTCACACAAAATCTAACATTATGACAATAATCACAACAGTCTAAAACCGTAGTCTCTGGTGGGTGGTGATGGGCTAGTAGAACTTTGGGGTGGACAGAATGGGGCGTGTCTCAGTGTAGGATGGGCCAGGCTGTGCATGGGGGGTTGCTAGTTGGGCTGAGTCCCTGCACTCGCCGTGGCAAGTTTCGCTGTCCCAAATGATCCCATCAAATTCATCATTTTTCTTCGCCATTCTTTCGCAGAGGCAATATCATAGTCTGTGAAGTCCAACTGAGACGTGATTATTGCTGGTTGAAAACTTAACCCAATACCCTGTCGGGATGACTTGAAATATAGTCAGCCATGACAATTTTTGATAGTCTCTTTGGAGACTAGTTACTCTGTAGAAAATAAATGAATCCTGTGATTTGCACGGCTTTTATACAACTCTTTAGTCTGAAATCTTAACTATTGAGTAAATGGGTATTTTTAGCCCTTCCTAGGTGGATTTGACTTTCTAGTTCAGTCTGTGGGTCGGGAAACCTCAATAGTTTACAGTGGGCCCACAATGCTTTGTTCGGAGATTTGCATACGTCAGAATTCAACATGTCAAAAGTAAACCAAACCGTATCAGTTCTTTCAATTACAGTGTAGTGCAACCTTTATTTTTTCTAAATGTCATGTAGTTTCACTCACACAAAATCTAACATTATGACAATAATCACAACAGTCTAAAACCGTAGTCTCTGGTGGGTGGTGATGGGCTAGTAGAACTTTGGGGTGGACAGAATGGGGCGTGTCTCAGTGTAGGATGGGCCAGGCTGTGCATGGGGGGTTGCTAGTTGGGCTGAGTCCCTGCACTCGCCGTGGCAAGTTTCGCTGTCCCAAATGATCCCATCAAATTCATCATTTTTCTTCGCCATTCTTTCGCAGAGGCAATATCATAGTCTGTGAAGTCCAACTGAGACGTGATTATTGCTGGTTGAAAACTTAACCCAATACCCCGTCGGGATGACTTGAAATATAGTCAGCCATGACAATTTTTGATAGTCTCTTTGGAGACTAGTTACTCTGTAGAAAATAAATTAATCCTGTGATTTGCACGGCTTTTATACAACTCTTTAGTCTGAAATCTTAACTATTGAGTAAATGGGTATTTTTAGCCCTTCCTAGGTGGATTTGACTTTCTAGTTCAGTCTGTGGGTCGGGAAACCTCAATAGTTTACAGTGGGCCCACAATGCCTTGTTCGCAGATTTGCATACGTCAGAATTCAACATGTCAAAAGTAAACCAAACCGTATCAGTTCTTTCAATTACAGTGTAGTGCAACCTTTATTTTTTCTAAATGTCATGTAGTTTCACTCACACAAAATCTAACATTATGACAATAATCACAACAGTCTAAAACCGTAGTCTCTGGTGGGTGGTGATGGGCTAGTAGAACTTTGGGGTGGACAGAATGGGGCGTGTCTCAGTGTAGGATGGGCCAGGCTGTGCATGGGGGGTTGCTAGTTGGGCTGAGTCCCTGCACTCGCCGTGGCAAGTTTCGCTGTCCCAAATGATCCCATCAAATTCATCATTTTTATTGGCCATTCTTTCGCAGAGGCAATATCATAGTCTGTGAAGTCCAACTGAGACGTGATTATTGCTGGTTGAAAACTTAACCCAATACCCCGTCGGGATGACTTGAAATATAGTCAGCCATGACAATTTTTGATAGTCTCTTTGGAGACTAGTTACTCTGTAGAAAATAAATTAATCCTGTGATTTGCACGGCTTTTATACAACTCTTTAGTCTGAAATCTTAACTATTGAGTAAATGGGTATTTTTAGCCCTTCCTAGGTGGATTTGACTTTCTAGTTCAGTCTGTGGGTCGGGAAACCTCAATAGTTTACAGTGGGCCCACAATGCCTTGTTCGCAGATTTGCATACGTCAGAATTCAACATGTCAAAAGTAAACCAAACCGTATCAGTTCTTTCAATTACAGTGTAGTGCAACCTTTATTTTTTCTAAATGTCATGTAGTTTCACTCACACAAAATCTAACATTATGACAATAATCACAACAGTCTAAAACCGTAGTCTCTGGTGGGTGGTGATGGGCTAGTAGAACTTTGGGGTGGACAGAATGGGGCGTGTCTCAGTGTAGGATGGGCCAGGCTGTGCATGGGGGGTTGCTAGTTGGGCTGAGTCCCTGCACTCGCCGTGGCAAGTTTCGCTGTCCCAAATGATCCCATCAAATTCATCATTTTTCTTCGCCATTCTTTCGCAGAGGCAATATCATAGTCTGTGAAGTCCAACTGAGACGTGATTATTGCTGGTTGAAAACTTAACCCAATACCCCGTCGGGATGACTTGAAATATAGTCAGCCATGACAATTTTTGATAGTCTCTTTGGAGACTAGTTACTCTGTAGAAAATAAATTAATCCTGTGATTTGCACGGCTTTTATACAACTCTTTAGTCTGAAATCTTAACTATTGAGTAAATGGGTATTTTTAGCCCTTCCTAGGTGGATTTGACTTTCTAGTTCAGTCTGTGGGTCGGGAAACCTCAATAGTTTACAGTGGGCCCACAATGCCTTGTTCGCAGATTTGCATACGTCAGAATTCAACATGTCAAAAGTAAACCAAACCGTATCAGTTCTTTCAATTACAGTGTAGTGCAACCTTTATTTTTTCTAAATGTCATGTAGTTTCACTCACACAAAATCTAACATTATGACAATAATCACAACAGTCTAAAACCGTAGTCTCTGGTGGGTGGTGATGGGCTAGTAGAACTTTGGGGTGGACAGAATGGGGCGTGTCTCAGTGTAGGATGGGCCAGGCTGTGCATGGGGGGTTGCTAGTTGGGCTGAGTCCCTGCACTCGCCGTGGCAAGTTTCGCTGTCCCAAATGATCCCATCAAATTCATCATTTTTCTTCGCCATTCTTTCGCAGAGGCAATATCATAGTCTGTGAAGTCCAACTGAGACGTGATTATTGCTGGTTGAAAACTTAACCCAATACCCCGTCGGGATGACTTGAAATATAGTCAGCCATGACAATTTTTGATAGTCTCTTTGGAGACTAGTTACTCTGTAGAAAATAAATTAATCCTGTGATTTGCACGGCTTTTATACAACTCTTTAGTCTGAAATCTTAACTATTGAGTAAATGGGTATTTTTAGCCCTTCCTAGGTGGATTTGACTTTCTAGTTCAGTCTGTGGGTCGGGAAACCTCAATAGTTTACAGTGGGCCCACAATGCCTTGTTCGCAGATTTGCATACGTCAGAATTCAACATGTCAAAAGTAAACCAAACCGTATCAGTTCTTTCAATTACAGTGTAGTGCAACCTTTATTTTTTCTAAATGTCATGTAGTTTCACTCACACAAAATCTAACATTATGACAATAATCACAACAGTCTAAAACCGTAGTCTCTGGTGGGTGGTGATGGGCTAGTAGAACTTTGGGGTGGACAGAATGGGGCGTGTCTCAGTGTAGGATGGGCCAGGCTGTGCATGGGGGGTTGCTAGTTGGGCTGAGTCCCTGCACTCGCCGTGGCAAGTTTCGCTGTCCCAAATGATCCCATCAAATTCATCATTTTTATTGGCCATTCTTTCGCAGAGGCAATATCATAGTCTGTGAAGTCCAACTGAGACGTGATTATTGCTGGTTGAAAACTTAACCCAATACCCCGTCGGGATGACTTGAAATATAGTCAGCCATGACAATTTTTGATAGTCTCTTTGGAGACTAGTTACTCTGTAGAAAATAAATTAATCCTGTGATTTGCACGGCTTTTATACAACTCTTTAGTCTGAAATCTTAACTATTGAGTAAATGGGTATTTTTAGCCCTTCCTAGGTGGATTTGACTTTCTAGTTCAGTCTGTGGGTCGGGAAACCTCAATAGTTTACAGTGGGCCCACAATGCCTTGTTCGCAGATTTGCATACGTCAGAATTCAACATGTCAAAAGTAAACCAAACCGTATCAGTTCTTTCAATTACAGTGTAGTGCAACCTTTATTTTTTCTAAATGTCATGTAGTTTCACTCACACAAAATCTAACATTATGACAATAATCACAACAGTCTAAAACCGTAGTCTCTGGTGGGTGGTGATGGGCTAGTAGAACTTTGGGGTGGACAGAATGGGGCGTGTCTCAGTGTAGGATGGGCCAGGCTGTGCATGGGGGGTTGCTAGTTGGGCTGAGTCCCTGCACTCGCCGTGGCAAGTTTCGCTGTCCCAAATGATCCCATCAAATTCATCATTTTTATTTGCCATTCTTTCGCAGAGGCAATATCCTAGTCTGTGAAGTCCAACTGAGACGTGATTATTGCTGGTTGAAAACTTAACCCAATACCCCGTCGGGATGACTTGAAATATAGTCAGCCATGACAATTTTTGATAGTCTCTTTGGAGACTAGTTACTCTGTAGAAAATAAATTAATCCTGTGATTTGCACGGCTTTTATACAACTCTTTAGTCTGAAATCTTAACTATTGAGTAAATGGGTATTTTTAGCCCTTCCTAGGTGGATTTGACTTTCTAGTTCAGTCTGTGGGTCGGGAAACCTCAATAGTTTACAGTGGGCCCACAATGCCTTGTTCGCAGATTTGCATACGTCAGAATTCAACATGTCAAAAGTAAACCAAACCGTATCAGTTCTTTCAATTACAGTGTAGTGCAACCTTTATTTTTTCTAAATGTCATGTAGTTTCACTCACACAAAATCTAACATTATGACAATAATCCCAACAGTCTAAAACCGTAGTCTCTGGTGGGTGGTGATGGGCTAGTAGAACTTTGGGGTGGACAGAATGGGGCGTGTCTCAGTGTAGGATGGGCCAGGCTGTGCATGGGGGGTTGCTAGTTGGGCTGAGTCCCTGCACTCGCCGTGGCAAGTTTCGCTGTCCCAAATGATCACATCAAATTCATCATTTTTATTCGCCATTCTTTCGCAGAGGCAATATCATAGTCTGTGAAGTCCAACTGAGACGTGATTATTGCTGGTTGAAAACTTAACCCAATACCCCGTCGGGATGACTTGAAATATAGTCAGCCATGACAATTTTTGATAGTCTCTTTGGAGACTAGTTACTCTGTAGAAAATAAATTAATCCTGTGATTTGCACGGCTTTTATACAACTCTTTAGTCTGAAATCTTAACTATTGAGTAAATGGGTATTTTTAGCCCTTCCTAGGTGGATTTGACTTTCTAGTTCAGTCTGTGGGTCGGGAAACCTCAATAGTTTACAGTGGGCCCACAATGCCTTGTTCGCAGATTTGCATACGTCAGAATTCAACATGTCAAAAGTAAACCAAACCGTATCAGTTCTTTCAATTACAGTGTAGTGCAACCTTTATTTTTTCTAAATGTCATGTAGTTTCACTCACACAAAATCTAACATTATGACAATAATCACAACAGTCTAAAACCGTAGTCTCTGGTGGGTGGTGATGGGCTAGTAGAACTTTGGGGTGGACAGAATGGGGTGTGTCTCAGTGTAGGATGGGCCAGGCTGTGCATGGGGGGTTGCTAGTTGGGCTGAGTCCCTGCACTCGCCGTGGCAAGTTTCGCTGTCCCAAATGATCCCATCAAATTCATCATTTTTATTCGCCATTCTTTCGCAGAGGCAATATCATAGTCTGTGAAGTCCAACTGAGACGTGATTATTGCTGGTTGAAAACTTAACCCAATACCCCGTCGGGATGACTTGAAATATAGTCAGCCATGACAATTTTTGATAGTCTCTTTGGAGACTAGTTACTCTGTAGAAAATAAATTAATCCTGTGATTTGCACGGCTTTTATACAACTCTTTAGTCTGAAATCTTAACTATTGAGTAAATGGGTATTTTTAGCCCTTCCTAGGTGGATTTGACTTTCTAGTTCAGTCTGTGGGTCGGGAAACCTCAATAGTTTACAGTGGGCCCACAATGCCTTGTTCGCAGATTTGCATACGTCAGAATTCAACATGTCAAAAGTAAACCAAACCGTATCAGTTCTTTCAATTACA
This sequence comes from Borostomias antarcticus, assembly GCF_949987555.1. Taxonomy (NCBI): domain Eukaryota; kingdom Metazoa; phylum Chordata; class Actinopteri; order Stomiiformes; family Stomiidae; genus Borostomias; species Borostomias antarcticus. Next base: position 8,575,011 of record NC_140249.1, read on the forward strand.
GTGTAGTGCAACCTTTATTTTTTCTAAATGTCATGTAGTTTCACTCACACAAAATCTAACATTATGACAATAATCACAACAGTCTAAAACCGTAGTCTCTGGTGGGTGGTGATGGGCTAGTAGAACTTTGGGGTGGACAGAATGGGGCGTGTCTCAGTGTAGGATGGGCCAGGCTGTGCATGGGGGGTTGCTAGTTGGGCTGAGTCCCTGCACTCGCCGTGGCAAGTTTCGCTGTCCCAAATGATCCCATCAAATTCATCATTTTTATTCGCCATTCTTTCGCAGAGGCAATATCATAGTCTGTGAAGTCCAACTGAGACGTGATTATTGCTGGTTGAAAACTTAACCCAATACCCCGTCGGGATGACTTGAAATATAGTCAGCCATGACAATTTTTGATAGTCTCTTTGGAGACTAGTTACTCTGTAGAAAATAAATTAATCCTGTGATTTGCACGGCTTTTATACAACTCTTTAGTCTGAAATCTTAACTATTGAGTAAATGGGTATTTTTAGCCCTTCCTAGGTGGATTTGACTTTCTAGTTCAGTCTGTGGGTCGGGAAACCTCAATAGTTTACAGTGGGCCCACAATGCCTTGTTCGCAGATTTGCATACGTCAGAATTCAACATGTCAAAAGTAAACCAAACCGTATCAGTTCTTTCAATTACAGTGTAGTGCAACCTTTATTTTTTCTAAATGTCATGTAGTTTCACTCACACAAAATCTAACATTATGACAATAATCACAACAGTCTAAAACCGTAGTCTCTGGTGGGTGGTGATGGGCTAGTAGAACTTTGGGGTGGACAGAATGGGGCGTGTCTCAGTGTAGGATGGGCCAGGCTGTGCATGGGGGGTTGCTAGTTGGGCTGAGTCCCTGCACTCGCCGTGGCAAGTTTCGCTGTCCCAAATGATCCCATCAAATTCATCATTTTTCTTCGCCATTCTTTCGCAGAGGCAATATCATAGTCTGTGAAGTCCAACTGAGACGTGATTATTGCTGGTTGAAAACTTAACCCAATACCCCGTCGGGATGACTTGAAATATAGTCAGCCATGACAATTTTTGATAGTCTCTTTGGAGACTAGTTACTCTGTAGAAAATAAATTAATCCTGTGATTTGCACGGCTTTTATACAACTCTTTAGTCTGAAATCTTAACTATTGAGTAAATGGGTATTTTTAGCCCTTCCTAGGTGGATTTGACTTTCTAGTTCAGTCTGTGGGTCGGGAAACCTCAATAGTTTACAGTGGGCCCACAATGCCTTGTTCGCAGATTTGCATACGTCAGAATTCAACATGTCAAAAGTAAACCAAACCGTATCAGTTCTTTCAATTACAGTGTAGTGCAACCTTTATTTTTTCTAAATGTCATGTAGTTTCACTCACACAAAATCTAACATTATGACAATAATCACAACAGTCTAAAACCGTAGTCTCTGGTGGGTGGTGATGGGCTAGTAGAACTTTGGGGTGGACAGAATGGGGCGTGTCTCAGTGTAGGATGGGCCAGGCTGTGCATGGGGGGTTGCTAGTTGGGCTGAGTCCCTGCACTCGCCGTGGCAAGTTTCGCTGTCCCAAATGATCCCATCAAATTCATCATTTTTATTCGCCATTCTTTCGCAGAGGCAATATCATAGTCTGTGAAGTCCAACTGAGACGTGATTATTGCTGGTTGAAAACTTAACCCAATACCCCGTCGGGATGACTTGAAATATAGTCAGCCATGACAATTTTTGATAGTCTCTTTGGAGACTAGTTACTCTGTAGAAAATAAATTAATCCTGTGATTTGCACGGCTTTTATACAACTCTTTAGTCTGAAATCTTAACTATTGAGTAAATGGGTATTTTTAGCCCTTCCTAGGTGGATTTGACTTTCTAGTTCAGTCTGTGGGTCGGGAAACCTCAATAGTTTACAGTGGGCCCACAATGCCTTGTTCGCAGATTTGCATACGTCAGAATTCAACATGTCAAAAGTAAACCAAACCGTATCAGTTCTTTCAATTACAGTGTAGTGCAACCTTTATTTTTTCTAAATGTCATGTAGTTTCACTCACACAAAATCTAACATTATGACAATAATCACAACAGTCTAAAACCGTAGTCTCTGGTGGGTGGTGATGGGCTAGTAGAACTTTGGGGTGGACAGAATGGGGCGTGTCTCAGTGTAGGATGGGCCAGGCTGTGCATGGGGGGTTGCTAGTTGGGCTGAGTCCCTGCACTCGCCGTGGCAAGTTTCGCTGTCCCAAATGATCCCATCAAATTCATCATTTTTATTCGCCATTCTTTCGCAGAGGCAATATCATAGTCTGTGAAGTCCAACTGAGACGTGATTATTGCTGGTTGAAAACTTAACCCAATACCCCGTCGGGATGACTTGAAATATAGTCAGCCATGACAATTTTTGATAGTCTCTTTGGAGACTAGTTACTCTGTAGAAAATAAATTAATCCTGTGATTTGCACGGCTTTTATACAACTCTTTAGTCTGAAATCTTAACTATTGAGTAAATGGGTATTTTTAGCCCTTCCTAGGTGGATTTGACTTTCTAGTTCAGTCTGTGGGTCGGGAAACCTCAATAGTTTACAGTGGGCCCACAATGCCTTGTTCGCAGATTTGCATACGTCAGAATTCAACATGTCAAAAGTAAACCAAACCGTATCAGTTCTTTCAATTACAGTGTAGTGCAACCTTTATTTTTTCTAAATGTCATGTAGTTTCACTCACACAAAATCTAACATTATGACAATAATCACAACAGTCTAAAACCGTAGTCTCTGGTGGGTGGTGATGGGCTAGTAGAACTTTGGGGTGGACAGAATGGGGCGTGTCTCAGTGTAGGATGGGCCAGGCTGTGCATGGGGGGTTGCTAGTTGGGCTGAGTCCCTGCACTCGCCGTGGCAAGTTTCGCTGTCCCAAATGATCCCATCAAATTCATCATTTTTATTCGCCATTCTTTCGCAGAGGCAATATCATAGTCTGTGAAGTCCAACTGAGACGTGATTATTGCTGGTTGAAAACTTAACCCAATACCCCGTCGGGATGACTTGAAATATAGTCAGCCATGACAATTTTTGATAGTCTCTTTGGAGACTAGTTACTCTGTAGAAAATAAATTAATCCTGTGATTTGCACGGCTTTTATACAACTCTTTAGTCTGAAATCTTAACTATTGAGTAAATGGGTATTTTTAGCCCTTCCTAGGTGGATTTGACTTTCTAGTTCAGTCTGTGGGTCGGGAAACCTCAATAGTTTACAGTGGGCCCACAATGCCTTGTTCGCAGATTTGCATACGTCAGAATTCAACATGTCAAAAGTAAACCAAACCGTATCAGTTCTTTCAATTACAGTGTAGTGCAACCTTTATTTTTTCTAAATGTCATGTAGTTTCACTCACACAAAATCTAACATTATGACAATAATCACAACAGTCTAAAACCGTAGTCTCTGGTGGGTGGTGATGGGCTAGTAGAACTTTGGGGTGGACAGAATGGGGCGTGTCTCAGTGTAGGATGGGCCAGGCTGTGCATGGGGGGTTGCTAGTTGGGCTGAGTCCCTGCACTCGCCGTGGCAAGTTTCGCTGTCCCAAATGATCCCATCAAATTCATCATGTTTGTTCGCCATTCTTTCGCAGAGGCAATATCATAGTCTGTGAAGTCCAACTGAGACGTGATTATTGCTGGTTGAAAACTTAACCCAATACCCCGTCGGGATGACTTGAAATATAGTCAGCCATGACAATTTTTGATAGTCTCTTTGGAGACTAGTTACTCTGTAGAAAATAAATTAATCCTGTGATTTGCACGGCTTTTATACAACTCTTTAGTCTGAAATCTTAACTATTGAGTAAATGGGTATTTTTAGCCCTTCCTAGGTGGATTTGACTTTCTAGTTCAGTCTGTGGGTCGGGAAACCTCAATAGTTTACAGTGGGCCCACAATGCCTTGTTCGCAGATTTGCATACGTCAGAATTCAACATGTCAAAAGTAAACCAAACCGTATCAGTTCTTTCAATTACAGTGTAGTGCAACCTTTATTTTTTCTAAATGTCATGTAGTTTCACTCACACAAAATCTAACATTATGACAATAATCACAACAGTCTAAAACCGTAGTCTCTGGTGGGTGGTGATGGGCTAGTAGAACTTTGGGGTGGACAGAATGGGGCGTGTCTCAGTGTAGGATGGGCCAGGCTGTGCATGGGGGGTTGCTAGTTGGGCTGAGTCCCTGCACTCGCCGTGGCAAGTTTCGCTGTCCCAAATGATCCCATCAAATTCATCATTTTTATTCGCCATTCTTTCGCAGAGGCAATATCATAGTCTGTGAAGTCCAACTGAGACGTGATTATTGCTGGTTGAAAACTTAACCCAATACCCCGTCGGGATGACTTGAAATATAGTCAGCCATGACAATTTTTGATAGTCTCTTTGGAGACTAGTTACTCTGTAGAAAATAAATTAATCCTGTGATTTGCACGGCTTTTATACAACTCTTTAGTCTGAAATCTTAACTATTGAGTAAATGGGTATTTTTAGCCCTTCCTAGGTGGATTTGACTTTCTAGTTCAGTCTGTGGGTCGGGAAACCTCAATAGTTTACAGTGGGCCCACAATGCCTTGTTCGCAGATTTGCATACGTCAGAATTCAACATGTCAAAAGTAAACCAAACCGTATGAGTTCTTTCAATTACAGTGTAGTGCAACCTTTATTTTTTCTAAATGTCATGTAGTTTCACTCACACAAAATCTAACATTATGACAATAATCACAACAGTCTAAAACCGTAGTCTCTGGTGGGTGGTGATGGGCTAGTAGAACTTTGGGGTGGACAGAATGGGGCGTGTCTCAGTGTAGGATGGGCCAGGCTGTGCATGGGGGGTTGCTAGTTGGGCTGAGTCCCTGCACTCGCCGTGGCAAGTTTCGCTGTCCCAAATGATCCCATCAAATTCATCATTTTTATTCGCCATTCTTTCGCAGAGGCAATATCATAGTGTGTGAAGTCCAACTGAGACGTGATTATTGCTGGTTGAAAACTTAACCCAATACCCCGTCGGGATGACTTGAAATATAGTCAGCCATGACAATTTTTGATAGTCTCTTTGGAGACTAGTTACTCTGTAGAAAATAAATTAATCCTGTGATTTGCACGGCTTTTATACAACTCTTTAGTCTGAAATCTTAACTATTGAGTAAATGGGTATTTTTAGCCCTTCCTAGGTGGATTTGACTTTCTAGTTCAGTCTGTGGGTCGGGAAACCTCAATAGTTTACAGTGGGCCCACAATGCCTTGTTCGCAGATTTGCATACGTCAGAATTCAACATGTCAAAAGTAAACCAAACCGTATCAGTTCTTTCAATTACAGTGTAGTGCAACCTTTATTTTTTCTAAATGTCATGTAGTTTCACTCACACAAAATCTAACATTATGACAATAATCACAACAGTCTAAAACCGTAGTCTCTGGTGGGTGGTGATGGGCTAGTAGAACTTTGGGGTGGACAGAATGGGGCGTGTCTCAGTGTAGGATGGGCCAGGCTGTGCATGGGGGGTTGCTAGTTGGGCTGAGTCCCTGCACTCGCCGTGGCAAGTTTCGCTGTCCCAAATGATCCCATCAAATTCATCATTTTTATTCGCCATTCTTTCGCAGAGGCAATATCATAGTCTGTGAAGTCCAACTGAGACGTGATTATTGCTGGTTGAAAACTTAACCCAATACCCCGTCGGGATGACTTGAAATATAGTCAGCCATGACAATTTTTGATAGTCTCTTTGGAGACTAGTTACTCTGTAGAAAATAAATTAATCCTGTGATTTGCACGGCTTTTATACAACTCTTTAGTCTGAAATCTTAACTATTGAGTAAATGGGTATTTTTAGCCCTTCCTAGGTGGATTTGACTTTCTAGTTCAGTCTGTGGGTCGGGAAACCTCAATAGTTTACAGTGGGCCCACAATGCCTTGTTCGCAGATTTGCATACGTCAGAATTCAACATGTCAAAAGTAAACCAAACCGTATCAGTTCTTTCAATTACAGTGTAGTGCAACCTTTATTTTTTCTAAATGTCATGTAGTTTCACTCACACAAAATCTAACATTATGACAATAATCACAACAGTCTAAAACCGTAGTCTCTGGTGGGTGGTGATGGGCTAGTAGAACTTTGGGGTGGACAGAATGGGGCGTGTCTCAGTGTAGGATGGGCCAGGCTGTGCATGGGGGGTTGCTAGTTGGGCTGAGTCCCTGCACTCGCCGTGGCAAGTTTCGCTGTCCCAAATGATCCCATCAAATTCATCATTTTTATTTGCCATTCTTTCGCAGAGGCAATATCATAGTCTGTGAAGTCCAACTGAGACGTGATTATTGCTGGTTGAAAACTTAACCCAATACCCCGTCGGGATGACTTGAAATATAGTCAGCCATGACAATTTTTGATAGTCTCTTTGGAGACTAGTTACTCTGTAGAAAATAAATTAATCCTGTGATTTGCACGGCTTTTATACAACTCTTTAGTCTGAAATCTTAACTATTGAGTAAATGGGTATTTTTAGCCCTTCCTAGGTGGATTTGACTTTCTAGTTCAGTCTGTGGGTCGGGAAACCTCAATAGTTTACAGTGGGCCCACAATGCCTTGTTCGCAGATTTGCATACGTCAGAATTCAACATGTCAAAAGTAAACCAAACCGTATCAGTTCTTTCAATTACAGTGTAGTGCAACCTTTATTTTTTCTAAATGTCATGTAGTTTCACTCACACAAAATCTAACATTATGACAATAATCACAACAGTCTAAAACCGTAGTCTCTGGTGGGTGGTGATGGGCTAGTAGAACTTTGGGGTGGACAGAATGGGGCGTGTCTCAGTGTAGGATGGGCCAGGCTGTGCATGGGGGGTTGCTAGTTGGGCTGAGTCCCTGCACTCGCCGTGGCAAGTTTCGCTGTCCAAAATGATCCCATCAAATTCATCATTTTTATTCGCCATTCTTTCGCAGAGGCAATATCATAGTCTGTGAAGTCCAACTGAGACGTGATTATTGCTGGTTGAAAACTTAACCCAATACCCCGTCGGGATGACTTGAACTATAGTCAGCCATGACAATTTTTGATAGTCTCTTTGGAGACTAGTTACTCTGTAGAAAATAAATTAATCCTGTGATTTGCACGGCTTTTATACAACTCTTTAGTCTGAAATCTTAACTATTGAGTAAATGGGTATTTTTAGCCCTTCCTATGTGGATTTGACTTTCTAGTTCAGTCTGTGGGTCGGGAAACCTCAATAGTTTACAGTGGGCCCACAATGCCTTGTTCGCAGATTTGCATACGTCAGAATTCAACATGTCAAAAGTAAACCAAACCGTATCAGTTCTTTCAATTACAGTGTAGTGCAACCTTTATTTTTTCTAAATGTCATGTAGTTTCACTCACACAAAATCTAACATTATGACAATAATCACAACAGTCTAAAACCGTAGTCTCTGGTGGGTGGTGATGGGCTAGTAGAACTTTGGGGTGGACAGAATGGGGCGTGTCTCAGTGTAGGATGGGCCAGGCTGTGCATGGGGGGTTGCTAGTTGGGCTGAGTCCCTGCACTCGCCGTGGCAAGTTTCGCTGTCCCAAATGATCCCATCAAATTCATCATGTTTGTTCGCCATTCTTTCGCAGAGGCAATATCATAGTCTGTGAAGTCCAACTGAGACGTGATTATTGCTGGTTGAAAACTTAACCCAATACCCCGTCGGGATGACTTGAAATATAGTCAGCCATGACAATTTTTGATAGTCTCTTTGGAGACTAGTTACTCTGTAGAAAATAAATTAATCCTGTGATTTGCACGGCTTTTATACAACTCTTTAGTCTGAAATCTTAACTATTGAGTAAATGGGTATTTTTAGCCCTTCCTAGGTGGATTTGACTTTCTAGTTCAGTCTGTGGGTCGGGAAACCTCAATAGTTTACAGTGGGCCCACAATGCCTTGTTCGCAGATTTGCATACGTCAGAATTCAACATGTCAAAAGTAAACCAAACCGTATCAGTTCTTTCAATTACAGTGTAGTGCAACCTTTATTTTTTCTAAATGTCATGTAGTTTCACTCACACAAAATCTAACATTATGACAATAATCACAACAGTCTAAAACCGTAGTCTCTGGTGGGTGGTGATGGGCTAGTAGAACTTTGGGGTGGACAGAATGGGGCGTGTCTCAGTGTAGGATGGGCCAGGCTGTGCATGGGGGGTTGCTAGTTGGGCTGAGTCCCTGCACTCGCCGTGGCAAGTTTCGCTGTCCCAAATGATCCCATCAAATTCATCATTTTTATTCGCCATTCTTTCGCAGAGGCAATATCATAGTCTGTGAAGTCCAACTGAGACGTGATTATTGCTGGTTGAAAACTTAACCCAATACCCCGTCGGGATGACTTGAAATATAGTCAGCCATGACAATTTTTGATAGTCTCTTTGGAGACTAGTTACTCTGTAGAAAATAAATTAATCCTGTGATTTGCACGGCTTTTATACAACTCTTTAGTCTGAAATCTTAACTATTGAGTAAATGGGTATTTTTAGCCCTTCCTAGGTGGATTTGACTTTCTAGTTCAGTCTGTGGGTCGGGAAACCTCAATAGTTTACAGTGGGCCCACAATGCCTTGTTCGCAGATTTGCATACGTCAGAATTCAACATGTCAAAAGTAAACCAAACCGTATCAGTTCTTTCAATTACAGTGTAGTGCAACCTTTATTTTTTCTAAATGTCATGTAGTTTCACTCACACAAAATCTAACATTATGACAATAATCACAACAGTCTAAAACCGTAGTCTCTGGTGGGTGGTGATGGGCTAGTAGAACTTTGGGGTGGACAGAATGGGGCGTGTCTCAGTGTAGGATGGGCCAGGCTGTGCATGGGGGGTTGCTAGTTGGGCTGAGTCCCTGCACTCGCCGTGGCAAGTTTCGCTGTCCCAAATGATCCCATCAAATTCATCATTTTTATTCGCCATTCTTTCGCAGAGGCAATATCATAGTGTGTGAAGTCCAACTGAGACGTGATTATTGCTGGTTGAAAACTTAACCCAATACCCCGTCGGGATGACTTGAAATATAGTCAGCCATGACAATTTTTGATAGTCTCTTTGGAGACTAGTTACTCTGTAGAAAATAAATTAATCCTGTGATTTGCACGGCTTTTATACAACTCTTTAGTCTGAAATCTTAACTATTGAGTAAATGGGTATTTTTAGCCCTTCCTAGGTGGATTTGACTTTCTAGTTCAGTCTGTGGGTCGGGAAACCTCAATAGTTTACAGTGGGCCCACAATGCCTTGTTCGCAGATTTGCATACGTCAGAATTCAACATGTCAAAAGTAAACCAAACCGTATCAGTTCTTTCAATTACAGTGTAGTGCAACCTTTATTTTTTCTAAATGTCATGTAGTTTCACTCACACAAAATCTAACATTATGACAATAATCACAACAGTCTAAAACCGTAGTCTCTGGTGGGTGGTGATGGGCTAGTAGAACTTTGGGGTGGACAGAATGGGGCGTGTCTCAGTGTAGGATGGGCCAGGCTGTGCATGGGGGGTTGCTAGTTGGGCTGAGTCCCTGCACTCGCCGTGGCAAGTTTCGCTGTCCCAAATGATCCCATCAAATTCATCATTTTTATTAGCCATTCTTTCGCAGAGGCAATATCATAGTCTGTGAAGTCCAACTGAGACGTGGTTATTGCTGGTTGAAAACTTAACCCAATACCCCGTCGGGATGACTTGAAATATAGTCAGCCATGACAATTTTTGATAGTCTCTTTGGAGACTAGTTACTCTGTAGAAAATAAATTAATCCTGTGATTTGCACGGCTTATATACAACTCTTTAGTCTGAAATCTTAACTATTGAGTAAATGGGTATTTTTAGCCCTTCCTAGGTGGATTTGACTTTCTAGTTCAGTCTGTGGGTCGGGAAACCTCAATAGTTTACAGTGGGCCCACAATGCCTTGTTCGCAGATTTGCATACGTCAGAATTCAACATGTCAAAAGTAAACCAAACCGTATCAGTTCTTTCAATTACAGTGTAGTGCAACCTTTATTTTTTCTAAATGTCATGTAGTTTCACTCACACAAAATCTAACATTATGACAATAATCACAACAGTCTAAAACCGTAGTCTCTGGTGGGTGGTGTTGGGCTAGTAGAACTTTGGGGTGGACAGAATGGGGCGTGTCTCAGTGTAGGATGGGCCAGGCTGTGCATGGGGGGTTGCTAGTTGGGCTGAGTCCCTGCACTCGCCGTGGCAAGTTTCGCTGTCCCAAATGATCCCATCAAATTCATCATTTTTATTCGCCATTCTTTCGCAGAGGCAATATCATAGTCTGTGAAGTCCAACTGAGACGTGATTATTGCTGGTTGAAAACTTAACCCAATACCCCGTCGGGATGACTTGAAATATAGTCAGCCATGACAATTTTTGATAGTCTCTTTGGAGACTAGTTACTCTGTAGAAAATAAATTAATCCTGTGATTTGCATGGCTTTTATACAACTCTTTAGTCTGAAATCTTAACTATTGAGTAAATGGGTATTTTTAGCCCTTCCTAGGTGGATTTGACTTTCTAGTTCAGTCTGTGGGTCGGGAAACCTCAATAGTTTACAGTGGGCCCACAATGCCTTGTTCGCAGATTTGCATACGTCAGAATTCAACATGTCAAAAGTAAACCAAACCGTATCAGTTCTTTCAATTACAGTGTAGTGCAACCTTTATTTTTTCTAAATGTCATGTAGTTTCACTCACACAAAATCTAACATTATGACAATAATCACAACAGTCTAAAACCGTAGTCTCTGGTGGGTGGTGTTGGGCTAGTAGAACTTTGGGGTGGACAGAATGGGGCGTGTCTCAGTGTAGGATGGGCCAGGCTGTGCATGGGGGGTTGCTAGTTGGGCTGAGTCCCTGCACTCGCCGTGGCAAGTTTCGCTGTCCCAAATGATCCCATCAAATTCATCATTTTTATTCGCCATTCTTTCGCAGAGGCAATATCATAGTCTGTGAAGTCCAACTGAGACGTGATTATTGCTGGTTGAAAACTTAACCCAATACCCCGTCGGGATGACTTGAAATATAGTCAGCCATGACAATTTTTGATAGTCTCTTTGGAGACTAGTTACTCTGTAGAAAATAAATTAATCCTGTGATTTGCATGGCTTTTATACAACTCTTTAGTCTGAAATCTTAACTATTGAGTAAATGGGTATTTTTAGCCCTTCCTAGGTGGATTTGACTTTCTAGTTCAGTCTGTGGGTCGGGAAACCTCAATAGTTTACAGTGGGCCCACAATGCCTTGTTCGCAGATTTGCATACGTCAGAATTCAACATGTCAAAAGTAAACCAAACCGTATCAGTTCTTTCAATTACAGTGTAGTGCAACCTTTATTTTTTCTAAATGTCATGTAGTTTCACTCACACAAAATCTAACATTATGACAATAATCACAACAGTCTAAAACCGTAGTCTCTGGTGGGTGGTGATGGGCTAGTAGAACTTTGGGGTGGACAGAATGGGGCGTGTCTCAGTGTAGGATGGGCCAGGCTGTGCATGGGGGGTTGCTAGTTGGGCTGAGTCCCTGCACTCGCCGTGGCAAGTTTCGCTGTCCCAAATGAACCCATCAAATTCATCATTTTTCTTCGCCATTCTTTCGCAGAGGCAATATCATAGTCTGTGAAGTCCAACTGAGACGTGATTATTGCTGGTTGAAAACTTAACCCAATACCCCGTCGGGATGACTTGAAATATAGTCAGCCATGACAATTTTTGATAGTCTCTTTGGAGACTAGTTACTCTGTAGAAAATAAATTAATCCTGTGATTTGCATGGCTTTTATACAACTCTTTAGTCTGAAATCTTAACTATTGAGTAAATGGGTATTTTTAGCCCTTCCTAGGTGGATTTGACTTTCTAGTTCAGTCTGTGGGTCGGGAAACCTCAATAGTTTACAGTGGGCCCACAATGCCTTGTTCGCAGATTTGCATACGTCAGAATTCAACATGTCAAAAGTAAACCAAACCGTATCAGTTCTTTCAATTACAGTGTAGTGCAACCTTTATTTTTTCTAAATGTCATGTAGTTTCACTCACACAAAATCTAACATTATGACAATAATCACAACAGTCTAAAACCGTAGTCTCTGGTGGGTGGTGATGGGCTAGTAGAACTTTGGGGTGGACAGAATGGGGCGTGTCTCAGTGTAGGATGGGCCAGGCTGTGCATGGGGGGTTGCTAGTTGGGCTGAGTCCCTGCACTCGCCCTGGCAAGTTTCGCTGTCCCAAATGATCCCATCAAATTCATCATTTTTATTCGCCATTCTTTCGCAGAGGCAATATCATAGTCTGTGAAGTCCAACTGAGACGTGATTATTGCTGGTTGAAAACTTAACCCAATACCCTGTCGGGATGACTTGAAATATAGTCAGCCATGACAATTTTTGATAGTCTCTTTGGAGACTAGTTACTCTGTAGAAAATAAATTAATCCTGTGATTTGCACGGCTTTTATACAACTCTTTAGTCTGAAATCTTAACTATTGAGTAAATGGGTATTTTTAGCCCTTCCTAGGTGGATTTGACTTTCTAGTTCAGTCTGTGGGTCGGGAAACCTCAATAGTTTACAGTGGGCCCACAATGCCTTGTTCGCAGATTTGCATACGTCAGAATTCAACATGTCAAAAGTAAACCAAACCGTATCAGTTCTTTCAATTACAGTGTAGTGCAACCTTTATTTTTTCTAAATGTCATGTAGTTTCACTCACACAAAATCTAACATTATGACAATAATCACAACAGTCTAAAACCGTAGTCTCTGGTGGGTGGTGATGGGCTAGTAGAACTTTGGGGTGGACAGAATGGGGCGTGTCTCAGTGTAGGATGGGCCAGGCTGTGCATGGGGGGTTGCTAGTTGGGCTGAGTCCCTGCACTCGCCGTGGCAAGTTTCGCTGTCCCAAATGATCCCATCAAATTCATCATTTTTCTTCGCCAGTCTTTCGCAGAGGCAATATCATAGTGTGTGAAGTCCAACTGAGACGTGATTATTGCTGGTTGAAAACTTAACCCAATACCCCGTCGGGATGACTTGAAATATAGTCAGCCATGACAATTTTTGATAGTCTCTTTGGAGACTAGTTACTCTGTAGAAAATAAATTAATCCTGTGATTTGCACGGCTTTTATACAACTCTTTAGTCTGAAATCTTAACTATTGAGTAAATGGGTATTTTTAGCCCTTCCTAGGTGGATTTGACTTTCTAGTTCAGTCTGTGGGTCGGGAAACCTCAATAGTTTACAGTGGGCCCACAATGCCTTGTTCGCAGATTTGCATACGTCAGAATTCAACATGTCAAAAGTAAACCAAACCGTATCAGTTCTTTCAATTACAGTGTAGTGCAACCTTTATTTTTTCTAAATGTCATGTAGTTTCACTCACACAAAATCTAACATTATGACAATAATCACAACAGTCTAAAACCGTAGTCTCTGGTGGGTGGTGATGGGCTAGTAGAACTTTGGGGTGGACAGAATGGGGCGTGTCTCAGTGTAGGATGGGCCAGGCTGTGCATGGGGGGTTGCTAGTTGGGCTGAGTCCCTGCACTCGCCGTGGCAAGTTTCGCTGTCCCAAATGATCCCATCAAATTCATCATTTTTATTCGCCATTCTTTCGCAGAGGCAATATCATAGTCTGTGAAGTCCAACTGAGACGTGATTATTGCTGGTTGAAAACTTAACCCAATACCCCGTCGGGATGACTTGAAATATAGTCAGCCATGACAATTTTTGATAGTCTCTTTGGAGACTAGTTACTCTGTAGAAAATAAATTAATCCTGTGATTTGCACGGCTTTTATACAACTCTTTAGTCTGAAATCTTAACTATTGAGTAAATGGGTATTTTTAGCCCTTCCTAGGTGGATTTGACTTTCTAGTTCAGTCTGTGGGTCGGGAAACCTCAATAGTTTACAGTGGGCCCACAATGCCTTGTTCGCAGATTTGCATACGTCAGAATTCAACATGTCAAAAGTAAACCAAACCGTATCAGTTCTTTCAATTACAGTGTAGTGCAACCTTTATTTTTTCTAAATGTCATGTAGTTTCACTCACACAAAATCTAACATTATGACAATAATCACAACAGTCTAAAACCGTAGTCTCTGGTGGGTGGTGATGGGCTAGTAGAACTTTGGGGTGGACAGAATGGGGCGTGTCTCAGTGTAGGATGGGCCAGGCTGTGCATGGGGGGTTGCTAGTTGGGCTGAGTCCCTGCACTCGCCGTGGCAAGTTTCGCTGTCCCAAATGATCCCATCAAATTCATCATTTTTCTTCGCCATTCTTTCGCAGAGGCAATATCATAGTCTGTGAAGTCCAACTGAGACGTGATTATTGCTGGTTGAAAACTTAACCCAATACCCCGTCGGGATGACTTGAAATATAGTCAGCCATGACAATTTTTGATAGTCTCTTTGGAGACTAGTTACTCTGTAGAAAATAAATTAATCCTGTGATTTGCACGGCTTTTATACAACTCTTTAGTCTGAAATCTTAACTATTGAGTAAATGGGTATTTTTAGCCCTTCCTAGGTGGATTTGACTTTCTAGTTCAGTCTGTGGGTCGGGAAACCTCAATAGTTTACAGTGGGCCCACAATGCCTTGTTCGCAGATTTGCATACGTCAGAATTCAACATGTCAAAAGTAAACCAAACCGTATCAGTTCTTTCAATTACAGTGTAGTGCAACCTTTATTTTTTCTAAATGTCATGTAGTTTCACTCACACAAAATCTAACATTATGACAATAATCACAACAGTCTAAAACCGTAGTCTCTGGTGGGTGGTGATGGGCTAGTAGAACTTTGGGGTGGACAGAATGGGGCGTGTCTCAGTGTAGGATGGGCCAGGCTGTGCATGGGGGGTTGCTAGTTGGGCTGAGTCCCTGCACTCGCCGTGGCAAGTTTCGCTGTCCCAAATGATCCCATCAAATTCATCATTTTTATTCGCCATTCTTTCGCAGAGGCAATATCATAGTCTGTGAAGTCCAACTGAGACGTGATTATTGCTGGTTGAAAACTTAACCCAATACCCCGTCGGGATGACTTGAAATATAGTCAGCCATGACAATTTTTGATAGTCTCTTTGGAGACTAGTTACTCTGTAGAAAATAAATTAATCCTGTGATTTGCACGGCTTTTATACAACTCTTTAGTCTGAAATCTTAACTATTGAGTAAATGGGTATTTTTAGCCCTTCCTAGGTGGATTTGACTTTCTAGTTCAGTCTGTGGGTCGGGAAACCTCAATAGTTTACAGTGGGCCCACAATGCCTTGTTCGCAGATTTGCATACGTCAGAATTCAACATGTCAAAAGTAAACCAAACCGTATCAGTTCTTTCAATTACAGTGTAGTGCAACCTTTATTTTTTCTAAATGTCATGTAGTTTCACTCACACAAAATCTAACATTATGACAATAATCACAACAGTCTAAAACCGTAGTCTCTGGTGGGTGGTGATGGGCTAGTAGAACTTTGGGGTGGACAGAATGGGGCGTGTCTCAGTGTAGGATGGGCCAGGCTGTGCATGGGGGGTTGCTAGTTGGGCTGAGTCCCTGCACTCGCCGTGGCAAGTTTCGCTGTCCCAAATGATCCCATCAAATTCATCATTTTTATTCGCCATTCTTTCGCAGAGGCAATATCATAGTCTGTGAAGTCCAACTGAGATGTGATTATTGCTGGTTGAAAACTTAACCCAATACCCCGTCGGGATGACTTGAAATATAGTCAGCCATGACAATTTTTGATAGTCTCTTTGGAGACTAGTTACTCTGTAGAAAATAAATTAATCCTGTGATTTGCACGGCTTTTATACAACTCTTTAGTCTGAAATCTTAACTATTGAGTAAATGGGTATTTTTAGCCCTTCCTAGGTGGATTTGACTTTCTAGTTCAGTCTGTGGGTCGGGAAACCTCAATAGTTTACAGTGGGCCCACAATGCCTTGTTCGCAGATTTGCATACGTCAGAATTCAACATGTCAAAAGTAAACCAAACCGTATCAGTTCTTTCAATTACAGTGTAGTGCAACCTTTATTTTTTCTAAATGTCATGTAGTTTCACTCACACAAAATCTAACATTATGACAATAATCACAACAGTCTAAAACCGTAGTCTCTGGTGGGTGGTGATGGGCTAGTAGAACTTTGGGGTGGACAGAATGGGGCGTGTCTCAGTGTAGGATGGGCCAGGCTGTGCATGGGGGGTTGCTAGTTGGGCTGAGTCCCTGCACTCGCCGTGGCAAGTTTCGCTGTCCCAAATGATCCCATCAAATTCATCATTTTTCTTCGCCATTCTTTCGCAGAGGCAATATCATAGTCTGTGAAGTCCAACTGAGACGTGATTATTGCTGGTTGAAAACTTAACCCAATACCCCGTCGGGATGACTTGAAATATAGTCAGCCATGACAATTTTTGATAGTCTCTTTGGAGACTAGTTACTCTGTAGAAAATAAATTAATCCTGTGATTTGCACGGCTTTTATACAACTCTTTAGTCTGAAATCTTAACTATTGAGTAAATGGGTATTTTTAGCCCTTCCTAGGTGGATTTGACTTTCTAGTTCAGTCTGTGGGTCGGGAAACCTCAATAGTTTACAGTGGGCCCACAATGCCTTGTTCGCAGATTTGCATACGTCAGAATTCAACATGTCAAAAGTAAACCAAACCGTATCAGTTCTTTCAATTACAGTGTAGTGCAACCTTTATTTTTTCTAAATGTCATGTAGTTTCACTCACACAAAATCTAACATTATGACAATAATCACAACAGTCTAAAACCGTAGTCTCTGGTGGGTGGTGATGGGCTAGTAGAACTTTGGGGTGGACAGAATGGGGCGTGTCTCAGTGTAGGATGGGCCAGGCTGTGCATGGGGGGTTGCTAGTTGGGCTGAGTCCCTGCACTCGCCGTGGCAAGTTTCGCTGTCCCAAATGATCCCATCAAATTCATCATTTTTATTCGCCATTCTTTCGCAGAGGCAATATCATAGTCTGTGAAGTCCAACTGAGACGTGATTATTGCTGGTTGAAAACTTAACCCAATACCCCGTCGGGATGACTTGAAATATAGTCAGCCATGACAATTTTTGATAGTCTCTTTGGAGACTAGTTACTCTGTAGAAAATAAATTAATCCTGTGATTTGCACGGCTTTTATACAACTCTTTAGTCTGAAATCTTAACTATTGAGTAAATGGGTATTTTTAGCCCTTCCTAGGTGGATTTGACTTTCTAGTTCAGTCTGTGGGTCGGGAAACCTCAATAGTTTACAGTGGGCCCACAATGCCTTGTTCGCAGATTTGCATACGTCAGAATTCAACATGTCAAAAGTAAACCAAACCGTATCAGATCTTTCAATTACAGTGTAGTGCAACCTTTATTTTTTCTAAATGTCATGTAGTTTCACTCACAAAATCTAACATTATGACAATAATCACAACAGTCTAAAACCGTAGTCTCTGGTGGGTGGTGATGGGCTAGTAGAACTTTGGGGTGGACAGAATGGGGCGTGTCTCAGTGTAGGATGGGCCAGGCTGTGCATGGGGGGTTGCTAGTTGGGCTGAGTCCCTGCACTCGCCGTGGCAAGTTTCGCTGTCCCAAATGATCCCATCAAATTCATCATTTTTATTGGCCATTCTTTCGCAGAGGCAATATCATAGTCTGTGAAGTCCAACTGAGACGTGATTATTGCTGGTTGAAAACTTAACCCAATACCCCGTCGGGATGACTTGAAATATAGTCAGCCATGACAATTTTTGATAGTCTCTTTGGAGACTAGTTACTCTGTAGAAAATAAATTAATCCTGTGATTTGCACGGCTTTTATACAACTCTTTAGTCCGAAATCTTAACTATTGAGTAAATGGGTATTTTTAGCCCTTCCTAGGTGGATTTGACTTTCTAGTTCAGTCTGTGGGTCGGGAAACCTCAATAGTTTACAGTGGGCCCACAATGCCTTGTTCGCAGATTTGCATACGTCAGAATTCAACATGTCAAAAGTAAACCAAACCGTATCAGTTCTTTCAATTACAGTGTAGTGCAACCTTTATTTTTTCTAAATGTCATGTAGTTTCACTCACACAAAATCTAACATTATGACAATAATCACAACAGTCTAAAACCGTAGTCTCTGGTGGGTGGTGATGGGCTAGTAGAACTTTGGGGTGGACAGAATGGGGCGTGTCTCAGTGTAGGATGGGCCAGGCTGTGCATGGGGGGTTGCTAGTTGGGCTGAGTCCCTGCACTCGCCGTGGCAAGTTTCGCTGTCCCAAATGATCCCATCAAATTCATCATTTTTCTTCGCCATTCTTTCGCAGAGGCAATATCATAGTCTGTGAAGTCCAACTGAGACGTGATTATTGCTGGTTGAAAACTTAACCCAATACCCCGTCGGGATGACTTGAAATATAGTCAGCCATGACAATTTTTGATAGTCTCTTTGGAGACTAGTTACTCTGTAGAAAATAAATTAATCCTGTGATTTGCACGGCTTTTATACAACTCTTTAGTCTGAAATCTTAACTATTGAGTAAATGGGTATTTTTAGCCCTTCCTAGGTGGATTTGACTTTCTAGTTCAGTCTGTGGGTCGGGAAACCTCAATAGTTTACAGTGGGCCCACAATGCCTTGTTCGCAGATTTGCATACGTCAGAATTCAACATGTCAAAAGTAAACCAAACCGTATCAGTTCTTTCAATTACAGTGTAGTGCAACCTTTATTTTTTCTAAATGTCATGTAGTTTCACTCACACAAAATCTAACATTATGACAATAATCACAACAGTCTAAAACCGTAGTCTCTGGTGGGTGGTGATGGGCTAGTAGAACTTTGGGGTGGACAGAATGGGGCGTGTCTCAGTGTAGGATGGGCCAGGCTGTGCATGGGGGGTTGCTAGTTGGGCTGAGTCCCTGCACTCGCCGTGGCAAGTTTCGCTGTCCCAAATGATCCCATCAAATTCATCATTTTTATTCGCCATTCTTTCGCAGAGGCAATATCATAGTCTGTGTAGTCCAACTGAGACGTGATTATTGCTGGTTGAAAACTTAACCCAATACCCCGTCGGGATGACTTGAAATATAGTCAGCCATGACAATTTTTGATAGTCTCTTTGGAGACTAGTTACTCTGTAGAAAATAAATTAATCCTGTGATTTGCACGGCTTTTATACAACTCTTTAGTCTGAAATCTTAACTATTGAGTAAATGGGTATTTTTAGCCCTTCCTAGGTGGATTTGACTTTCTAGTTCAGTCTGTGGGTCGGGAAACCTCAATAGTTTACAGTGGGCCCACAATGCCTTGTTCGCAGATTTGCATACGTCAGAATTCAACATGTCAAAAGTAAACCAAACCGTATCAGTTCTTTCAATTACAGTGTAGTGCAACCTTTATTTTTTCTAAATGTCATGTAGTTTAACTCACACAAAATCTAACATTATGACAATAATCACAACAGTCTAAAACCGTAGTCTCTGGTGGGTGGTGATGGGCTAGTAGAACTTTGGGGTGGACAGAATGGGGCGTGTCTCAGTGTAGGATGGGCCAGGCTGTGCATGGGGGGTTGCTAGTTGGGCTGAGTCCCTGCACTCGCCGTGGCAAGTTTCGCTGTCCCAAATGATCCCATCAAATTCATCATTTTTATTGGCCATTCTTTCGCAGAGGCAATATCATAGTCTGTGAAGTCCAACTGAGACGTGATTATTGCTGGTTGAAAACTTAACCCAATACCCCGTCGGGATGACTTGAAATATAGTCAGCCATGACAATTTTTGATAGTCTCTTTGGAGACTAGTTACTCTGTAGAAAATAAATTAATCCTGTGATTTGCACGGCTTTTATACAACTCTTTAGTCTGAAATCTTAACTATTGAGTAAATGGGTATTTTTAGCCCTTCCTAGGTGGATTTGACTTTCTAGTTCAGTCTGTGGGTCGGGAAACCTCAATAGTTTACAGTGGGCCCACAATGCCTTGTTCGCAGATTTGCATACGTCAGAATTCAACATGTCAAAAGTAAACCAAACCGTATCAGTTCTTTCAATTACAGTGTAGTGCAACCTTTATTTTTTCTAAATGTCATGTAGTTTCACTCACACAAAATCTAACATTATGACAATAATCACAACAGTCTAAAACCGTAGTCTCTGGTGGGTGGTGATGGGCTAGTAGAACTTTGGGGTGGACAGAATGGGGCGTGTCTCAGTGTAGGATGGGCCAGGCTGTGCATGGGGGGTTGCTAGTTGGGCTGAGTCCCTGCACTCGCCGTGGCAAGTTTCGCTGTCCCAAATGATCCCATCAAATTCATCATTTTTATTCGCCATTCTTTCGCAGAGGCAATATCATAGTCTGTGAAGTCCAACTGAGACGTGATTATTGCTGGTTGAAAACTTAACCCAATACCCCGTCGGGATGACTTGAAATGTAGTCAGCCATGACCATTTTTGATAGTCTCTTTGGAGACTAGTTACTCTGTAGAAAATAAATTAATCCTGTGATTTGCACGGCTTTTATACAACTCTTTAGTCTGAAATCTTAACTATTGAGTAAATGGGTATTTTTAGCCCTTCCTAGGTGGATTTGACTTTCTAGTTCAGTCTGTGGGTCGGGAAACCTCAATAGTTTACAGTGGGCCCACAATGCCTTGTTCGCAGATTTGCATACGTCAGAATTCAACATGTCAAAAGTAAACCAAACCGTATCAGTTCTTTCAATTACAGTGTAGTGCAACCTTTATTTTTTCTAAATGTCATGTAGTTTCACTCACACAAAATCTAACATTATGACAATAATCACAACAGTCTAAAACCGTAGTCTCTGGTGGGTGGTGATGGGCTAGTAGAACTTTGGGGTGGACAGAATGGGGCGTGTCTCAGTGTAGGATGGGCCAGGCTGTGCATGGGGGGTTGCTAGTTGGGCTGAGTCCCTGCACTCGCCGTGGCAAGTTTCGCTGTCCCAAATGATCCCATCAAATTCATCATTTTTATTCGCCATTCTTTCGCAGAGGCAATATCATAGTCTGTGAAGTCCAACTGAGACGTGATTATTGCTGGTTGAAAACTTAACCCAATACCCCGTCGGGATGACTTGAAATATAGTCAGCCATGACAATTTTTGATAGTCTCTTTGGAGACTAGTTACTCTGTAGAAAATTAATGAATCCTGTGATTTGCACGGCGTTTTTACAACTCTTTAGTCTGAAATCTTAACTATTGAGTAAATGGGTATTTTTAGCCCTTCCTAGGTGGATTTGACTTTCTAGTTCAGTCTGTGGGTCGGGAAACCTCAATAGTTTACAGTGGGCCCACAATGCCTTGTTCGCAGATTTGCATACGTCAGAATTCAACATGTCAAAAGTAAACCAAACCGTATCAGTTCTTTCAATTACAGTGTAGTGCAACCTTTATTTTTTCTAAATGTCATGTAGTTTCACTCACACAAAATCTAACATTATGACAATAATCACAACAGTCTAAAACCGTAGTCTCTGGTGGGTGGTGATGGGCTAGTAGAACTTTGGGGTGGACAGAATGGGGCGTGTCTCAGTGTAGGATGGGCCAGGCTATGCATGGGGGGTTGCTAGTTGGGCTGAGTCCCTGCACTCGCCGTGGCAAGTTTCGCTGTCCCAAATGATCCCATCAAATTCATCATTTTTCTTCGCCATTCTTTCGCAGAGGCAATATCATAGTCTGTGAAGTCCAACTGAGACGTGATTATTGCTGGTTGAAAACTTAACCCAATACCCCGTCGGGATGACTTGAAATATAGTCAGCCATGACAATTTTTGATAGTCTCTTTGGAGACTAGTTACTCTGTAGAAAATAAATTAATCCTGTGATTTGCACGGCTTTTATACAACTCTTTAGTCTGAAATCTTAACTATTGAGTAAATGGGTATTTTTAGCCCTTCCTAGGTGGATTTGACTTTCTAGTTCAGTCTGTGGGTCGGGAAACCTCAATAGTTTACAGTGGGCCCACAATGCCTTGTTCGCAGATTTGCATACGTCAGAATTCAACATGTCAAAAGTAAACCAAACCGTATCAGTTCTTTCAATTACAGTGTAGTGCAACCTTTATTTTTTCTAAATGTCATGTAGTTTCACTCACACAAAATCTAACATTATGACAATAATCACAACAGTCTAAAACCGTAGTCTCTGGTGGGTGGTGATGGGCTAGTAGAACTTTGGGGTGGACAGAATGGGGCGTGTCTCAGTGTAGGATGGGCCAGGCTGTGCATGGGGGGTTGCTAGTTGGGCTGAGTCCCTGCACTCGCCGTGGCAAGTTTCGCTGTCCCAAATGATCCCATCAAATTCATCATTTTTATTCGCCATTCTTTCGCAGAGGCAATATCATAGTCTGTGAAGTCCAACTGAGACGTGATTATTGCTGGTTGAAAACTTAACCCAATACCCCGTCGGGATGACTTGAAATATAGTCAGCCATGACAATTTTTGATAGTCTCTTTGGAGACTAGTTACTCTGTAGAAAATAAATTAATCCTGTGATTTGCACGGCTTTTATACAACTCTTTAGTCTGAAATCTTAACTATTGAGTAAATGGGTATTTTTAGCCCTTCCTAGGTGGATTTGACTTTCTAGTTCAGTCTGTGGGTCGGGAAACCTCAATAGTTTACAGTGGGCCCACAATGCCTTGTTCGCAGATTTGCATACGTCAGAATTCAACATGTCAAAAGTAAACCAAACCATATCAGTTCTTTCAATTACAGTGTAGTGCAACCTTTATTTTTTCTAAATGTCATGTAGTTTCACTCACACAAAATCTAACATTATGACAATAATCACAACAGTCTAAAACCGTAGTCTCTGGTGGGTGGTGATGGGCTAGTAGAACTTTGGGGTGGACAGAATGGGGCGTGTCTCAGTGTAGGATGGGCCAGGCTGTGCATGGGGGGTTGCTAGTTGGGCTGAGTCCCTGCACTCGCCGTGGCAAGTTTCGCTGTCCCAAATGATCCCATCAAATTCATCATTTTTCTTCGCCATTCTTTCGCAGAGGCAATATCATAGTCTGTGAAGTCCAACTGAGACGTGATTATTGCTGGTTGAAAACTTAACCCAATACCCCGTCGGGATGACTTGAAATATAGTCAGCCATGACAATTTTTGATAGTCTCTTTGGAGACTAGTTACTCTGTAGAAAATAAATTAATCCTGTGATTTGCACGGCTTTTATACAACTCTTTAGTCTGAAATCTTAACTATTGAGTAAATGGGTATTTTTAGCCCTTCCTAGGTGGATTTGACTTTCTAGTTCAGTCTGTGGGTCGGGAAACCTCAATAGTTTACAGTGGGCCCACAATGCCTTGTTCGCAGATTTGCATACGTCAGAATTCAACATGTCAAAAGTAAACCAAACCGTATCAGTTCTTTCAATTACAGTGTAGTGCAACCTTTATTTTTTCTAAATGTCATGTAGTTTCACTCACACAAAATCTAACATTATGACAATAATCACAACAGTCTAAAACCGTAGTCTCTGGTGGGTGGTGATGGGCTAGTAGAACTTTGGGGTGGACAGAATGGGGCGTGTCTCAGTGTAGGATGGGCCAGGCTGTGCATGGGGGGTTGCTAGTTGGGCTGAGTCCCTGCACTCGCCGTGGCAAGTTTCGCTGTCCCAAATGATCCCATCAAATTCATCATTTTTCTTCGCCATTCTTTCGCAGAGGCAATATCATAGTCTGTGAAGTCCAACTGAGACGTGATTATTGCTGGTTGAAAACTTAACCCAATACCCCGTCGGGATGACTTGAACTATAGTCAGCCATGACAATTTTTGATAGTCTCTTTGGAGACTAGTTACTCTGTAGAAAATAAATTAATCCTGTGATTTGCACGGCTTTTATACAACTCTTTAGTCTGAAATCTTAACTATTGAGTAAATGGGTATTTTTAGCCCTTCCTATGTGGATTTGACTTTCTAGTTCAGTCTGTGGGTCGGGAAACCTCAATAGTTTACAGTGGGCCCACAATGCCTTGTTCGCAGATTTGCATACGTCAGAATTCAACATGTCAAAAGTAAACCAAACCGTATCAGTTCTTTCAATTACAGTGTAGTGCAACCTTTATTTTTTCTAAATGTCATGTAGTTTCACTCACACAAAATCTAACATTATGACAATAATCACAACAGTCTAAAACCGTAGTCTCTGGTGGGTGGTGATGGGCTAGTAGAACTTTGGGGTGGACAGAATGGGGCGTGTCTCAGTGTAGGATGGGCCAGGCTGTGCATGGGGGGTTGCTAGTTGGGCTGAGTCCCTGCACTCGCCGTGGCAAGTTTCGCTGTCCCAAATGATCCCATCAAATTCATCATTTTTATTCGCCATTCTTTCGCAGAGGCAATATCATAGTCTGTGAAGTCCAACTGAGACGTGATTATTGCTGGTTGAAAACTTAACCCAATACCCCGTCGGGATGACTTGAAATATAGTCAGCCATGACAATTTTTGATAGTCTCTTTGGAGACTAGTTACTCTGTAGAAAATAAATTAATCCTGTGATTTGCACGGCTTTTATACAACTCTTTAGTCTGAAATCTTAACTATTGAGTAAATGGGTATTTTTAGCCCTTCCTAGGTGGATTTGACTTTCTAGTTCAGTCTGTGGGTCGGGAAACCTCAATAGTTTACAGTGGGCCCACAATGCCTTGTTCGCAGATTTGCATACGTCAGAATTCAACATGTCAAAAGTAAACCAAACCGTATCAGTTCTTTCAATTACAGTGTAGTGCAACCTTTATTTTTTCTAAATGTCATGTAGTTTCACTCACACAAAATCTAACATTATGACAATAATCACAACAGTCTAAAACCGTAGTCTCTGGTGGGTGGTGATGGGCTAGTAGAACTTTGGGGTGGACAGAATGGGGCGTGTCTCAGTGTAGGATGGGCCAGGCTGTGCATGGGGGGTTGCTAGTTGGGCTGAGTCCCTGCACTCGCCGTGGCAAGTTTCGCTGTCCCAAATGATCCCATCAAATTCATCATTTTTATTCGCCATTCTTTCGCAGAGGCAATATCATAGTCTGTGAAGTCCAACTGAGACGTGATTATTGCTGGTTGAAAACTTAACCCAATACCCCGTCGGGATGACTTGAAATATAGTCAGCCATGACAATTTTTGATAGTCTCTTTGGAGACTAGTTACTCTGTAGAAAATAAATTAATCCTGTGATTTGCACGGCTTTTATACAACTCTTTAGTCTGAAATCTTAACTATTGAGTAAATGGGTATTTTTAGCCCTTCCTAGGTGGATTTGACTTTCTAGTTCAGTCTGTGGGTCAGGAAACCTCAATAGTTTACAGTGGGCCCACAATGCCTTGTTCGCAGATTTGCATACGTCAGAATTCAACATGTCAAAAGTAAACCAAACCGTATCAGTTCTTTCAATTACAGTGTAGTGCAACCTTTATTTTTTCTAAATGTCATGTAGTTTCACTCACACAAAATCTAACATTATGACAATAATCACAACAGTCTAAAACCGTAGTCTCTGGTGGGTGGTGATGGGCTAGTAGAACTTTGGGGTGGACAGAATGGGGCGTGTCTCAGTGTAGGATGGGCCAGGCTGTGCATGGGGGGTTGCTAGTTGGGCTGAGTCCCTGCACTCGCCGTGGCAAGTTTCGCTGTCCCAAATGATCCCATCAAATTCATCATTTTTCTTCGCCATTCTTTCGCAGAGGCAATATCATAGTCTGTGAAGTCCAACTGAGACGTGATTATTGCTGGTTGAAAACTTAACCCAATACCCCGTCGGGATGACTTGAAATATAGTCAGCCATGACAATTTTTGATAGTCTCTTTGGAGACTAGTTACTCTGTAGAAAATAAATTAATCCTGTGATTTGCACGGCTTTTATACAACTCTTTAGTCTGAAATCTTAACTATTGAGTAAATGGGTATTTTTAGCCCTTCCTAGGTGGATTTGACTTTCTAGTTCAGTCTGTGGGTCGGGAAACCTCAATAGTTTACAGTGGGCCCACAATGCCTTGTTCGCAGATTTGCATACGTCAGAATTCAACATGTCAAAAGTAAACCAAACCGTATCAGTTCTTTCAATTACAGTGTAGTGCAACCTTTATTTTTTCTAAATGTCATGTAGTTTCACTCACACAAAATCTAACATTATGACAATAATCACAACAGTCTAAAACCGTAGTCTCTGGTGGGTGGTGATGGGCTAGTAGAACTTTGGGGTGGACAGAATGGGGCGTGTCTCAGTGTAGGATGGGCCAGGCTGTGCATGGGGGGTTGCTAGTTGGGCTGAGTCCCTGCACTCGCCGTGGCAAGTTTCGCTGTCCCAAATGATCCCATCAAATTCATCATTTTTATTGGCCATTCTTTCGCAGAGGCAATATCATAGTCTGTGAAGTCCAACTGAGACGTGATTATTGCTGGTTGAAAACTTAACCCAATACCCCGTCGGGATGACTTGAAATGTAGTCAGCCATGACCATTTTTGATAGTCTCTTTGGAGACTAGTTACTCTGTAGAAAATAAATTAATCCTGTGATTTGCACGGCTTTTATACAACTCTTTAGTCTGAAATCTTAACTATTGAGTAAATGGGTATTTTTAGCCCTTCCTAGGTGGATTTGACTTTCTAGTTCAGTCTGTGGGTCGGGAAACCTCAATAGTTTACAGTGGGCCCACAATGCCTTGTTCGCAGATTTGCATACGTCAGAATTCAACATGTCAAAAGTAAACCAAACCGTATCAGTTCTTTCAATTACAGTGTAGTGCAACCTTTATTTTTTCTAAATGTCATGTAGTTTCACTCACACAAAATCTAACATTATGACAATAATCACAACAGTCTAAAACCGTAGTCTCTGGTGGGTGGTGATGGGCTAGTAGAACTTTGGGGTGGACAGAATGGGGCGTGTCTCAGTGTAGGATGGGCCAGGCTGTGCATGGGGGGTTGCTAGTTGGGCTGAGTCCCTGCACTCGCCGTGGCAAGTTTCGCTGTCCCAAATGATCCCATCAAATTCATCATTTTTATTGGCCATTCTTTCGCAGAGGCAATATCATAGTCTGTGAAGTCCAACTGAGACGTGATTATTGCTGGTTGAAAACTTAACCCAATACCCCGTCGGGATGACTTGAAATATAGTCAGCCATGACAATTTTTGATAGTCTCTTTGGAGACTAGTTACTCTGTAGAAAATAAATAAATCCTGTGATTTGCACGGCTTTTATACAACTCTTTAGTCTGAAATCTTAACTATTGAGTAAATGGGTATTTTTAGCCCTTCCTAGGTGGATTTGACTTTCTAGTTCAGTCTGTGGGTCGGGAAACCTCAATAGTTTACAGTGGGCCCACAATGCCTTGTTCGCAGATTTGCATACGTCAGAATTCAACATGTCAAAAGTAAACCAAACCGTATCAGTTCTTTCAATTACAGTGTAGTGCAACCTTTATTTTTTCTAAATGTCATGTAGTTTCACTCACACAAAATCTAACATTATGACAATAATCACAACAGTCTAAAACCGTAGTCTCTGGTGGGTGGTGATGGGCTAGTAGAACTTTGGGGTGGACAGAATGGGGCGTGTCTCAGTGTAGGATGGGCCAGGCTGTGCATGGGGGGTTGCTAGTTGGGCTGAGTCCCTGCACTCGCCGTGGCAAGTTTCGCTGTCCCAAATGATCCCATCAAATTCATCATTTTTATTCGCCATTCTTTCGCAGAGGCAATATCATAGTCTGTGAAGTCCAACTGAGACGTGATTATTGCTGGTTGAAAACTTAACCCAATACCCCGTCGGGATGACTTGAAATATAGTCAGCCATGACAATTTTTGATAGTCTCTTTGGAGACTAGTTACTCTGTAGAAAATAAATTAATCCTGTGATTTGCACGGCTTTTATACAACTCTTTAGTCTGAAATCTTAACTATTGAGTAAATGGGTATTTTTAGCCCTTCCTAGGTGGATTTGACTTTCTAGTTCAGTCTGTGGGTCGGGAAACCTCAATAGTTTACAGTGGGCCCACAATGCCTTGTTCGCAGATTTGCATACGTCAGAATTCAACATGTCAAAAGTAAACCAAACCGTATCAGTTCTTTCAATTACAGTGTAGTGCAACCTTTATTTTTTCTAAATGTCATGTAGTTTCACTCACACAAAATCTAACATTATGACAATAATCACAACAGTCTAAAACCGTAGTCTCTGGTGGGTGGTGATGGGCTAGTAGAACTTTGGGGTGGACAGAATGGGGCGTGTCTCAGTGTAGGATGGGCCAGGCTGTGCATGGGGGGTTGCTAGTTGGGCTG
The DNA here is from genome assembly GCF_949987555.1 of Borostomias antarcticus. Classification (NCBI taxonomy): domain Eukaryota; kingdom Metazoa; phylum Chordata; class Actinopteri; order Stomiiformes; family Stomiidae; genus Borostomias; species Borostomias antarcticus. Next base: position 8,603,351 of record NC_140249.1, read on the forward strand.
AGTCCCTGCACTCGCCGTGGCAAGTTTCGCTGTCCCAAATGATCCCATCAAATTCATCATTTTTATTCGCCATTCTTTCGCAGAGGCAATATCATAGTCTGTGAAGTCCAACTGAGACGTGATTATTGCTGGTTGAAAACTTAACCCAATACCCCGTCGGGATGACTTGAAATATAGTCAGCCATGACAATTTTTGATAGTCTCTTTGGAGACTAGTTACTCTGTAGAAAATAAATGAATCCTGTGATTTGCACGGCGTTTTTACTACTCTTTAGTCTGAAATCTTAACTATTGAGTAAATGGGTATTTTTACCCCTTCCTAGGTGGATTTGACTTTCTAGTTCAGTCTGTGGGTCGGGAAACCTCAATAGTTTACAGTGGGCCCACAATGCCTTGTTCGCAGATTTGCATACGTCAGAATTCAACATGTCAAAAGTAAACCAAACCGTATCAGTTGTTTCAATTACAGTGTAGTGCAACCTTTATTTTTCTAAATGTCATGTAGTTTCACTCACACAAAATCTAACATTATGACAATAATCACAACAGTCTAAAACCGTAGTCTCTGGTGGGTGGTGATGGGCTAGTAGAACTTTGGGGTGGACAGAATGGGGCTTGTCTCAGTGTAGGATGGGCCAGGCTGTGCATGGGGGGTTGCTAGTTGGGCTGAGTCCCTGCACTCGCCGTGGCAAGTTTCGCTGTCCCAAATGATCCCATCAAATTCATCATTTTTATTCGCCATTCTTTCGCAGAGGCAATATCATAGTCTGTGAAGTACAACTGAGACGTGATTATTGCTGGTTGAAAACTTAACCCAATACCCGTCGGGATGACTTGAAATATAGTCAGCCATGACAATTTTTGATAGTCTCTTTGGAGACTAGTTACTCTGTAGAAAATAAATTAATCCTGTGATTTGCATGGCTTTTATACAACTCTTTAGTCTGAAATCTTAACTATTGAGTAAATGGGTATTTTTAGCCCTTCCTAGGTGGATTTGACTTTCTAGTTCAGTCTGTGGGTCGGGAAACCTCAATAGTTTACAGTGGGCCCACAATGCCTTGTTCGCAGATTTGCATACGTCAGAATTCAACATGTCAAAAGTAAACCAAACCGTATCAGTTCTTTCAATTACAGTGTAGTGCAACCTTTATTTTTTCTAAATGTCATGTAGTTTCACTCACACAAAATCTAACATTATGACAATAATCACAACAGTCTAAAACCGTAGTCTCTGGTGGGTGGTGATGGGCTAGTAGAACTTTGGGGTGGACAGAATGGGGCGTGTCTCAGTGTAGGATGGGCCAGGCTATGCATGGGGGGTTGCTAGTTGGGCTGAGTCCCTGCACTCGCCGTGGCAAGTTTCGCTGTCCCAAATGATCCCATCAAATTCATCATTTTTCTTCGCCATTCTTTCGCAGAGGCAATATCATAGTCTGTGAAGTCCAACTGAGACGTGATTATTGCTGGTTGAAAACTTAACCCAATACCCCGTCGGGATGACTTGAAATATTGTCAGCCATGACAATTTTTGATAGTCTCTTTGGAGACTAGTTACTCTGTAGAAAATAAATAATCCTGTGATTTGCACGGCTTTTATACAACTCTTTAGTCTGAAATCTTAACTATTGAGTAAATGGGTATTTTTAGCCCTTCCTAGGTGGATTTGACTTTCTAGTTCAGTCTGTGGGTCGGGAAACCTCAATAGTTTACAGTGGGCCCACAATGCCTTGTTCGCAGATTTGCATACGTCAGAATTCAACATGTCAAAAGTAAACCAAACCGTATCAGTTGTTTCAATTACAGTGTAGTGCAACCTTTATTTTTCTAAATGTCATGTAGTTTCACTCACACAAAATCTAACATTATGACAATAATCACAACAGTCTAAAACCGTAGTCTCTGGTGGGTGGTGATGGGCTAGTAGAACTTTGGGGTGGACAGAATGGGGCTTGTCTCAGTGTAGGATGGGCCAGGCTGTGCATGGGGGGTTGCTAGTTGGGCTGAGTCCCTGCACTCGCCGTGGCAAGTTTCGCTGTCCCAAATGATCCCATCAAATTCATCATTTTTCTTCGCCATTCTTTCGCAGAGGCAATATCATAGTCTGTGAAGTCCAACTGAGACGTGATTATTGCTGGTTGAAAACTTAACCCAATACCCCGTCGGGATGACTTGAAATATAGTCAGCCATGACAATTTTTGATAGTCTCTTTGGAGACTAGTTACTCTGTAGAAAATAAATTAATCCTGTGATTTGCACGGCTTTTATACAACTCTTTAGTCTGAAATCTTAACTATTGAGTAAATGGGTATTTTTAGCCCTTCCTAGGTGGATTTGACTTTCTAGTTCAGTCTGTGGGTCGGGAAACCTCAATAGTTTACAGTGGGCCCACAATGCCTTGTTCGCAGATTTGCATACGTCAGAATTCAACATGTCAAAAGTAAACCAAACCGTATCAGTTCTTTCAATTACAGTGTAGTGCAACCTTTATTTTTTCTAAATGTCATGTAGTTTCACTCACACAAAATCTAACATTATGACAATAATCACAACAGTCTAAAACCGTAGTCTCTGGTGGGTGGTGATGGGCTAGTAGAACTTTGGGGTGGACAGAATGGGGCGTGTCTCAGTGTAGGATGGGCCAGGCTGTGCATGGGGGGTTGCTAGTTGGGCTGAGTCCCTGCACTCGCCGTGGCAAGTTTCGCTGTCCCAAATGATCCCATCAAATTCATCATTTTTATTCGCCATTCTTTCGCAGAGGCAATATCATAGTCTGTGAAGTCCAACTGAGACGTGATTATTGCTGGTTGAAAACTTAACCCAATACCCCGTCGGGATGACTTGAAATATAGTCAGCCATGACAATTTTTGATAGTCTCTTTGGAGACTAGTTACTCTGTAGAAAATAAATGAATCCTGTGATTTGCACGGCGTTTTTACAACTCTTTAGTCTGAAATCTTAACTATTGAGTAAATGGGTATTTTTAGCCCTTCCTAGGTGGATTTGACTTTCTAGTTCAGTCTGTGGGTCGGGAAACCTCAATAGTTTACAGTGGGCCCACAATGCCTTGTTCGCAGATTTGCATACGTCAGAATTCAACATGTCAAAAGTAAACCAAACCGTATCAGTTCTTTCAATTACAGTGTAGTGCAACCTTTATTTTTTCTAAATGTCATGTAGTTTCACTCACACAAAATCTAACATTATGACAATAATCACAACAGTCTAAAACCGTAGTCTCTGGTGGGTGGTGATGGGCTAGTAGAACTTTGGGGTGGACAGAATGGGGCGTGTCTCAGTGTAGGATGGGCCAGGCTGTGCATGGGGGGTTGCTAGTTGGGCTGAGTCCCTGCACTCGCCGTGGCAAGTTTCGCTGTCCCAAATGATCCCATCAAATTCATCATTTTTCTTCGCCATTCTTTCGCAGAGGCAATATCATAGTCTGTGAAGTCCAACTGAGACGTGATTATTGCTGGTTGAAAACTTAACCCAATACCCCGTCGGGATGACTTGAAATATAGTCAGCCATGACAATTTTTGATAGTCTCTTTGGAGACTAGTTACTCTGTAGAAAATAAATTAATCCTGTGATTTGCACGGCTTTTATACAACTCTTTAGTCTGAAATCTTAACTATTGAGTAAATGGGTATTTTTAGCCCTTCCTAGGTGGATTTGACTTTCTAGTTCAGTCTGTGGGTCGGGAAACCTCAATAGTTTACAGTGGGCCCACAATGCCTTGTTCGCAGATTTGCATACGTCAGAATTCAACATGTCAAAAGTAAACCAAACCGTATCAGTTCTTTCAATTACAGTGTAGTGCAACCTTTATTTTTTCTAAATGTCATGTAGTTTCACTCACACAAAATCTAACATTATGACAATAATCACAACAGTCTAAAACCGTAGTCTCTGGTGGGTGGTGATGGGCTAGTAGAACTTTGGGGGGGACAGAATGGGGCGTGTCTCAGTGTAGGATGGGCCAGGCTGTGCATGGGGGGTTGCTAGTTGGGCTGAGTCCCTGCACTCGCCGTGGCAAGTTTCGCTGTCCCAAATGATCCCATCAAATTCATCATTTTTATTCGCCATTCTTTCGCAGAGGCAATATCATAGTCTGTGAAGTCCAACTGAGACGTGATTATTGCTGGTTGAAAACTTAACCCAATACCCCGTCGGGATGACTTGAAATATAGTCAGCCATGACAATTTTTGATAGTCTCTTTGGAGACTAGTTACTCTGTAGAAAATAAATGAATCCTGTGATTTGCACGGCGTTTTTACAACTCTTTAGTCTGAAATCTTAACTATTGAGTAAATGGGTATTTTTACCCCTTCCTAGGTGGATTTGACTTTCTAGTTCAGTCTGTGGGTCGGGAAACCTCAATAGTTTACAGTGGGCCCACAATGCCTTGTTCGCAGATTTGCATACGTCAGAATTCAACATGTCAAAAGTAAACCAAACCGTATCAGTTGTTTCAATTACAGTGTAGTGCAACCTTTATTTTTCTAAATGTCATGTAGTTTCACTCACACAAAATCTAACATTATGACAATAATCACAACAGTCTAAAACCGTAGTCTCTGGTGGGTGGTGATGGGCTAGTAGAACTTTGGGGTGGACAGAATGGGGCTTGTCTCAGTGTAGGATGGGCCAGGCTGTGCATGGGGGGTTGCTAGTTGGGCTGAGTCCCTGCACTCGCCGTGGCAAGTTTCGCTGTCCCAAATGATCCCATCAAATTCATCATTTTTATTCGCCATTCTTTCGCAGAGGCAATATCATAGTCTGTGAAGTACAACTGAGACGTGATTATTGCTGGTTGAAAACTTAACCCAATACCCCGTCGGGATGACTTGAAATATAGTCAGCCATGACAATTTTTGATAGTCTCTTTGGAGACTAGTTACTCTGTAGAAAATAAATTAATCCTGTGATTTGCACGGCTTTTATACAACTCTTTAGTCTGAAATCTTAACTATTGAGTAAATGGGTATTTTTAGCCCTTCCTAGGTGGATTTGACTTTCTAGTTCAGTCTGTGGGTCGGGAAACCTCAATAGTTTACAGTGGGCCCACAATGCCTTGTTCGCAGATTTGCATACGTCAGAATTCAACATGTCAAAAGTAAACCAAACCGTATCAGTTCTTTCAATTACAGTGTAGTGCAACCTTTATTTTTTCTAAATGTCATGTAGTTTCACTCACACAAAATCTAACATTATGACAATAATCACAACAGTCTAAAACCGTAGTCTCTGGTGGGTGGTGATGGGCTAGTAGAACTTTGGGGTGGACAGAATGGGGCGTGTCTCAGTGTAGGATGGGCCAGGCTATGCATGGGGGGTTGCTAGTTGGGCTGAGTCCCTGCACTCGCCGTGGCAAGTTTCGCTGTCCCAAATGATCCCATCAAATTCATCATTTTTCTTCGCCATTCTTTCGCAGAGGCAATATCATAGTCTGTGAAGTCCAACTGAGACGTGATTATTGCTGGTTGAAAACTTAACCCAATACCCCGTCGGGATGACTTGAAATATTGTCAGCCATGACAATTTTTGATAGTCTCTTTGGAGACTAGTTACTCTGTAGAAAATAAATAATCCTGTGATTTGCACGGCTTTTATACAACTCTTTAGTCTGAAATCTTAACTATTGAGTAAATGGGTATTTTTAGCCCTTCCTAGGTGGATTTGACTTTCTAGTTCAGTCTGTGGGTCGGGAAACCTCAATAGTTTACAGTGGGCCCACAATGCCTTGTTCGCAGATTTGCATACGTCAGAATTCAACATGTCAAAAGTAAACCAAACCGTATCAGTTGTTTCAATTACAGTGTAGTGCAACCTTTATTTTTCTAAATGTCATGTAGTTTCACTCACACAAAATCTAACATTATGACAATAATCACAACAGTCTAAAACCGTAGTCTCTGGTGGGTGGTGATGGGCTAGTAGAACTTTGGGGTGGACAGAATGGGGCTTGTCTCAGTGTAGGATGGGCCAGGCTGTGCATGGGGGGTTGCTAGTTGGGCTGAGTCCCTGCACTCGCCGTGGCAAGTTTCGCTGTCCCAAATGATCCCATCAAATTCATCATTTTTCTTCGCCATTCTTTCGCAGAGGCAATATCATAGTCTGTGAAGTCCAACTGAGACGTGATTATTGCTGGTTGAAAACTTAACCCAATACCCCGTCGGGATGACTTGAAATATAGTCAGCCATGACAATTTTTGATAGTCTCTTTGGAGACTAGTTACTCTGTAGAAAATAAATTAATCCTGTGATTTGCACGGCTTTTATACAACTCTTTAGTCTGAAATCTTAACTATTGAGTAAATGGGTATTTTTAGCCCTTCCTAGGTGGATTTGACTTTCTAGTTCAGTCTGTGGGTCGGGAAACCTCAATAGTTTACAGTGGGCCCACAATGCCTTGTTCGCAGATTTGCATACGTCAGAATTCAACATGTCAAAAGTAAACCAAACCGTATCAGTTCTTTCAATTACAGTGTATTGCAACCTTTATTTTTTCTAAATGTCATGTAGTTTCACTCACACAAAATCTAACATTATGACAATAATCACAACAGTCTAAAACCGTAGTCTCTGGTGGGTGGTGATGGGCTAGTAGAACTTTGGGGTGGACAGAATGGGGCGTGTCTCAGTGTAGGATGGGCCAGGCTATGCATGGGGGGTTGCTAGTTGGGCTGAGTCCCTGCACTCGCCGTGGCAAGTTTCGCTGTCCCAAATGATCCCATCAAATTCATCATTTTTCTTCGCCATTTTTTCGCAGAGGCAATATCATAGTCTGTGAAGTCCAACTGGGACGTGATTATTGCTGGTTGAAAACTTAACCCAATACCCCGTCGGGATGACTTGAAATATTGTCAGCCATGACAATTTTTGATAGTCTCTTTGGAGACTAGTTACTCTGTAGAAAATAAATAATCCTGTGATTTGCACGGCTTTTATACAACTCTTTAGTCTGAAATCTTAACTATTGAGTAAATGGGTATTTTTAGCCCTTCCTAGGTGGATTTGACTTTCTAGTTCAGTCTGTGGGTCGGGAAACCTCAATAGTTTACAGTGGGCCCACAATGCCTTGTTCGCAGATTTGCATACGTCAGAATTCAACATGTCAAAAGTAAACCAAACCGTATCAGTTGTTTCAATTACAGTGTAGTGCAACCTTTATTTTTCTAAATGTCATGTAGTTTCACTCACACAAAATCTAACATTATGACAATAATCACAACAGTCTAAAACCGTAGTCTCTGGTGGGTGGTGATGGGCTAGTAGAACTTTGGGGTGGACAGAATGGGGCTTGTCTCAGTGTAGGATGGGCCAGGCTGTGCATGGGGGGTTGCTAGTTGGGCTGAGTCCCTGCACTCGCCGTGGCAAGTTTCGCTGTCCCAAATGATCCCATCAAATTCATCATTTTTCTTCGCCATTCTTTCGCAGAGGCAATATCATAGTCTGTGAAGTCCAACTGAGACGTGATTATTGCTGGTTGAAAACTTAACCCAATACCCCGTCGGGATGACTTGAAATATAGTCAGCCATGACAATTTTTGATAGTCTCTTTGGAGACTAGTTACTCTGTAGAAAATAAATTAATCCTGTGATTTGCACGGCTTTTATACAACTCTTTAGTCTGAAATCTTAACTATTGAGTAAATGGGTATTTTTAGCCCTTCCTAGGTGGATTTGACTTTCTAGTTCAGTCTGTGGGTCGGGAAACCTCAATAGTTTACAGTGGGCCCACAATGCCTTGTTCGCAGATTTGCATACGTCAGAATTCAACATGTCAAAAGTAAACCAAACCGTATCAGTTCTTTCAATTACAGTGTATTGCAACCTTTATTTTTTCTAAATGTCATGTAGTTTCACTCACACAAAATCTAACATTATGACAATAATCACAACAGTCTAAAACCGTAGTCTCTGGTGGGTGGTGATGGGCTAGTAGAACTTTGGGGTGGACAGAATGGGGCGTGTCTCAGTGTAGGATGGGCCAGGCTGTGCATGGGGGGTTGCTAGTTGGGCTGAGTCCCTGCACTCGCCGTGGCAAGTTTCGCTGTCCCAAATGATCCCATCAAATTCATCATTTTTATTTGCCATTCTTTCGCAGAGGCAATATCATAGTCTGTGAAGTCCAACTGAGACGTGATTATTGCTGGTTGAAAACTTAACCCAATACCCCGTCGGGATGACTTGAAATATAGTCAGCCATGACAATTTTTGATAGTCTCTTTGGAGACTAGTTACTCTGTAGAAAATAAATGAATCCTGTGATTTGCACGGCGTTTTTACAACTCTTTAGTCTGAAATCTTAACTATTGAGTAAATGGGTATTTTTAGCCCTTCCTAGGTGGATTTGACTTTCTAGTTCAGTCTGTGGGTCGGGAAACCTCAATAGTTTACAGTGGGCCCACAATGCCTTGTTCGCAGATTTGCATACGTCAGAATTCAACATGTCAAAAGTAAACCAAACCGTATCAGTTCTTTCAATTACAGTGTAGTGCAACCTTTATTTTTTCTAAATGTCATGTAGTTTCACTCACACAAAATCTAACATTATGACAATAATCACAACAGTCTAAAACCGTAGTCTCTGGTGGGTGGTGATGGGCTAGTAGAACTTTGGGGTGGACAGAATGGGGCGTGTCTCAGTGTAGGATGGGCCAGGCTATGCATGGGGGGTTGCTAGTTGGGCTGAGTCCCTGCACTCGCCGTGGCAAGTTTCGCTGTCCCAAATGATCCCATCAAATTCATCATTTTTCTTCGCCATTCTTTCGCAGAGGCAATATCATAGTCTGTGAAGTCCAACTGAGACGTGATTATTGCTGGTTGAAAACTTAACCCAATACCCCGTCGGGATGACTTGAAATATAGTCAGCCATGACAATTTTTGATAGTCTCTTTGGAGACTAGTTACTCTGTAGAAAATAAATTAATCCTGTGATTTGCACGGCTTTTATACAACTCTTTAGTCTGAAATCTTAACTATTGAGTAAATGGGTATTTTTAGCCCTTCCTAGGTGGATTTGACTTTCTAGTTCAGTCTGTGGGTCGGGAAACCTCAATAGTTTACAGTGGGCCCACAATGCCTTGTTCGCAGATTTGCATACGTCAGAATTCAACATGTCAAAAGTAAACCAAACCGTATCAGTTCTTTCAATTACAGTGTAGTGCAACCTTTATTTTTTCTAAATGTCATGTAGTTTCACTCACACAAAATCTAACATTATGACAATAATCACAACAGTCTAAAACCGTAGTCTCTGGTGGGTGGTGATGGGCTAGTAGAACTTTGGGGTGGACAGAATGGGGCGTGTCTCAGTGTAGGATGGGCCAGGCTGTGCATGGGGGGTTGCTAGTTGGGCTGAGTCCCTGCACTCGCCGTGGCAAGTTTCGCTGTCCCAAATGATCCCATCAAATTCATCATTTTTATTCGCCATTCTTTCGCAGAGGCAATATCATAGTCTGTGAAGTCCAACTGAGACGTGATTATTGCTGGTTGAAAACTTAACCCAATACCCCGTCGGGATGACTTGAAATATAGTCAGCCATGACAATTTTTGATAGTCTCTTTGGAGACTAGTTACTCTGTAGAAAATAAATTAATCCTGTGATTTGCACGGCTTTTATACAACTCTTTAGTCTGAAATCTTAACTATTGAGTAAATGGGTATTTTTAGCCCTTCCTAGGTGGATTTGACTTTCTAGTTCAGTCTGTGGGTCGGGAAACCTCAATAGTTTACAGTGGGCCCACAATGCCTTGTTCGCAGATTTGCATACGTCAGAATTCAACATGTCAAAAGTAAACCAAACCATATCAGTTCTTTCAATTACAGTGTAGTGCAACCTTTATTTTTTCTAAATGTCATGTAGTTTCACTCACACAAAATCTAACATTATGACAATAATCACAACAGTCTAAAACCGTAGTCTCTGGTGGGTGGTGATGGGCTAGTAGAACTTTGGGGTGGACAGAATGGGGCGTGTCTCAGTGTAGGATGGGCCAGGCTGTGCATGGGGGGTTGCTAGTTGGGCTGAGTCCCTGCACTCGCCGTGGCAAGTTTCGCTGTCCCAAATGATCCCATCAAATTCATCATTTTTCTTCGCCATTCTTTCGCAGAGGCAATATCATAGTCTGTGAAGTCCAACTGAGACGTGATTATTGCTGGTTGAAAACTTAACCCAATACCCCGTCGGGATGACTTGAAATATAGTCAGCCATGACAATTTTTGATAGTCTCTTTGGAGACTAGTTACTCTGTAGAAAATAAATTAATCCTGTGATTTGCACGGCTTTTATACAACTCTTTAGTCTGAAATCTTAACTATTGAGTAAATGGGTATTTTTAGCCCTTCCTAGGTGGATTTGACTTTCTAGTTCAGTCTGTGGGTCGGGACACCTCAATAGTTTACAGTGGGCCCACAATGCCTTGTTCGCAGATTTGCATACGTCAGAATTCAACATGTCAAAAGTAAACCAAACCGTATCAGTTCTTTCAATTACAGTGTAGTGCAACCTTTATTTTTTCTAAATGTCATGTAGTTTCACTCACACAAAATCTAACATTATGACAATAATCACAACAGTCTAAAACCGTAGTCTCTGGTGGGTGGTGATGGGCTAGTAGAACTTTGGGGTGGACAGAATGGGGCGTGTCTCAGTGTAGGATGGGCCAGGCTGTGCATGGGGGGTTGCTAGTTGGGCTGAGTCCCTGCACTCGCCGTGGCAAGTTTCGCTGTCCCAAATGATCCCATCAAATTCATCATTTTTATTCGCCATTCTTTCGCAGAGGCAATATCATAGTCTGTGAAGTCCAACTGAGACGTGATTATTGCTGGTTGAAAACTTAACCCAATACCCCGTCGGGATGACTTGAAATATAGTCAGCCATGACAATTTTTGATAGTCTCTTTGGAGACTAGTTACTCTGTAGAAAATAAATTAATCCTGTGATTTGCACGGCTTTTATACAACTCTTTAGTCTGAAATCTTAACTATTGAGTAAATGGGTATTTTTAGCCCTTCCTAGGTGGATTTGACTTTCTAGTTCAGTCTGTGGGTCGGGAAACCTCAATAGTTTACAGTGGGCCCACAATGCCTTGTTCGCAGATTTGCATACGTCAGAATTCAACATGTCAAAAGTAAACCAAACCGTATCAGTTCTTTCAATTACAGTGTAGTGCAACCTTTATTTTTTCTAAATGTCATGTAGTTTCACTCACACAAAATCTAACATTATGACAATAATCACAACAGTCTAAAACCGTAGTCTCTGGTGGGTGGTGATGGGCTAGTAGAACTTTGGGGTGGACAGAATGGGGCTTGTCTCAGTGTAGGATGGGCCAGGCTGTGCATGGGGGGTTGCTAGTTGGGCTGAGTCCCTGCACTCGCCGTGGCAAGTTTCGCTGTCCCAAATGATCCCATCAAATTCATCATTTTTATTCGCCATTCTTTCGCAGAGGCAATATCATAGTCTGTGAAGTCCAACTGAGACGTGATTATTGCTGGTTGAAAACTTAACCCAATACCCCGTCGGGATGACTTGAAATATAGTCAGCCATGACAATTTTTGATAGTCTCTTTGGAGACTAGTTACTCTGTAGAAAATTAATGAATCCTGTGATTTGCACGGCGTTTTTACAACTCTTTAGTCTGAAATCTTAACTATTGAGTAAATGGGTATTTTTAGCCCTTCCTAGGTGGATTTGACTTTCTAGTTCAGTCTGTGGGTCGGGAAACCTCAATAGTTTACAGTGGGCCCACAATGCCTTGTTCGCAGATTTGCATACGTCAGAATTCAACATGTCAAAAGTAAACCAAACCGTATCAGTTCTTTCAATTACAGTGTAGTGCAACCTTTATTTTTTCTAAATGTCATGTAGTTTCACTCACACAAAATCTAACATTATGACAATAATCACAACAGTCTAAAACCGTAGTCTCTGGTGGGTGGTGATGGGCTAGTAGAACTTTGGGGTGGACAGAATGGGGCTTGTCTCAGTGTAGGATGGGCCAGGCTGTGCATGGGGGGTTGCTAGTTGGGCTGAGTCCCTGCACTCGCCGTGGCAAGTTTCGCTGTCCCAAATGATCCCATCAAATTCATCATTTTTATTCGTCATTCTTTCGCAGAGGCAATATCATAGTCTGTGAAGTCCAACTGAGACGTGATTATTGCTGGTTGAAAACTTAACCCAATACCCCGTCGGGATGACTTGAAATATAGTCAGCCATGACCATTTTTGATAGTCTCTTTGGAGACTAGTTACTCTGTAGAAAATAAATAAATCCTGTGATTTGCATGGCTTTTATACAACTCTTTAGTCTGAAATCTTAACTATTGAGTAAATGGGTATTTTTAGCCCTTCCTAGGTGGATTTGACTTTCTAGTTCAGTCTGTGGGTCGGGAAACCTCAATAGTTTACAGTGGGCCCACAATGCCTTGTTCGCAGATTTGCATACGTCAGAATTCAACATGTCAAAAGTAAACCAAACCGTATCAGTTCTTTCAATTACAGTGTAGTGCAACCTTTATTTTTTCTAAATGTCATGTAGTTTCACTCACACAAAATCTAACATTATGACAATAATCACAACAGTCTAAAACCGTAGTCTCTGGTGGGTGGTGATGGGCTAGTAGAACTTTGGGGTGGACAGAATGGGGCGTGTCTCAGTGTAGGATGGGCCAGGCTGTGCATGGGGGGTTGCTAGTTGGGCTGAGTCCCTGCACTCGCCGTGGCAAGTTTCGCTGTCCCAAATGATCCCATCAAATTCATCATTTTTCTTCGCCATTCTTTCGCAGAGGCAATATCATAGTCTGTGAAGTCCAACTGAGACGTGATTATTGCTGGTTGAAAACTTAACCCAATACCCCGTCGGGATGACTTGAAATATAGTCAGCCATGACAATTTTTGATAGTCTCTTTGGAGACTAGTTACTCTGTAGAAAATAAATTAATCCTGTGATTTGCACGGCTTTTATACAACTCTTTAGTCTGAAATCTTAACTATTGAGTAAATGGGTATTTTTAGCCCTTCCTAGGTGGATTTGACTTTCTAGTTCAGTCTGTGGGTCGGGACACCTCAATAGTTTACAGTGGGCCCACAATGCCTTGTTCGCAGATTTGCATACGTCAGAATTCAACATGTCAAAAGTAAACCAAACCGTATCAGTTCTTTCAATTACAGTGTAGTGCAACCTTTATTTTTTCTAAATGTCATGTAGTTTCACTCACACAAAATCTAACATTATGACAATAATCACAACAGTCTAAAACCGTAGTCTCTGGTGGGTGGTGATGGGCTAGTAGAACTTTGGGGTGGACAGAATGGGGCGTGTCTCAGTGTAGGATGGGCCAGGCTGTGCATGGGGGGTTGCTAGTTGGGCTGAGTCCCTGCACTCGCCGTGGCAAGTTTCGCTGTCCCAAATGATCCCATCAAATTCATCATTTTTATTCGCCATTCTTTCGCAGAGGCAATATCATAGTCTGTGAAGTCCAACTGAGACGTGATTATTGCTGGTTGAAAACTTAACCCAATACCCCGTCGGGATGACTTGAAATATAGTCAGCCATGACAATTTTTGATAGTCTCTTTGGAGACTAGTTACTCTGTAGAAAATAAATTAATCCTGTGATTTGCACGGCTTTTATACAACTCTTTAGTCTGAAATCTTAACTATTGAGTAAATGGGTATTTTTAGCCCTTCCTAGGTGGATTTGACTTTCTAGTTCAGTCTGTGGGTCGGGAAACCTCAATAGTTTACAGTGGGCCCACAATGCCTTGTTCGCAGATTTGCATACGTCAGAATTCAACATGTCAAAAGTAAACCAAACCGTATCAGTTCTTTCAATTACAGTGTAGTGCAACCTTTATTTTTTCTAAATGTCATGTAGTTTCACTCACACAAAATCTAACATTATGACAATAATCACAACAGTCTAAAACCGTAGTCTCTGGTGGGTGGTGATGGGCTAGTAGAACTTTGGGGTGGACAGAATGGGGCTTGTCTCAGTGTAGGATGGGCCAGGCTGTGCATGGGGGGTTGCTAGTTGGGCTGAGTCCCTGCACTCGCCGTGGCAAGTTTCGCTGTCCCAAATGATCCCATCAAATTCATCATTTTTATTCGCCATTCTTTCGCAGAGGCAATATCATAGTCTGTGAAGTCCAACTGAGACGTGATTATTGCTGGTTGAAAACTTAACCCAATACCCCGTCGGGATGACTTGAAATATAGTCAGCCATGACAATTTTTGATAGTCTCTTTGGAGACTAGTTACTCTGTAGAAAATTAATGAATCCTGTGATTTGCACGGCGTTTTTACAACTCTTTAGTCTGAAATCTTAACTATTGAGTAAATGGGTATTTTTAGCCCTTCCTAGGTGGATTTGACTTTCTAGTTCAGTCTGTGGGTCGGGAAACCTCAATAGTTTACAGTGGGCCCACAATGCCTTGTTCGCAGATTTGCATACGTCAGAATTCAACATGTCAAAAGTAAACCAAACCGTATCAGTTCTTTCAATTACAGTGTAGTGCAACCTTTATTTTTTCTAAATGTCATGTAGTTTCACTCACACAAAATCTAACATTATGACAATAATCACAACAGTCTAAAACCGTAGTCTCTGGTGGGTGGTGATGGGCTAGTAGAACTTTGGGGTGGACAGAATGGGGCTTGTCTCAGTGTAGGATGGGCCAGGCTGTGCATGGGGGGTTGCTAGTTGGGCTGAGTCCCTGCACTCGCCGTGGCAAGTTTCGCTGTCCCAAATGATCCCATCAAATTCATCATTTTTATTCGTCATTCTTTCGCAGAGGCAATATCATAGTCTGTGAAGTCCAACTGAGACGTGATTATTGCTGGTTGAAAACTTAACCCAATACCCCGTCGGGATGACTTGAAATATAGTCAGCCATGACCATTTTTGATAGTCTCTTTGGAGACTAGTTACTCTGTAGAAAATAAATAAATCCTGTGATTTGCATGGCTTTTATACAACTCTTTAGTCTGAAATCTTAACTATTGAGTAAATGGGTATTTTTAGCCCTTCCTAGGTGGATTTGACTTTCTAGTTCAGTCTGTGGGTCGGGAAACCTCAATAGTTTACAGTGGGCCCACAATGCCTTGTTCGCAGATTTGCATACGTCAGAATTCAACATGTCAAAAGTAAACCAAACCGTATCAGTTCTTTCAATTACAGTGTAGTGCAACCTTTATTTTTTCTAAATGTCATGTAGTTTCACTCACACAAAATCTAACATTATGACAATAATCACAACAGTCTAAAACCGTAGTCTCTGGTGGGTGGTGATGGGCTAGTAGAACTTTGGGGTGGACAGAATGGGGCGTGTCTCAGTGTAGGATGGGCCAGGCTGTGCATGGGGGGTTGCTAGTTGGGCTGAGTCCCTGCACTCGCCGTGGCAAGTTTCGCTGTCCCAAATGATCCCATCAAATTCATCATTTTTCTTCGCCATTCTTTCGCAGAGGCAATATCATAGTCTGTGAAGTCCAACTGAGACGTGATTATTGCTGGTTGAAAACTTAACCCAATACCCCGTCGGGATGACTTGAAATATAGTCAGCCATGACAATTTTTGATAGTCTCTTTGGAGACTAGTTACTCTGTAGAAAATAAATTAATCCTGTGATTTGCACGGCTTTTATACAACTCTTTAGTCTGAAATCTTAACTATTGAGTAAATGGGTATTTTTAGCCCTTCCTAGGTGGATTTGACTTTCTAGTTCAGTCTGTGGGTCGGGAAACCTCAATAGTTTACAGTGGGCCCACAATGCCTTGTTCGCAGATTTGCATACGTCAGAATTCAACATGTCAAAAGTAAACCAAACCGTATCAGTTCTTTCAATTACAGTGTAGTGCAACCTTTATTTTTTCTAAATGTCATGTAGTTTCACTCACACAAAATCTAACATTATGACAATAATCACAACAGTCTAAAACCGTAGTCTCTGGTGGGTGGTGATGGGCTAGTAGAACTTTGGGGTGGACAGAATGGGGCGTGTCTCAGTGTAGGATGGGCCAGGCTGTGCATGGGGGGTTGCTAGTTGGGCTGAGTCCCTGCACTCGCCGTGGCAAGTTTCGCTGTCCCAAATGATCCCATCAAATTCATCATTTTTATTCGCCATTCTTTCGCAGAGGCAATATCATAGTCTGTGAAGTCCAACTGAGACGTGATTATTGCTGGTTGAAAACTTAACCCAATACCCCGTCGGGATGACTTGAAATATAGTCAGCCATGACAATTTTTGATAGTCTCTTTGGAGACTAGTTACTCTGTAGAAAATAAATGAATCCTGTGATTTGCACGGCGTTTTTACAACTCTTTAGTCTGAAATCTTAACTATTGAGTAAATGGGTATTTTTACCCCTTCCTAGGTGGATTTGACTTTCTAGTTCAGTCTGTGGGTCGGGAAACCTCAATAGTTTACAGTGGGCCCACAATGCCTTGTTCGCAGATTTGCATACGTCAGAATTCAACATGTCAAAAGTAAACCAAACCGTATCAGTTGTTTCAATTACAGTGTAGTGCAACCTTTATTTTTCTAAATGTCATGTAGTTTCACTCACACAAAATCTAACATTATGACAATAATCACAACAGTCTAAAACCGTAGTCTCTGGTGGGTGGTGATGGGCTAGTAGAACTTTGGGGTGGACAGAATGGGGCTTGTCTCAGTGTAGGATGGGCCAGGCTGTGCATGGGGGGTTGCTAGTTGGGCTGAGTCCCTGCACTCGCCGTGGCAAGTTTCGCTGTCCCAAATGATCCCATCAAATTCATCATTTTTCTTCGCCATTCTTTCGCAAAGGCAATATCATAGTCTGTGAAGTCCAACTGAGACGTGATTATTGCTGGTTGAAAACTTAACCCAATACCCCGTCGGGATGACTTGAAATATAGTCAGCCATGACAATTTTTGATAGTCTCTTTGGAGACTAGTTACTCTGTAGAAAATAAATTAATCCTGTGATTTGCACGGCTTTTATACAACTCTTTAGTCTGAAATCTTAACTATTGAGTAAATGGGTATTTTTAGCCCTTCCTAGGTGGATTTGACTTTCTAGTTCAGTCTGTGGGTCGGGAAACCTCAATAGTTTACAGTGGGCCCACAATGCCTTGTTCGCAGATTTGCATACGTCAGAATTCAACATGTCAAAAGTAAACCAAACCGTATCAGTTCTTTCAATTACAGTGTAGTGCAACCTTTATTTTTTCTAAATGTCATGTAGTTTCACTCACACAAAATCTAACATTATGACAATAATCACAACAGTCTAAAACCGTAGTCTCTGGTGGGTGGTGATGGGCTAGTAGAACTTTGGGGTGGACAGAATGGGGCGTGTCTCAGTGTAGGATGGGCCAGGCTGTGCATGGGGGGTTGCTAGTTGGGCTGAGTCCCTGCACTCGCCGTGGCAAGTTTCGCTGTCCCAAATGATCCCATCAAATTCATCATTTTTCTTCGCCATTCTTTCGCAGAGGCAATATCATAGTCTGTGAAGTCCAACTGAGACGTGATTATTGCTGGTTGAAAACTTAACCCAATACCCTGTCGGGATGACTTGAAATATAGTCAGCCATGACAATTTTTGATAGTCTCTTTGGAGACTAGTTACTCTGTAGAAAATAAATTAATCCTGTGATTTGCACGGCTTTTATACAACTCTTTAGTCTGAAATCTTAACTATTGAGTAAATGGGTATTTTTAGCCCTTCCTAGGTGGATTTGACTTTCTAGTTCAGTCTGTGGGTCGGGAAACCTCAATAGTTTACAGTGGGCCCACAATGCCTTGTTCGCAGATTTGCATACGTCAGAATTCAACATGTCAAAAGTAAACCAAACCGTATCAGTTCTTTCAATTACAGTGTAGTGCAACCTTTATTTTTTCTAAATGTCATGTAGTTTCACTCACACAAAATCTAACATTATGACAATAATCACAACAGTCTAAAACCGTAGTCTCTGGTGGGTGGTGATGGGCTAGTAGAACTTTGGGGTGGACAGAATGGGGCGTGTCTCAGTGTAGGATGGGCCAGGCTGTGCATGGGGGGTTGCTAGTTGGGCTGAGTCCCTGCACTCGCCGTGGCAAGTTTCGCTGTCCCAAATGATCCCATCAAATTCATCATTTTTCTTCGCCATTCTTTCGCAGAGGCAATATCATAGTCTGTGAAGTCCAACTGAGACGTGATTATTGCTGGTTGAAAACTTAACCCAATACCCCGTCGGGATGACTTGAAATATAGTCAGCCATGACAATTTTTGATAGTCTCTTTGGAGACTAGTTACTCTGTAGAAAATAAATTAATCCTGTGATTTGCACGGCTTTTATACAACTCTTTAGTCTGAAATCTTAACTATTGAGTAAATGGGTATTTTTAGCCCTTCCTAGGTGGATTTGACTTTCTAGTTCAGTCTGTGGGTCGGGAAACCTCAATAGTTTACAGTGGGCCCACAATGCCTTGTTCGCAGATTTGCATACGTCAGAATTCAACATGTCAAAAGTAAACCAAACCGTATCAGTTCTTTCAATTACAGTGTAGTGCAACCTTTATTTTTTCTAAATGTCATGTAGTTTCACTCACACAAAATCTAACATTATGACAATAATCACAACAGTCTAAAACCGTAGTCTCTGGTGGGTGGTGATGGGCTAGTAGAACTTTGGGGTGGACAGAATGGGGCGTGTCTCAGTGTAGGATGGGCCAGGCTGTGCATGGGGGGTTGCTAGTTGGGCTGAGTCCCTGCACTCGCCGTGGCAAGTTTCGCTGTCCCAAATGATCCCATCAAATTCATCATTTTTATTCGCCATTCTTTCGCAGCGGCAATATCATAGTCTGTGAAGTCCAACTGAGACGTGATTATTGCTGGTTGAAAACTTAACCCAATACCCCGTCGGGATGACTTGAAATATAGTCAGCCATGACAATTTTTGATAGTTTCTTTGGAGACTAGTTACTCTGTAGAAAATAAATGAATCCTGTGATTTGCACGGCGTTTTTACAACTCTTTAGTCTGAAATCTTAACTATTGAGTAAATGGGTATTTTTAGCCCTTCCTAGGTGGATTTGACTTTCTAGTTCAGTCTGTGGGTCGGGAAACCTCAATAGTTTACAGTGGGCCCACAATGCCTTGTTCGCAGATTTGCATACGTCAGAATTCAACATGTCAAAAGTAAACCAAACCGTATCAGTTCTTTCAATTACAGTGTAGTGCAACCTTTATTTTTTCTAAATGTCATGTAGTTTCACTCACACAAAATCTAACATTATGACAATAATCACAACAGTCTAAAACCGTAGTCTCTGGTGGGTGGTGATGGGCTAGTAGAACTTTGGGGTGGACAGAATGGGGCGTGTCTCAGTGTAGGATGGGCCAGGCTGTGCATGGGGGGTTGCTAGTTGGGCTGAGTCCCTGCACTCGCCGTGGCAAGTTTCGCTGTCCCAAATGATCCCATCAAATTCATCATTTTTATTCGCCATTCTTTCGCAGAGGCAATATCATAGTCTGTGAAGTCCAACTGAGACGTGATTATTGCTGGTTGAAAACTTAACCCAATACCCCGTCGGGATGACTTGAAATATAGTCAGCCATGACCATTTTTGATAGTCTCTTTGGAGACTAGTTACTCTGTAGAAAATAAATTAATCCTGTGATTTGCACGGCTTTTATAGAACTCTTTAGTCTGAAATCTTAACTATTGAGTAAATGGGTATTTTTAGCCCTTCCTAGGTGGATTTGACTTTCTAGTTCAGTCTGTGGGTCGGGAAACCTCAATAGTTTACAGTGGGCCCACAATGCCTTGTTCGCAGATTTGCATACGTCAGAATTCAACATGTCAAAAGTAAACCAAACCGTATCAGTTCTTTCAATTACAGTGTAGTGCAACCTTTATTTTTTCTAAATGTCATGTAGTTTCACTCACACAAAATCTAACATTATGACAATAATCACAACAGTCTAAAACCGTAGTCTCTGGTGGGTGGTGATGGGCTAGTAGAACTTTGGGGTGGACAGAATGGGGCGTGTCTCAGTGTAGGATGGGCCAGGCTGTGCATGGGGGGTTGCTAGTTGGGCTGAGTCCCTGCACTCGCCGTGGCAAGTTTCGCTGTCCCAAATGATCCCATCAAATTCATCATTTTTATTCGCCATTCTTTCGCAGAGGCAATATCATAGTCTGTGAAGTTCAACTGAGACGTGATTATTGCTGGTTGAAAACTTAACCCAATACCCCGTCGGGATGACTTGAAATATAGTCAGCCATGACAATTTTTGATAGTCTCTTTGGAGACTAGTTACTCTGTAGAAAATAAATTAATCCTGTGATTTGCACGGCTTTTATACAACTCTTTAGTCTGAAATCTTAACTATTGAGTAAATGGGTATTTTTAGCCCTTCCTAGGTGGATTTGACTTTCTAGTTCAGTCTGTGGGTCGGGAAACCTCAATAGTTTACAGTGGGCCCACAATGCCTTGTTCGCAGATTTGCATACGTCAGAATTCAACATGTCAAAAGTAAACCAAACCGTATCAGTTCTTTCAATTACAGTGTAGTGCAACCTTTATTTTTTCTAAATGTCATGTAGTTTCACTCACACAAAATCTAACATTATGACAATAATCACAACAGTCTAAAACCGTAGTCTCTGGTGGGTGGTGATGGGCTAGTAGAACTTTGGGGTGGACAGAATGGGGCGTGTCTCAGTGTAGGATGGGCCAGGCTGTGCATGGGGGGTTGCTAGTTGGGCTGAGTCCCTGCACTCGCCGTGGCAAGTTTCGCTGTCCCAAATGATCCCATCAAATTCATTATTTTTCTTCGCCATTCTTTCGCAGAGGCAATATCATAGTCTGTGAAGTCCAACTGAGACGTGATTATTGCTGGTTGAAAACTTAACCCAATACCCCGTCGGGATGACTTGAAATATAGTCAGCCATGACAATTTTTGATAGTCTCTTTGGAGACTAGTTACTCTGTAGAAAATAAATTAATCCTGTGATTTGCACGGCTTTTATACAACTCTTTAGTCTGAAATCTTAACTATTGAGTAAATGGGTATTTTTAGCCCTTCCTAGGTGGATTTGACTTTCTAGTTCAGTCTGTGGGTCGGGAAACCTCAATAGTTTACAGTGGGCCCACAATGCCTTGTTCGCAGATTTGCATACGTCAGAATTCAACATGTCAAAAGTAAACCAAACCGTATCAGTTCTTTCAATTACAGTGTAGTGCAACCTTTATTTTTTCTAAATGTCATGTAGTTTCACTCACACAAAATCTAACATTATGACAATAATCACAACAGTCTAAAACCGTAGTCTCTGGTGGGTGGTGATGGGCTAGTAGAACTTTGGGGTGGACAGAATGGGGCGTGTCTCAGTGTAGGATGGGCCAGGCTGTGCATGGGGGGTTGCTAGTTGGGCTGAGTCCCTGCACTCGCCGTGGCAAGTTTCGCTGTCCCAAATGATCCCATCAAATTCATCATTTTTATTCGCCATTCTTTCGCAGAGGCAATATCATAGTCTGTGAAGTCCAACTGAGACGTGATTATTGCTGGTTGAAAACTTAACCCAATACCCCGTCGGGATGACTTGAAATATAGTCAGCCATGACAATTTTTGATAGTCTCTTTGGAGACTAGTTACTCTGTAGAAAATAAATTAATCCTGTGATTTGCACGGCTTTTATACAACTCTTTAGTCTGAAATCTTAACTATTGAGTAAATGGGTATTTTTAGCCCTTCCTAGGTGGATTTGACTTTCTAGTTCAGTCTGTGGGTCGGGAAACCTCAATAGTTTACAGTGGGCCCACAATGCCTTGTTCGCAGATTTGCATACGTCAGAATTCAACATGTCAAAAGTAAACCAAACCGTATCAGTTCTTTCAATTACAGTGTAGTGCAACCTTTATTTTTTCTAAATGTCATGTAGTTTCACTCACACAAAATCTAACATTATGACAATAATCACAACAGTCTAAAACCGTAGTCTCTGGTGGGTGGTGATGGGCTAGTAGAACTTTGGGGTGGACAGAATGGGGCGTGTCTCAGTGTAGGATGGGCCAGGCTGTGCATGGGGGGTTGCTAGTTGGGCTGAGTCCCTGCACTCGCCGTGGCAAGTTTCGCTGTCCCAAATGATCCCATCAAATTCATCATTTTTATTCGCCATTCTTTCGCAGAGGCAATATCATAGTCTGTGAAGTCCAACTGAGACGTGATTATTGCTGGTTGAAAACTTAACCCAATACCCCGTCGGGATGACTTGAAATATAGTCAGCCATGACAATTTTTGATAGTTTCTTTGGAGACTAGTTACTCTGTAGAAAATAAATGAATCCTGTGATTTGCACGGCGTTTTTACAACTCTTTAGTCTGAAATCTTAACTATTGAGTAAATGGGTATTTTTAGCCCTTCCTAGGTGGATTTGACTTTCTAGTTCAGTCTGTGGGTCGGGAAACCTCAATAGTTTACAGTGGGCCCACAATGCCTTGTTCGCAGATTTGCATACGTCAGAATTCAACATGTCAAAAGTAAACCAAACCGTATCAGTTCTTTCAATTACAGTGTAGTGCAACCTTTATTTTTTCTAAATGTCATGTAGTTTCACTCACACAAAATCTAACATTATGACAATAATCACAACAGTCTAAAACCGTAGTCTCTGGTGGGTGGTGATGGGCTAGTAGAACTTTGGGGTGGACAGAATGGGGCGTGTCTCAGTGTAGGATGGGCCAGGCTGTGCATGGGGGGTTGCTAGTTGGGCTGAGTCCCTGCACTCGCCGTGGCAAGTTTCGCTGTCCCAAATGATCCCATCAAATTCATCATTTTTATTCGCCATTCTTTCGCAGAGGCAATATCATAGTCTGTGAAGTCCAACTGAGACGTGATTATTGCTGGTTGAAAACTTAACCCAATACCCCGTCGGGATGACTTGAAATATAGTCAGCCATGACCATTTTTGATAGTCTCTTTGGAGACTAGTTACTCTGTAGAAAATAAATTAATCCTGTGATTTGCACGGCTTTTATACAACTCTTTAGTCTGAAATCTTAACTATTGAGTAAATGGGTATTTTTAGCCCTTCCTAGGTGGATTTGACTTTCTAGTTCAGTCTGTGGGTCGGGAAACCTCAATAGTTTACAGTGGGCCCACAATGCCTTGTTCGCAGATTTGCATACGTCAGAATTCAACATGTCAAAAGTAAACCAAACCGTATCAGTTCTTTCAATTACAGTGTAGTGCAACCTTTATTTTTTCTAAATGTCATGTAGTTTCACTCACACAAAATCTAACATTATGACAATAATCACAACAGTCTAAAACCGTAGTCTCTGGTGGGTGGTGATGGGCTAGTAGAACTTTGGGGTGGACAGAATGGGGCGTGTCTCAGTGTAGGATGGGCCAGGCTGTGCATGGGGGGTTGCTAGTTGGGCTGAGTCCCTGCACTCGCCGTGGCAAGTTTCGCTGTCCCAAATGATCCCATCAAATTCATCATTTTTATTCGCCATTCTTTCGCAGAGGCAATATCATAGTCTGTGAAGTTGAACTGAGACGTGATTATTGCTGGTTGAAAACTTAACCCAATACCCCGTCGGGATGACTTGAAATATAGTCAGCCATGACAATTTTTGATAGTCTCTTTGGAGACTAGTTACTCTGTAGAAAATAAATTAATCCTGTGATTTGCACGGCTTTTATACAACTCTTTAGTCTGAAATCTTAACTATTGAGTAAATGGGTATTTTTAGCCCTTCCTAGGTGGATTTGACTTTCTAGTTCAGTCTGTGGGTCGGGAAACCTCAATAGTTTACAGTGGGCCCACAATGCCTTGTTCGCAGATTTGCATACGTCAGAATTCAACATGTCAAAAGTAAACCAAACCGTATCAGTTCTTTCAATTACAGTGTAGTGCAACCTTTATTTTTTCTAAATGTCATGTAGTTTCACTCACACAAAATCTAACATTATGACAATAATCACAACAGTCTAAAACCGTAGTCTCTGGTGGGTGGTGATGGGCTAGTAGAACTTTGGGGTGGACAGAATGGGGCGTGTCTCAGTGTAGGATGGGCCAGGCTGTGCATGGGGGGTTGCTAGTTGGGCTGAGTCCCTGCACTCGCCGTGGCAAGTTTCGCTGTCCCAAATGATCCCATCAAATTCATTATTTTTATTCGCCATTCTTTCGCAGAGGCAATATCATAGTCTGTGAAGTCCAACTGAGACGTGATTATTGCTGGTTGAAAACTTAACCCAATACCCCGTCGGGATGACTTGAAATATAGTCAGCCATGACAATTTTTGATAGTCTCTTTGGAGACTAGTTACTCTGTAGAAAATAAATTAATCCTGTGATTTGCACGGCTTTTATACAACTCTTTAGTCTGAAATCTTAACTATTGAGTAAATGGGTATTTTTAGCCCTTCCTAGGTGGATTTGACTTTCTAGTTCAGTCTGTGGGTCGGGAAACCTCAATAGTTTACAGTGGGCCCACAATGCCTTGTTCGCAGATTTGCATACGTCAGAATTCAACATGTCAAAAGTAAACCAAACCGTATCAGTTCTTTCAATTACAGTGTAGTGCAACCTTTATTTTTTCTAAATGTCATGTAGTTTCACTCACACAAAATCTAACATTATGACAATAATCACAACAGTCTAAAACCGTAGTCTCTGGTGGGTGGTGATGGGCTAGTAGAACTTTGGGGTGGACAGAATGGGGCGTGTCTCAGTGTAGGATGGGCCAGGCTGTGCATGGGGGGTTGCTAGTTGGGCTGAGTCCCTGCACTCGCCGTGGCAAGTTTCGCTGTCCCAAATGATCCCATCAAATTCATCATTTTTATTCGCCATTCTTTCGCAGAGGCAATATCATAGTCTGTGAAGTCCAACTGAGACGTGATTATTGCTGGTTGAAAACTTAACCCAATACCCCGTCGGGATGACTTGAAATATAGTCAGCCATGACAATTTTTGATAGTCTCTTTGGAGACTAGTTACTCTGTAGAAAATAAATTAATCCTGTGATTTGCACGGCTTTTATACAACTCTTTAGTCTGAAATCTTAACTATTGAGTAAATGGGTATTTTTAGCCCTTCCTAGGTGGATTTGACTTTCTAGTTCAGTCTGTGGGTCGGGAAACCTCAATAGTTTACAGTGGGCCCACAATGCCTTGTTCGCAGATTTGCATACGTCAGAATTCAACATGTCAAAAGTAAACCAAACCGTATCAGTTCTTTCAATTACAGTGTAGTGCAACCTTTATTTTTTCTAAATGTCATGTAGTTTCACTCACACAAAATCTAACATTATGACAATAATCACAACAGTCTAAAACCGTAGTCTCTGGTGGGTGGTGATGGGCTAGTAGAACTTTGGGGTGGACAGAATGGGGCGTGTCTCAGTGTAGGATGGGCCAGGCTGTGCATGGGGGGTTGCTAGTTGGGCTGAGTCCCTGCACTCGCCGTGGCAAGTTTCGCTGTCCCAAATGATCCCATCAAATTCATCATTTTTATTCGCCATTCTTTCGCAGAGGCAATATCATAGTCTGTGAAGTCCAACTGAGACGTGATTATTGCTGGTTGAAAACTTAACCCAATACCCTGTCGGGATGACTTGAAATATAGTCAGCCATGACAATTTTTGATAGTCTCTTTGGAGACTAGTTACTCTGTAGAAAATAAATTAATCCTGTGATTTGCACGGCTTTTATACAACTCTTTAGTCTGAAATCTTAACTATTGAGTAAATGGGTATTTTTAGCCCTTCCTAGGTGGATTTGACTTTCTAGTTCAGTCTGTGGGTCGGGAAACCTCAATAGTTTACAGTGGGCCCACAATGCCTTGTTCGCAGATTTGCATACGTCAGAATTCAACATGTCAAAAGTAAACCAAACCGTATCAGTTCTTTCAATTACAGTGTAGTGCAACCTTTATTTTTTCTAAATGTCATATAGTTTCACTCACACAAAATCTAACATTATGACAATAATCACAACAGTCTAAAACCGTAGTCTCTGGTGGGTGGTGATGGGCTAGTAGAACTTTGGGGTGGACAGAATGGGGCGTGTCTCAGTGTAGGATGGGCCAGGCTGTGCATGGGGGGTTGCTAGTTGGGCTGAGTCCCTGCACTCGCCGTGGCAAGTTTCGCTGTCCCAAATGATCCCATCAAATTCATCATTTTTATTCGCCATTCTTTCGCAGAGGCAATATCATAGTCTGTGAAGTCCAACTGAGACGTGATTATTGCTGGTTGAAAACTTAACCCAATACCCCGTCGGGATGACTTGAAATATAGTCAGCCATGACAATTTTTGATAGTCTCTTTGGAGACTAGTTACTCTGTAGAAAATAAATTAATCCTGTGATTTGCACGGCTTTTATACAACTCTTTAGTCTGAAATCTTAACTATTGAGTAAATGGGTATTTTTAGCCCTTCCTAGGTGGATTTGACTTTCTAGTTCAGTCTGTGGGTCGGGAAACCTCAATAGTTTACAGTGGGCCCACAATGCCTTGTTCGCAGATTTGCATACGTCAGAATTCAACATGTCAAAAGTAAACCAAACCGTATCAGTTCTTTCAATTACAGTGTAGTGCAACCTTTATTTTTTCTAAATGTCATGTAGTTTCACTCACACAAAATCTAACATTATGACAATAATCACAACAGTCTAAAACCGTAGTCTCTGGTGGGTGGTGATGGGCTAGTAGAACTTTGGGGTGGACAGAATGGGGCGTGTCTCAGTGTAGGATGGGCCAGGCTGTGCATGGGGGGTTGCTAGTTGGGCTGAGTCCCTGCACTCGCCGTGGCAAGTTTCGCTGTCCCAAATGATCCCATCAAATTCATCATTTTTATTCGCCATTCTTTCGCAGAGGCAATATCATAGTCTGTGAAGTCCAACTGAGACGTGATTATTGCTGGTTGAAAACTTAACCCAATACCCCGTCGGGATGACTTGAAATATAGTCAGCCATGACAATTTTTGATAGTCTCTTTGGAGACTAGTTACTCTGTAGAAAATAAATTAATCCTGTGATTTGCACGGCTTTTATACAACTCTTTAGTCTGAAATCTTAACTATTGAGTAAATGGGTATTTTTAGCCCTTCCTAGGTGGATTTGACTTTCTAGTTCAGTCTGTGGGTCGGGAAACCTCAATAGTTTACAGTGGGCCCACAATGCCTTGTTCGCAGATTTGCATACGTCAGAATTCAACATGTCAAAAGTAAACCAAACCATATCAGTTCTTTCAATTACAGTGTAGTGCAACCTTTATTTTTTCTAAATGTCATGTAGTTTCACTCACACAAAATCTAACATTATGACAATAATCACAACAGTCTAAAACCGTAGTCTCTGGTGGGTGGTGATGGGCTAGTAGAACTTTGGGGTGGACAGAATGGGGCGTGTCTCAGTGTAGGATGGGCCAGGCTGTGCATGGGGGGTTGCTAGTTGGGCTGAGTCCCTGCACTCGCCGTGGCAAGTTTCGCTGTCCCAAATGATCCCATCAAATTCATCATTTTTATTCGCCATTCTTTCGCAGAGGCAATATCATAGTCTGTGAAGTCCAACTGAGACGTGATTATTGCTGGTTGAAAACTTAACCCAATACCCCGTCGGGATGACTTGAAATATAGTCAGCCATGACAATTTTTGATAGTCTCTTTGGAGACTAGTTACTCTGTAGAAAATAAACTAATCCTGTGATTTGCACGGCTTTTATACAACTCTTTAGTCTGAAATCTTAACTATTGAGTAAATGGGTATTTTTAGCCCTTCCTAGGTGGATTTGACTTTCTAGTTCAGTCTGTGGGTCGGGAAACCTCAATAGTTTACAGTGGGCCCACAATGCCTTGTTCGCAGATTTGCATACGTCAGAATTCAACATGTCAAAAGTAAACCAAACCGTATCAGTTCTTTCAATTACAGTGTAGTGCAACCTTTATTTTTTCTAAATGTCATGTAGTTTCACTCACACAAAATCTAACATTATGACAATAATCACAACAGTCTAAAACCGTAGTCTCTGGTGGGTGGTGATGGGCTAGTAGAACTTTGGGGTGGACAGAATGGGGCGTGTCTCAGTGTAGGATGGGCCAGGCTGTGCATGGGGGGTTGCTAGTTGGGCTGAGTCCCTGCACTCGCCGTGGCAAGTTTCGCTGTCCCAAATGATCCCATCAAATTCATCATTTTTATTCGCCATTCTTTCGCAGAGGCAATATCATAGTCTGTGAAGTCCAACTGAGACGTGATTATTGCTGGTTGAAAACTTAACCCAATACCCCGTCGGGATGACTTGAAATATAGTCAGCCATGACAATTTTTGATAGTCTCTTTGGAGACTAGTTACTCTGTAGAAAATAAATTAATCCTGTGATTTGCACGGCTTTTATACAACTCTTTAGTCTGAAATCTTAACTATTGAGTAAATGGGTATTTTTAGCCCTTCCTAGGTGGATTTGACTTTCTAGTTCAGTCTGTGGGTCGGGAAACCTCAATAGTTTACAGTGGGCCCACAATGCCTTGTTCGCAGATTTGCATACGTCAGAATTCAACATGTCAAAAGTAAACCAAACCATATCAGTTCTTTCAATTACAGTGTAGTGCAACCTTTATTTTTTCTAAATGTCATGTAGTTTCACTCACACAAAATCTAACATTATGACAATAATCACAACAGTCTAAAACCGTAGTCTCTGGTGGGTGGTGATGGGCTAGTAGAACTTTGGGGTGGACAGAATGGGGCGTGTCTCAGTGTAGGATGGGCCAGGCTGTGCATGGGGGGTTGCTAGTTGGGCTGAGTCCCTGCACTCGCCGTGGCAAGTTTCGCTGTCCCAAATGATCCCATCAAATTCATCATTTTTATTCGCCATTCTTTCGCAGAGGCAATATCATAGTCTGTGAAGTCCAACTGAGACGTGATTATTGCTGGTTGAAAACTTAACCCAATACCCCGTCGGGATGACTTGAAATATAGTCAGCCATGACAATTTTTGATAGTCTCTTTGGAGACTAGTTACTCTGTAGAAAATAAATTAATCCTGTGATTTGCACGGCTTTTATACAACTCTTTAGTCTGAAATCTTAACTATTGAGTAAATGGGTATTTTTAGCCCTTCCTAGGTGGATTTGACTTTCTAGTTCAGTCTGTGGGTCGGGAAACCTCAATAGTTTACAGTGGGCCCACAATGCCTTGTTCGCAGATTTGCATACGTCAGAATTCAACATGTCAAAAGTAAACCAAACCGTATCAGTTCTTTCAATTACAGTGTAGTGCAACCTTTATTTTTTCTAAATGTCATGTAGTTTCACACACAAAATCTAACATTATGACAATAATCACAACAGTCTAAAACCGTAGTCTCTGGTGGGTGGTGATGGGCTAGTAGAACTTTGGGGTGGACAGAATGGGGCGTGTCTCAGTGTAGGATGGGCCAGGCTGTGCATGGGGGGTTGCTAGTTGGGCTGAGTCCCTGCACTCGCCGTGGCAAGTTTCGCTGTCCCAAATGATCCCATCAAATTCATCATTTTTATTCGCCATTCTTTCGCAGAGGCAATATCATAGT
Source organism: Borostomias antarcticus (assembly GCF_949987555.1). Classification (NCBI taxonomy): domain Eukaryota; kingdom Metazoa; phylum Chordata; class Actinopteri; order Stomiiformes; family Stomiidae; genus Borostomias; species Borostomias antarcticus. The sequence continues at coordinate 8,632,917 of NC_140249.1, forward strand.
CTGTGAAGTCCAACTGAGACGTGATTATTGCTGGTTGAAAACTTAACCCAATACCCCGTCGGGATGACTTGAAATATAGTCAGCCATGACAATTTTTGATAGTCTCTTTGGAGACTAGTTACTCTGTAGAAAATAAATTAATCCTGTGATTTGCATGGCTTTTATACAACTCTTTAGTCTGAAATCTTAACTATTGAGTAAATGGGTATTTTTAGCCCTTCCTAGGTGGATTTGACTTTCTAGTTCAGTCTGTGGGTCGGGAAACCTCAATAGTTTACAGTGGGCCCACAATGCCTTGTTCGCAGATTTGCATACGTCAGAATTCAACATGTCAAAAGTAAACCAAACCGTATCAGTTCTTTCAATTACAGTGTAGTGCAACCTTTATTTTTTCTAAATGTCATGTAGTTTCACTCACACAAAATCTAACATTATGACAATAATCACAACAGTCTAAAACCGTAGTCTCTGGTGGGTGGTGATGGGCTAGTAGAACTTTGGGGTGGACAGAATGGGGCGTGTCTCAGTGTAGGATGGGCCAGGCTGTGCATGGGGGGTTGCTAGTTGGGCTGAGTCCCTGCACTCGCCGTGGCAAGTTTCGCTGTCCCAAATGATCCCATCAAATTCATCATTTTTATTCACCATTCTTTCGCAGAGGCAATATCATAGTCTGTGAAGTCCAACTGAGACGTGATTATTGCTGGTTGAAAACTTAACCCAATACCCCGTCGGGATGACTTGAAATATAGTCAGCCATGACAATTTTTGATAGTCTCTTTGGAGACTAGTTACTCTGTAGAAAATAAATTAATCCTGTGATTTGCACGGCTTTTATACAACTCTTTAGTCTGAAATCTTAACTATTGAGTAAATGGGTATTTTTAGCCCTTCCTAGGTGGATTTGACTTTCTAGTTCAGTCTGTGGGTCGGGAAACCTCAATAGTTTACAGTGGGCCCACAATGCCTTGTTCGCAGATTTGCATACGTCAGAATTCAACATGTCAAAAGTAAACCAAACCGTATCAGTTCTTTCAATTACAGTGTAGTGCAACCTTTATTTTTTCTAAATGTCATGTAGTTTCACTCACACAAAATCTAACATTATGACAATAATCACAACAGTCTAAAACCGTAGTCTCTGGTGGGTGGTGATGGGCTAGTAGAACTTTGGGGTGGACAGAATGGGGCGTGTCTCAGTGTAGGATGGGCCAGGCTGTGCATGGGGGGTTGCTAGTTGGGCTGAGTCCCTGCACTCGCCGTGGCAAGTTTCGCTGTCCCAAATGATCCCATCAAATTCATCATTTTTATTCGCCATTCTTTCGCAGAGGCAATATCATAGTCTGTGAAGTCCAACTGAGACGTGATTATTGCTGGTTGAAAACTTAATCCAATACCCCGTCGGGATGACTTGAAATATAGTCAGCCATGACAATTTTTGATAGTCTCTTTGGAGACTAGTTACTCTGTAGAAAATAAATTAATCCTGTGATTTGCACGGCTTTTATACAACTCTTTAGTCTGAAATCTTAACTATTGAGTAAATGGGTATTTTTAGCCCTTCCTAGGTGGATTTGACTTTCTAGTTCAGTCTGTGGGTCGGGAAACCTCAATAGTTTACAGTGGGCCCACAATGCCTTGTTCGCAGATTTGCATACGTCAGAATTCAACATGTCAAAAGTAAACCAAACCGTATCAGTTCTTTCAATTACAGTGTAGTGCAACCTTTATTTTTTCTAAATGTCATGTAGTTTCACTCACACAAAATCTAACATTATGACAATAATCACAACAGTCTAAAACCGTAGTCTCTGGTGGGTGGTGATGGGCTAGTAGAACTTTGGGGTGGACAGAATGGGGCGTGTCTCAGTGTAGGATGGGCCAGGCTGTGCATGGGGGGTTGCTAGTTGGGCTGAGTCCCTGCACTCGCCGTGGCAAGTTTCGCTGTCCCAAATGATCCCATCAAATTCATCATTTTTATTCGCCATTCTTTCGCAGAGGCAATATCATAGTCTGTGAAGTCCAACTGAGACGTGATTATTGCTGGTTGAAAACTTAACCCAATACCCCGTCGGGATGACTTGAAATATAGTCAGCCATGACAATTTTTGATAGTTTCTTTGGAGACTAGTTACTCTGTAGAAAATAAATGAATCCTGTGATTTGCACGGCGTTTTTACAACTCTTTAGTCTGAAATCTTAACTATTGAGTAAATGGGTATTTTTAGCCCTTCCTAGGTGGATTTGACTTTCTAGTTCAGTCTGTGGGTCGGGAAACCTCAATAGTTTACAGTGGGCCCACAATGCCTTGTTCGCAGATTTGCATACGTCAGAATTCAACATGTCAAAAGTAAACCAAACCGTATCAGTTCTTTCAATTACAGTGTAGTGCAACCTTTATTTTTTCTAAATGTCATGTAGTTTCACTCACACAAAATCTAACATTATGACAATAATCACAACAGTCTAAAACCGTAGTCTCTGGTGGGTGGTGATGGGCTAGTAGAACTTTGGGGTGGACAGAATGGGGCGTGTCTCAGTGTAGGATGGGCCAGGCTGTGCATGGGGGGTTGCTAGTTGGGCTGAGTCCCTGCACTCGCCGTGGCAAGTTTCGCTGTCCCAAATGATCCCATCAAATTCATCATTTTTATTCGCCATTCTTTCGCAGAGGCAATATCATAGTCTGTGAAGTCCAACTGAGATGTGATTATTGCTGGTTGAAAACTTAACCCAATACCCCGTCGGGATGACTTGAAATATAGTCAGCCATGACCATTTTTGATAGTCTCTTTGGAGACTAGTTACTCTGTAGAAAATAAATTAATCCTGTGATTTGCACGGCTTTTATACAACTCTTTAGTCTGAAATCTTAACTATTGAGTAAATGGGTATTTTTAGCCCTTCCTAGGTGGATTTGACTTTCTAGTTCAGTCTGTGGGTCGGGAAACCTCAATAGTTTACAGTGGGCCCACAATGCCTTGTTCGCAGATTTGCATACGTCAGAATTCAACATGTCAAAAGTAAACCAAACCGTATCAGTTCTTTCAATTACAGTGTAGTGCAACCTTTATTTTTTCTAAATGTCATGTAGTTTCACTCACACAAAATCTAACATTATGACAATAATCACAACAGTCTAAAACCGTAGTCTCTGGTGGGTGGTGATGGGCTAGTAGAACTTTGGGGTGGACAGAATGGGGCGTGTCTCAGTGTAGGATGGGCCAGGCTGTGCATGGGGGGTTGCTAGTTGGGCTGAGTCCCTGCACTCGCCGTGGCAAGTTTCGCTGTCCCAAATGATCCCATCAAATTCATCATTTTTATTCGCCATTCTTTCGCAGAGGCAATATCATAGTCTGTGAAGTTCAACTGAGACGTGATTATTGCTGGTTGAAAACTTAACCCAATACCCCGTCGGGATGACTTGAAATATAGTCAGCCATGACAATTTTTGATAGTCTCTTTGGAGACTAGTTACTCTGTAGAAAATAAATTAATCCTGTGATTTGCACGGCTTTTATACAACTCTTTAGTCTGAAATCTTAACTATTGAGTAAATGGGTATTTTTAGCCCTTCCTAGGTGGATTTGACTTTCTAGTTCAGTCTGTGGGTCGGGAAACCTCAATAGTTTACAGTGGGCCCACAATGCCTTGTTCGCAGATTTGCATACGTCAGAATTCAACATGTCAAAAGTAAACCAAACCGTATCAGTTCTTTCAATTACAGTGTAGTGCAACCTTTATTTTTTCTAAATGTCATGTAGTTTCACTCACACAAAATCTAACATTATGACAATAATCACAACAGTCTAAAACCGTAGTCTCTGGTGGGTGGTGATGGGCTAGTAGAACTTTGGGGTGGACAGAATGGGGCGTGTCTCAGTGTAGGATGGGCCAGGCTGTGCATGGGGGGTTGCTAGTTGGGCTGAGTCCCTGCACTCGCCGTGGCAAGTTTCGCTGTCCCAAATGATCCCATCAAATTCATTATTTTTATTCGCCATTCTTTCGCAGAGGCAATATCATAGTCTGTGAAGTCCAACTGAGACGTGATTATTGCTGGTTGAAAACTTAACCCAATACCCCGTCGGGATGACTTGAAATATAGTCAGCCATGACAATTTTTGATAGTCTCTTTGGAGACTAGTTACTCTGTAGAAAATAAATTAATCCTGTGATTTGCACGGCTTTTATACAACTCTTTAGTCTGAAATCTTAACTATTGAGTAAATGGGTATTTTTAGCCCTTCCTAGGTGGATTTGACTTTCTAGTTCAGTCTGTGGGTCGGGAAACCTCAATAGTTTACAGTGGGCCCACAATGCCTTGTTCGCAGATTTGCATACGTCAGAATTCAACATGTCAAAAGTAAACCAAACCGTATCAGTTCTTTCAATTACAGTGTAGTGCAACCTTTATTTTTTCTAAATGTCATGTAGTTTCACTCACACAAAATCTAACATTATGACAATAATCACAACAGTCTAAAACCGTAGTCTCTGGTGGGTGGTGATGGGCTAGTAGAACTTTGGGGTGGACAGAATGGGGCGTGTCTCAGTGTAGGATGGGCCAGGCTGTGCATGGGGGGTTGCTAGTTGGGCTGAGTCCCTGCACTCGCCGTGGCAAGTTTCGCTGTCCCAAATGATCCCATCAAATTCATCATTTTTATTCGCCATTCTTTCGCAGAGGCAATATCATAGTCTGTGAAGTCCAACTGAGACGTGATTATTGCTGGTTGAAAACTTAACCCAATACCCCGTCGGGATGACTTGAAATATAGTCAGCCATGACAATTTTTGATAGTCTCTTTGGAGACTAGTTACTCTGTAGAAAATAAATTAATCCTGTGATTTGCACGGCTTTTATACAACTCTTTAGTCTGAAATCTTAACTATTGAGTAAATGGGTATTTTTAGCCCTTCCTAGGTGGATTTGACTTTCTAGTTCAGTCTGTGGGTCGGGAAACCTCAATAGTTTACAGTGGGCCCACAATGCCTTGTTCGCAGATTTGCATACGTCAGAATTCAACATGTCAAAAGTAAACCAAACCGTATCAGTTCTTTCAATTACAGTGTAGTGCAACCTTTATTTTTTCTAAATGTCATGTAGTTTCACTCACACAAAATCTAACATTATGACAATAATCACAACAGTCTAAAACCGTAGTCTCTGGTGGGTGGTGATGGGCTAGTAGAACTTTGGGGTGGACAGAATGGGGCGTGTCTCAGTGTAGGATGGGCCAGGCTGTGCATGGGGGGTTGCTAGTTGGGCTGAGTCCCTGCACTCGCCGTGGCAAGTTTCGCTGTCCCAAATGATCCCATCAAATTCATCATTTTTATTCGCCATTCTTTCGCAGAGGCAATATCATAGTCTGTGAAGTCCAACTGAGACGTGATTATTGCTGGTTGAAAACTTAACCCAATACCCCGTCGGGATGACTTGAAATATAGTCAGCCATGACAATTTTTGATAGTCTCTTTGGAGACTAGTTACTCTGTAGAAAATAAATTAATCCTGTGATTTGCACGGCTTTTATACAACTCTTTAGTCTGAAATCTTAACTATTGAGTAAATGGGTATTTTTAGCCCTTCCTAGGTGGATTTGACTTTCTAGTTCAGTCTGTGGGTCGGGAAACCTCAATAGTTTACAGTGGGCCCACAATGCCTTGTTCGCAGATTTGCATACGTCAGAATTCAACATGTCAAAAGTAAACCAAACCGTATCAGTTCTTTCAATTACAGTGTAGTGCAACCTTTATTTTTTCTAAATGTCATGTAGTTTCACTCACACAAAATCTAACATTATGACAATAATCACAACAGTCTAAAACCGTAGTCTCTGGTGGGTGGTGATGGGCTAGTAGAACTTTGGGGTGGACAGAATGGGGCGTGTCTCAGTGTAGGATGGGCCAGGCTGTGCATGGGGGGTTGCTAGTTGGGCTGAGTCCCTGCACTCGCCGTGGCAAGTTTCGCTGTCCCAAATGATCCCATCAAATTCATCATTTTTATTCGCCATTCTTTCGCAGAGGCAATATCATAGTCTGTGAAGTCCAACTGAGATGTGATTATTGCTGGTTGAAAACTTAACCCAATACCCCGTCGGGATGACTTGAAATATAGTCAGCCATGACCATTTTTGATAGTCTCTTTGGAGACTAGTTACTCTGTAGAAAATAAATTAATCCTGTGATTTGCACGGCTTTTATACAACTCTTTAGTCTGAAATCTTAACTATTGAGTAAATGGGTATTTTTAGCCCTTCCTAGGTGGATTTGACTTTCTAGTTCAGTCTGTGGGTCGGGAAACCTCAATAGTTTACAGTGGGCCCACAATGCCTTGTTCGCAGATTTGCATACGTCAGAATTCAACATGTCAAAAGTAAACCAAACCGTATCAGTTCTTTCAATTACAGTGTAGTGCAACCTTTATTTTTTCTAAATGTCATGTAGTTTCACTCACACAAAATCTAACATTATGACAATAATCACAACAGTCTAAAACCGTAGTCTCTGGTGGGTGGTGATGGGCTAGTAGAACTTTGGGGTGGACAGAATGGGGCGTGTCTCAGTGTAGGATGGGCCAGGCTGTGCATGGGGGGTTGCTAGTTGGGCTGAGTCCCTGCACTCGCCGTGGCAAGTTTCGCTGTCCCAAATGATCCCATCAAATTCATCATTTTTATTCGCCATTCTTTCGCAGAGGCAATATCATAGTCTGTGAAGTTCAACTGAGACGTGATTATTGCTGGTTGAAAACTTAACCCAATACCCCGTCGGGATGACTTGAAATATAGTCAGCCATGACAATTTTTGATAGTCTCTTTGGAGACTAGTTACTCTGTAGAAAATAAATTAATCCTGTGATTTGCACGGCTTTTATACAACTCTTTAGTCTGAAATCTTAACTATTGAGTAAATGGGTATTTTTAGCCCTTCCTAGGTGGATTTGACTTTCTAGTTCAGTCTGTGGGTCGGGAAACCTCAATAGTTTACAGTGGGCCCACAATGCCTTGTTCGCAGATTTGCATACGTCAGAATTCAACATGTCAAAAGTAAACCAAACCGTATCAGTTCTTTCAATTACAGTGTAGTGCAACCTTTATTTTTTCTAAATGTCATGTAGTTTCACTCACACAAAATCTAACATTATGACAATAATCACAACAGTCTAAAACCGTAGTCTCTGGTGGGTGGTGATGGGCTAGTAGAACTTTGGGGTGGACAGAATGGGGCGTGTCTCAGTGTAGGATGGGCCAGGCTGTGCATGGGGGGTTGCTAGTTGGGCTGAGTCCCTGCACTCGCCGTGGCAAGTTTCGCTGTCCCAAATGATCCCATCAAATTCATTATTTTTATTCGCCATTCTTTCGCAGAGGCAATATCATAGTCTGTGAAGTCCAACTGAGACGTGATTATTGCTGGTTGAAAACTTAACCCAATACCCCGTCGGGATGACTTGAAATATAGTCAGCCATGACAATTTTTGATAGTCTCTTTGGAGACTAGTTACTCTGTAGAAAATAAATTAATCCTGTGATTTGCACGGCTTTTATACAACTCTTTAGTCTGAAATCTTAACTATTGAGTAAATGGGTATTTTTAGCCCTTCCTAGGTGGATTTGACTTTCTAGTTCAGTCTGTGGGTCGGGAAACCTCAATAGTTTACAGTGGGCCCACAATGCCTTGTTCGCAGATTTGCATACGTCAGAATTCAACATGTCAAAAGTAAACCAAACCGTATCAGTTCTTTCAATTACAGTGTAGTGCAACCTTTATTTTTTCTAAATGTCATGTAGTTTCACTCACACAAAATCTAACATTATGACAATAATCACAACAGTCTAAAACCGTAGTCTCTGGTGGGTGGTGATGGGCTAGTAGAACTTTGGGGTGGACAGAATGGGGCGTGTCTCAGTGTAGGATGGGCCAGGCTGTGCATGGGGGGTTGCTAGTTGGGCTGAGTCCCTGCACTCGCCGTGGCAAGTTTCGCTGTCCCAAATGATCCCATCAAATTCATCATTTTTATTCGCCATTCTTTCGCAGAGGCAATATCATAGTCTGTGAAGTCCAACTGAGACGTGATTATTGCTGGTTGAAAACTTAACCCAATACCCCGTCGGGATGACTTGAAATATAGTCAGCCATGACAATTTTTGATAGTCTCTTTGGAGACTAGTTACTCTGTAGAAAATAAATTAATCCTGTGATTTGCACGGCTTTTATACAACTCTTTAGTCTGAAATCTTAACTATTGAGTAAATGGGTATTTTTAGCCCTTCCTAGGTGGATTTGACTTTCTAGTTCAGTCTGTGGGTCGGGAAACCTCAATAGTTTACAGTGGGCCCACAATGCCTTGTTCGCAGATTTGCATACGTCAGAATTCAACATGTCAAAAGTAAACCAAACCGTATCAGTTCTTTCAATTACAGTGTAGTGCAACCTTTATTTTTTCTAAATGTCATGTAGTTTCACTCACACAAAATCTAACATTATGACAATAATCACAACAGTCTAAAACCGTAGTCTCTGGTGGGTGGTGATGGGCTAGTAGAACTTTGGGGTGGACAGAATGGGGCGTGTCTCAGTGTAGGATGGGCCAGGCTGTGCATGGGGGGTTGCTAGTTGGGCTGAGTCCCTGCACTCGCCGTGGCAAGTTTCGCTGTCCCAAATGATCCCATCAAATTCATCATTTTTATTCGCCATTCTTTCGCAGAGGCAATATCATAGTCTGTGAAGTCCAACTGAGACGTGATTATTGCTGGTTGAAAACTTAACCCAATACCCTGTCGGGATGACTTGAAATATAGTCAGCCATGACAATTTTTGATAGTCTCTTTGGAGACTAGTTACTCTGTAGAAAATAAATTAATCCTGTGATTTGCACGGCTTTTATACAACTCTTTAGTCTGAAATCTTAACTATTGAGTAAATGGGTATTTTTAGCCCTTCCTAGGTGGATTTGACTTTCTAGTTCAGTCTGTGGGTCGGGAAACCTCAATAGTTTACAGTGGGCCCACAATGCCTTGTTCGCAGATTTGCATACGTCAGAATTCAACATGTCAAAAGTAAACCAAACCGTATCAGTTCTTTCAATTACAGTGTAGTGCAACCTTTATTTTTTCTAAATGTCATATAGTTTCACTCACACAAAATCTAACATTATGACAATAATCACAACAGTCTAAAACCGTAGTCTCTGGTGGGTGGTGATGGGCTAGTAGAACTTTGGGGTGGACAGAATGGGGCGTGTCTCAGTGTAGGATGGGCCAGGCTGTGCATGGGGGGTTGCTAGTTGGGCTGAGTCCCTGCACTCGCCGTGGCAAGTTTCGCTGTCCCAAATGATCCCATCAAATTCATCATTTTTATTCGCCATTCTTTCGCAGAGGCAATATCATAGTCTGTGAAGTCCAACTGAGACGTGATTATTGCTGGTTGAAAACTTAACCCAATACCCCGTCGGGATGACTTGAAATATAGTCAGCCATGACAATTTTTGATAGTCTCTTTGGAGACTAGTTACTCTGTAGAAAATAAATTAATCCTGTGATTTGCACGGCTTTTATACAACTCTTTAGTCTGAAATCTTAACTATTGAGTAAATGGGTATTTTTAGCCCTTCCTAGGTGGATTTGACTTTCTAGTTCAGTCTGTGGGTCGGGAAACCTCAATAGTTTACAGTGGGCCCACAATGCCTTGTTCGCAGATTTGCATACGTCAGAATTCAACATGTCAAAAGTAAACCAAACCGTATCAGTTCTTTCAATTACAGTGTAGTGCAACCTTTATTTTTTCTAAATGTCATGTAGTTTCACTCACACAAAATCTAACATTATGACAATAATCACAACAGTCTAAAACCGTAGTCTCTGGTGGGTGGTGATGGGCTAGTAGAACTTTGGGGTGGACAGAATGGGGCGTGTCTCAGTGTAGGATGGGCCAGGCTGTGCATGGGGGGTTGCTAGTTGGGCTGAGTCCCTGCACTCGCCGTGGCAAGTTTCGCTGTCCCAAATGATCCCATCAAATTCATCATTTTTATTCACCATTCTTTCGCAGAGGCAATATCATAGTCTGTGAAGTCCAACTGAGACGTGATTATTGCTGGTTGAAAACTTAACCCAATACCCCGTCGGGATGACTTGAAATATAGTCAGCCATGACAATTTTTGATAGTCTCTTTGGAGACTAGTTACTCTGTAGAAAATAAATTAATCCTGTGATTTGCACGGCTTTTATACAACTCTTTAGTCTGAAATCTTAACTATTGAGTAAATGGGTATTTTTAGCCCTTCCTAGGTGGATTTGACTTTCTAGTTCAGTCTGTGGGTCGGGAAACCTCAATAGTTTACAGTGGGCCCACAATGCCTTGTTCGCAGATTTGCATACGTCAGAATTCAACATGTCAAAAGTAAACCAAACCATATCAGTTCTTTCAATTACAGTGTAGTGCAACCTTTATTTTTTCTAAATGTCATGTAGTTTCACTCACACAAAATCTAACATTATGACAATAATCACAACAGTCTAAAACCGTAGTCTCTGGTGGGTGGTGATGGGCTAGTAGAACTTTGGGGTGGACAGAATGGGGCGTGTCTCCGTGTAGGATGGGCCAGGCTGTGCATGGGGGGTTGCTAGTTGGGCTGAGTCCCTGCACTCGCCGTGGCAAGTTTCGCTGTCCCAAATGATCCCATCAAATTCATCATTTTTATTCGCCATTCTTTCGCAGAGGCAATATCATAGTCTGTGAAGTCCAACTGAGACGTGATTATTGCTGGTTGAAAACTTAACCCAATACCCCGTCGGGATGACTTGAAATATAGTCAGCCATGACAATTTTTGATAGTCTCTTTGGAGACTAGTTACTCTGTAGAAAATAAACTAATCCTGTGATTTGCACGGCTTTTATACAACTCTTTAGTCTGAAATCTTAACTATTGAGTAAATGGGTATTTTTAGCCCTTCCTAGGTGGATTTGACTTTCTAGTTCAGTCTGTGGGTCGGGAAACCTCAATAGTTTACAGTGGGCCCACAATGCCTTGTTCGCAGATTTGCATACGTCAGAATTCAACATGTCAAAAGTAAACCAAACCGTATCAGTTCTTTCAATTACAGTGTAGTGCAACCTTTATTTTTTCTAAATGTCATGTAGTTTCACTCACACAAAATCTAACATTATGACAATAATCACAACAGTCTAAAACCGTAGTCTCTGGTGGGTGGTGATGGGCTAGTAGAACTTTGGGGTGGACAGAATGGGGCGTGTCTCAGTGTAGGATGGGCCAGGCTGTGCATGGGGGGTTGCTAGTTGGGCTGAGTCCCTGCACTCGCCGTGGCAAGTTTCGCTGTCCCAAATGATCCCATCAAATTCATCATTTTTATTCGCCATTCTTTCGCAGAGGCAATATCATAGTCTGTGAAGTCCAACTGAGACGTGATTATTGCTGGTTGAAAACTTAACCCAATACCCCGTCGGGATGACTTGAAATATAGTCAGCCATGACAATTTTTGATAGTCTCTTTGGAGACTAGTTACTCTGTAGAAAATAAATTAATCCTGTGATTTGCACGGCTTTTATACAACTCTTTAGTCTGAAATCTTAACTATTGAGTAAATGGGTATTTTTAGCCCTTCCTAGGTGGATTTGACTTTCTAGTTCAGTCTGTGGGTCGGGAAACCTCAATAGTTTACAGTGGGCCCACAATGCCTTGTTCGCAGATTTGCATACGTCAGAATTCAACATGTCAAAAGTAAACCAAACCGTATCAGTTCTTTCAATTACAGTGTAGTGCAACCTTTATTTTTTCTAAATGTCATGTAGTTTCACTCACACAAAATCTAACATTATGACAATAATCACAACAGTCTAAAACCGTAGTCTCTGGTGGGTGGTGATGGGCTAGTAGAACTTTGGGGTGGACAGAATGGGGCGTGTCTCAGTGTAGGATGGGCCAGGCTGTGCATGGGGGGTTGCTAGTTGGGCTGAGTCCCTGCACTCGCCGTGGCAAGTTTCGCTGTCCCAAATGATCCCATCAAATTCATCATTTTTATTCGCCATTCTTTCGCAGAGGCAATATCATAGTCTGTGAAGTCCAACTGAGACGTGATTATTGCTGGTTGAAAACTTAACCCAATACCCCGTCGGGATGACTTGAAATATAGTCAGCCATGACAATTTTTGATAGTCTCTTTGGAGACTAGTTACTCTGTAGAAAATAAATTAATCCTGTGATTTGCACGGCTTATATACAACTCTTTAGTCTGAAATCTTAACTATTGAGTAAATGGGTATTTTTAGCCCTTCCTAGGTGGATTTGACTTTCTAGTTCAGTCTGTGGGTCGGGAAACCTCAATAGTTTACAGTGGGCCCACAATGCCTTGTTCGCAGATTTGCATACGTCAGAATTCAACATGTCAAAAGTAAACCAAACCGTATCAGTTCTTTCAATTACAGTGTAGTGCAACCTTTATTTTTTCTAAATGTCATGTAGTTTCACTCACACAAAATCTAACATTATGACAATAATCACAACAGTCTAAAACCGTAGTCTCTGGTGGGTGGTGTTGGGCTAGTAGAACTTTGGGGTGGACAGAATGGGGCGTGTCTCAGTGTAGGATGGGCCAGGCTGTGCATGGGGGGTTGCTAGTTGGGCTGAGTCCCTGCACTCGCCGTGGCAAGTTTCGCTGTCCCAAATGATCCCATCAAATTCATCATTTTTATTCGCCATTCTTTCGCAGAGGCAATATCATAGTCTGTGAAGTCCAACTGAGACGTGATTATTGCTGGTTGAAAACTTAACCCAATACCCCGTCGGGATGACTTGAAATATAGTCAGCCATGACAATTTTTGATAGTCTCTTTGGAGACTAGTTACTCTGTAGAAAATAAATTAATCCTGTCATTTGCACGGCTTATATACAACTCTTTAGTCTAAAATCTTAACTATTGAGTAAATGGGTATTTTTAGCCCTTCCTAGGTGGATTTGACTTTCTAGTTCAGTCTGTGGGTCGGGAAACCTCAATAGTTTACAGTGGGCCCACAATGCCTTGTTCGCAGATTTGCATACGTCAGAATTCAACATGTCAAAAGTAAACCAAACCGTATCAGTTCTTTCAATTACAGTGTAGTGCAACCTTTATTTTTTCTAAATGTCATGTAGTTTCACTCACACAAAATCTAACATTATGACAATAATCACAACAGTCTAAAACCGTAGTCTCTGGTGGGTGGTGTTGGGCTAGTAGAACTTTGGGGTGGACAGAATGGGGCGTGTCTCAGTGTAGGATGGGCCAGGCTGTGCATGGGGGGTTGCTAGTTGGGCTGAGTCCCTGCACTCGCCGTGGCAAGTTTCGCTGTCCCAAATGATCCCATCAAATTCATCATTTTTATTCGCCATTCTTTCGCAGAGGCAATATCATAGTCTGTGAAGTCCAACTGAGACGTGATTATTGCTGGTTGAAAACTTAACCCAATACCCCGTCGGGATGACTTGAAATATAGTCAGCCATGACAATTTTTGATAGTCTCTTTGGAGACTAGTTACTCTGTAGAAAATAAATTAATCCTGTGATTTGCACGGCTTTTATACAACTCTTTAGTCTGAAATCTTAACTATTGAGTAAATGGGTATTTTTAGCCCTTCCTAGGTGGATTTGACTTTCTAGTTCAGTCTGTGGGTCGGGAAACCTCAATAGTTTACAGTGGGCCCACAATGCCTTGTTCGCAGATTTGCATACGTCAGAATTCAACATGTCAAAAGTAAACCAAACCGTATCAGTTCTTTCAATTACAGTGTAGTGCAACCTTTATTTTTTCTAAATGTCATGTAGTTTCACTCACACAAAATCTAACATTATGACAATAATCACAACAGTCTAAAACCGTAGTCTCTGGTGGGTGGTGATGGGCTAGTAGAACTTTGGGGTGGACAGAATGGGGCGTGTCTCAGTGTAGGATGGGCCAGGCTGTGCATGGGGGGTTGCTAGTTGGGCTGAGTCCCTGCACTCGCCGTGGCAAGTTTCGCTGTCCCAAATGATCCCATCAAATTCATCATTTTTATTCGCCATTCTTTCGCAGAGGCAATATCATAGTCTGTGAAGTCCAACTGAGACGTGATTATTGCTGGTTGAAAACTTAACCCAATACCCTGTCGGGATGACTTGAAATATAGTCAGCCATGACAATTTTTGATAGTCTCTTTGGAGACTAGTTACTCTGTAGAAAATAAATGAATCCTGTGATTTGCACGGCTTTTATACAACTCTTTAGTCTGAAATCTTAACTATTGAGTAAATGGGTATTTTTAGCCCTTCCTAGGTGGATTTGACTTTCTAGTTCAGTCTGTGGGTCGGGAAACCTCAATAGTTTACAGTGGGCCCACAATGCTTTGTTCGGAGATTTGCATACGTCAGAATTCAACATGTCAAAAGTAAACCAAACCGTATCAGTTCTTTCAATTACAGTGTAGTGCAACCTTTATTTTTTCTAAATGTCATGTAGTTTCACTCACACAAAATCTAACATTATGACAATAATCACAACAGTCTAAAACCGTAGTCTCTGGTGGGTGGTGATGGGCTAGTAGAACTTTGGGGTGGACAGAATGGGGCGTGTCTCAGTGTAGGATGGGCCAGGCTGTGCATGGGGGGTTGCTAGTTGGGCTGAGTCCCTGCACTCGCCGTGGCAAGTTTCGCTGTCCCAAATGATCCCATCAAATTCATCATTTTTATTCGCCATTCTTTCGCAGAGGCAATATCATAGTCTGTGAAGTCCAACTGAGACGTGATTATTGCTGGTTGAAAACTTAACCCAATACCCCGTCGGGATGACTTGAAATATAGTCAGCCATGACAATTTTTGATAGTCTCTTTGGAGACTAGTTACTCTGTAGAAAATAAATTAATCCTGTGATTTGCACGGCTTTTATACAACTCTTTAGTCTGAAATCTTAACTATTGAGTAAATGGGTATTTTTAGCCCTTCCTAGGTGGATTTGACTTTCTAGTTCAGTCTGTGGGTCGGGAAACCTCAATAGTTTACAGTGGGCCCACAATGCCTTGTTCGCAGATTTGCATACGTCAGAATTCAACATGTCAAAAGTAAACCAAACCGTATCAGTTCTTTCAATTACAGTGTAGTGCAACCTTTATTTTTTCTAAATGTCATGTAGTTTCACTCACACAAAATCTAACATTATGACAATAATCACAACAGTCTAAAACCGTAGTCTCTGGTGGGTGGTGATGGGCTAGTAGAACTTTGGGGTGGACAGAATGGGGCGTGTCTCAGTGTAGGATGGGCCAGGCTGTGCATGGGGGGTTGCTAGTTGGGCTGAGTCCCTGCACTCGCCGTGGCAAGTTTCGCTGTCCCAAATGATCCCATCAAATTCATCATTTTTATTGGCCATTCTTTCGCAGAGGCAATATCATAGTCTGTGAAGTCCAACTGAGACGTGATTATTGCTGGTTGAAAACTTAACCCAATACCCCGTCGGGATGACTTGAAATATAGTCAGCCATGACAATTTTTGATAGTCTCTTTGGAGACTAGTTACTCTGTAGAAAATAAATTAATCCTGTGATTTGCACGGCTTTTATACAACTCTTTAGTCTGAAATCTTAACTATTGAGTAAATGGGTATTTTTAGCCCTTCCTAGGTGGATTTGACTTTCTAGTTCAGTCTGTGGGTCGGGAAACCTCAATAGTTTACAGTGGGCCCACAATGCCTTGTTCGCAGATTTGCATACGTCAGAATTCAACATGTCAAAAGTAAACCAAACCGTATCAGTTCTTTCAATTACAGTGTAGTGCAACCTTTATTTTTTCTAAATGTCATGTAGTTTCACTCACACAAAATCTAACATTATGACAATAATCACAACAGTCTAAAACCGTAGTCTCTGGTGGGTGGTGATGGGCTAGTAGAACTTTGGGGTGGACAGAATGGGGCGTGTCTCAGTGTAGGATGGGCCAGGCTGTGCATGGGGGGTTGCTAGTTGGGCTGAGTCCCTGCACTCGCCGTGGCAAGTTTCGCTGTCCCAAATGATCCCATCAAATTCATCATTTTTATTCGCCATTCTTTCGCAGAGGCAATATCATAGTCTGTGAAGTCCAACTGAGACGTGATTATTGCTGGTTGAAAACTTAACCCAATACCCCGTCGGGATGACTTGAAATATAGTCAGCCATGACAATTTTTGATAGTCTCTTTGGAGACTAGTTACTCTGTAGAAAATAAATTAATCCTGTGATTTGCACGGCTTTTATACAACTCTTTAGTCTGAAATCTTAACTATTGAGTAAATGGGTATTTTTAGCCCTTCCTAGGTGGATTTGACTTTCTAGTTCAGTCTGTGGGTCGGGAAACCTCAATAGTTTACAGTGGGCCCACAATGCCTTGTTCGCAGATTTGCATACGTCAGAATTCAACATGTCAAAAGTAAACCAAACCGTATCAGTTCTTTCAATTACAGTGTAGTGCAACCTTTATTTTTTCTAAATGTCATGTAGTTTCACTCACACAAAATCTAACATTATGACAATAATCACAACAGTCTAAAACCGTAGTCTCTGGTGGGTGGTGATGGGCTAGTAGAACTTTGGGGTGGACAGAATGGGGCGTGTCTCAGTGTAGGATGGGCCAGGCTGTGCATGGGGGGTTGCTAGTTGGGCTGAGTCCCTGCACTCGCCGTGGCAAGTTTCGCTGTCCCAAATGATCCCATCAAATTCATCATTTTTCTTCGCCATTCTTTCGCAGAGGCAATATCATAGTCTGTGAAGTCCAACTGAGACGTGATTATTGCTGGTTGAAAACTTAACCCAATACCCCGTCGGGATGACTTGAAATATAGTCAGCCATGACAATTTTTGATAGTCTCTTTGGAGACTAGTTACTCTGTAGAAAATAAATTAATCCTGTGATTTGCACGGCTTTTATACAACTCTTTAGTCTGAAATCTTAACTATTGAGTAAATGGGTATTTTTAGCCCTTCCTAGGTGGATTTGACTTTCTAGTTCAGTCTGTGGGTCGGGAAACCTCAATAGTTTACAGTGGGCCCACAATGCCTTGTTCGCAGATTTGCATACGTCAGAATTCAACATGTCAAAAGTAAACCAAACCGTATCAGTTCTTTCAATTACAGTGTAGTGCAACCTTTATTTTTTCTAAATGTCATGTAGTTTCACTCACACAAAATCTAACATTATGACAATAATCACAACAGTCTAAAACCGTAGTCTCTGGTGGGTGGTGATGGGCTAGTAGAACTTTGGGGTGGACAGAATGGGGCGTGTCTCAGTGTAGGATGGGCCAGGCTGTGCATGGGGGGTTGCTAGTTGGGCTGAGTCCCTGCACTCGCCGTGGCAAGTTTCGCTGTCCCAAATGATCCCATCAAATTCATCATTTTTATTGGCCATTCTTTCGCAGAGGCAATATCATAGTCTGTGAAGTCCAACTGAGACGTGATTATTGCTGGTTGAAAACTTAACCCAATACCCCGTCGGGATGACTTGAAATATAGTCAGCCATGACAATTTTTGATAGTCTCTTTGGAGACTAGTTACTCTGTAGAAAATAAATTAATCCTGTGATTTGCACGGCTTTTATACAACTCTTTAGTCTGAAATCTTAACTATTGAGTAAATGGGTATTTTTAGCCCTTCCTAGGTGGATTTGACTTTCTAGTTCAGTCTGTGGGTCGGGAAACCTCAATAGTTTACAGTGGGCCCACAATGCCTTGTTCGCAGATTTGCATACGTCAGAATTCAACATGTCAAAAGTAAACCAAACCGTATCAGTTCTTTCAATTACAGTGTAGTGCAACCTTTATTTTTTCTAAATGTCATGTAGTTTCACTCACACAAAATCTAACATTATGACAATAATCACAACAGTCTAAAACCGTAGTCTCTGGTGGGTGGTGATGGGCTAGTAGAACTTTGGGGTGGACAGAATGGGGCGTGTCTCAGTGTAGGATGGGCCAGGCTGTGCATGGGGGGTTGCTAGTTGGGCTGAGTCCCTGCACTCGCCGTGGCAAGTTTCGCTGTCCCAAATGATCCCATCAAATTCATCATTTTTATTTGCCATTCTTTCGCAGAGGCAATATCCTAGTCTGTGAAGTCCAACTGAGACGTGATTATTGCTGGTTGAAAACTTAACCCAATACCCCGTCGGGATGACTTGAAATATAGTCAGCCATGACAATTTTTGATAGTCTCTTTGGAGACTAGTTACTCTGTAGAAAATAAATTAATCCTGTGATTTGCACGGCTTTTATACAACTCTTTAGTCTGAAATCTTAACTATTGAGTAAATGGGTATTTTTAGCCCTTCCTAGGTGGATTTGACTTTCTAGTTCAGTCTGTGGGTCGGGAAACCTCAATAGTTTACAGTGGGCCCACAATGCCTTGTTCGCAGATTTGCATACGTCAGAATTCAACATGTCAAAAGTAAACCAAACCGTATCAGTTCTTTCAATTACAGTGTAGTGCAACCTTTATTTTTTCTAAATGTCATGTAGTTTCACTCACACAAAATCTAACATTATGACAATAATCCCAACAGTCTAAAACCGTAGTCTCTGGTGGGTGGTGATGGGCTAGTAGAACTTTGGGGTGGACAGAATGGGGCGTGTCTCAGTGTAGGATGGGCCAGGCTGTGCATGGGGGGTTGCTAGTTGGGCTGAGTCCCTGCACTCGCCGTGGCAAGTTTCGCTGTCCCAAATGATCACATCAAATTCATCATTTTTATTCGCCATTCTTTCGCAGAGGCAATATCATAGTCTGTGAAGTCCAACTGAGACGTGATTATTGCTGGTTGAAAACTTAACCCAATACCCCGTCGGGATGACTTGAAATATAGTCAGCCATGACAATTTTTGATAGTCTCTTTGGAGACTAGTTACTCTGTAGAAAATAAATTAATCCTGTGATTTGCACGGCTTTTATACAACTCTTTAGTCTGAAATCTTAACTATTGAGTAAATGGGTATTTTTAGCCCTTCCTAGGTGGATTTGACTTTCTAGTTCAGTCTGTGGGTCGGGAAACCTCAATAGTTTACAGTGGGCCCACAATGCCTTGTTCGCAGATTTGCATACGTCAGAATTCAACATGTCAAAAGTAAACCAAACCGTATCAGTTCTTTCAATTACAGTGTAGTGCAACCTTTATTTTTTCTAAATGTCATGTAGTTTCACTCACACAAAATCTAACATTATGACAATAATCACAACAGTCTAAAACCGTAGTCTCTGGTGGGTGGTGATGGGCTAGTAGAACTTTGGGGTGGACAGAATGGGGCGTGTCTCAGTGTAGGATGGGCCAGGCTGTGCATGGGGGGTTGCTAGTTGGGCTGAGTCCCTGCACTCGCCGTGGCAAGTTTCGCTGTCCCAAATGATCCCATCAAATTCATCATTTTTATTCGCCATTCTTTCGCAGAGGCAATATCATAGTCTGTGAAGTCCAACTGAGACGTGATTATTGCTGGTTGAAAACTTAACCCAATACCCCGTCGGGATGACTTGAAATATAGTCAGCCATGACAATTTTTGATAGTCTCTTTGGAGACTAGTTACTCTGTAGAAAATAAATTAATCCTGTGATTTGCACGGCTTTTATACAACTCTTTAGTCTGAAATCTTAACTATTGAGTAAATGGGTATTTTTAGCCCTTCCTAGGTGGATTTGACTTTCTAGTTCAGTCTGTGGGTCGGGAAACCTCAATAGTTTACAGTGGGCCCACAATGCCTTGTTCGCAGATTTGCATACGTCAGAATTCAACATGTCAAAAGTAAACCAAACCGTATCAGTTCTTTCAATTACAGTGTAGTGCAACCTTTATTTTTTCTAAATGTCATGTAGTTTCACTCACACAAAATCTAACATTATGACAATAATCACAACAGTCTAAAACCGTAGTCTCTGGTGGGTGGTGATGGGCTAGTAGAACTTTGGGGTGGACAGAATGGGGCGTGTCTCAGTGTAGGATGGGCCAGGCTGTGCATGGGGGGTTGCTAGTTGGGCTGAGTCCCTGCACTCGCCGTGGCAAGTTTCGCTGTCCCAAATGATCCCATCAAATTCATCATTTTTATTCGCCATTCTTTCGCAGAGGCAATATCATAGTCTGTGAAGTCCAACTGAGACGTGATTATTGCTGGTTGAAAACTTAACCCAATACCCTGTCGGGATGACTTGAAATATAGTCAGCCATGACAATTTTTGATAGTCTCTTTGGAGACTAGTTACTCTGTAGAAAATAAATTAATCCTGTGATTTGCACGGCTTTTATACAACTCTTTAGTCTGAAATCTTAACTATTGAGTAAATGGGTATTTTTAGCCCTTCCTAGGTGGATTTGACTTTCTAGTTCAGTCTGTGGGTCGGGAAACCTCAATAGTTTACAGTGGGCCCACAATGCCTTGTTCGCAGATTTGCATACGTCAGAATTCAACATGTCAAAAGTAAACCAAACCGTATCAGTTCTTTCAATTACAGTGTAGTGCAACCTTTATTTTTTCTAAATGTCATATAGTTTCACTCACACAAAATCTAACATTATGACAATAATCACAACAGTCTAAAACCGTAGTCTCTGGTGGGTGGTGATGGGCTAGTAGAACTTTGGGGTGGACAGAATGGGGCGTGTCTCAGTGTAGGATGGGCCAGGCTGTGCATGGGGGGTTGCTAGTTGGGCTGAGTCCCTGCACTCGCCGTGGCAAGTTTCGCTGTCCCAAATGATCCCATCAAATTCATCATTTTTATTCGCCATTCTTTCGCAGAGGCAATATCATAGTCTGTGAAGTCCAACTGAGACGTGATTATTGCTGGTTGAAAACTTAACCCAATACCCCGTCGGGATGACTTGAAATATAGTCAGCCATGACAATTTTTGATAGTCTCTTTGGAGACTAGTTACTCTGTAGAAAATAAACTAATCCTGTGATTTGCACGGCTTTTATACAACTCTTTAGTCTGAAATCTTAACTATTGAGTAAATGGGTATTTTTAGCCCTTCCTAGGTGGATTTGACTTTCTAGTTCAGTCTGTGGGTCGGGAAACCTCAATAGTTTACAGTGGGCCCACAATGCCTTGTTCGCAGATTTGCATACGTCAGAATTCAACATGTCAAAAGTAAACCAAACCGTATCAGTTCTTTCAATTACAGTGTAGTGCAACCTTTATTTTTTCTAAATGTCATGTAGTTTCACTCACACAAAATCTAACATTATGACAATAATCACAACAGTCTAAAACCGTAGTCTCTGGTGGGTGGTGATGGGCTAGTAGAACTTTGGGGTGGACAGAATGGGGCGTGTCTCAGTGTAGGATGGGCCAGGCTGTGCATGGGGGGTTGCTAGTTGGGCTGAGTCCCTGCACTCGCCGTGGCAAGTTTCGCTGTCCCAAATGATCCCATCAAATTCATCATTTTTATTCGCCATTCTTTCGCAGAGGCAATATCATAGTCTGTGAAGTCCAACTGAGACGTGATTATTGCTGGTTGAAAACTTAACCCAATACCCCGTCGGGATGACTTGAAATATAGTCAGCCATGACAATTTTTGATAGTCTCTTTGGAGACTAGTTACTCTGTAGAAAATAAATTAATCCTGTGATTTGCACGGCTTTTATACAACTCTTTAGTCTGAAATCTTAACTATTGAGTAAATGGGTATTTTTAGCCCTTCCTAGGTGGATTTGACTTTCTAGTTCAGTCTGTGGGTCGGGAAACCTCAATAGTTTACAGTGGGCCCACAATGCCTTGTTCGCAGATTTGCATACGTCAGAATTCAACATGTCAAAAGTAAACCAAACCGTATCAGTTCTTTCAATTACAGTGTAGTGCAACCTTTATTTTTTCTAAATGTCATGTAGTTTCACTCACACAAAATCTAACATTATGACAATAATCACAACAGTCTAAAACCGTAGTCTCTGGTGGGTGGTGATGGGCTAGTAGAACTTTGGGGTGGACAGAATGGGGCGTGTCTCAGTGTAGGATGGGCCAGGCTGTGCATGGGGGGTTGCTAGTTGGGCTGAGTCCCTGCACTCGCCGTGGCAAGTTTCGCTGTCCCAAATGATCCCATCAAATTCATCATTTTTATTCGCCATTCTTTCGCAGAGGCAATATCATAGTCTGTGAAGTCCAACTGAGACGTGATTATTGCTGGTTGAAAACTTAACCCAATACCCCGTCGGGATGACTTGAAATATAGTCAGCCATGACAATTTTTGATAGTCTCTTTGGAGACTAGTTACTCTGTAGAAAATAAATTAATCCTGTGATTTGCACGGCTTTTATACAACTCTTTAGTCTGAAATCTTAACTATTGAGTAAATGGGTATTTTTAGCCCTTCCTAGGTGGATTTGACTTTCTAGTTCAGTCTGTGGGTCGGGAAACCTCAATAGTTTACAGTGGGCCCACAATGCCTTGTTCGCAGATTTGCATACGTCAGAATTCAACATGTCAAAAGTAAACCAAACCGTATCAGTTCTTTCAATTACAGTGTAGTGCAACCTTTATTTTTTCTAAATGTCATGTAGTTTCACTCACACAAAATCTAACATTATGACAATAATCACAACAGTCTAAAACCGTAGTCTCTGGTGGGTGGTGATGGGCTAGTAGAACTTTGGGGTGGACAGAATGGGGCGTGTCTCAGTGTAGGATGGGCCAGGCTGTGCATGGGGGGTTGCTAGTTGGGCTGAGTCCCTGCACTCGCCGTGGCAAGTTTCGCTGTCCCAAATGATCCCATCAAATTCATCATTTTTATTCGCCATTCTTTCGCAGAGGCAATATCATAGTCTGTGAAGTCCAACTGAGACGTGATTATTGCTGGTTGAAAACTTAACCCAATACCCCGTCGGGATGACTTGAAATATAGTCAGCCATGACAATTTTTGATAGTCTCTTTGGAGACTAGTTACTCTGTAGAAAATAAATTAATCCTGTGATTTGCACGGCTTTTATACAACTCTTTAGTCTGAAATCTTAACTATTGAGTAAATGGGTATTTTTAGCCCTTCCTAGGTGGATTTGACTTTCTAGTTCAGTCTGTGGGTCGGGAAACCTCAATAGTTTACAGTGGGCCCACAATGCCTTGTTCGCAGATTTGCATACGTCAGAATTCAACATGTCAAAAGTAAACCAAACCGTATCAGTTCTTTCAATTACAGTGTAGTGCAACCTTTATTTTTTCTAAATGTCATGTAGTTTCACTCACACAAAATCTAACATTATGACAATAATCACAACAGTCTAAAACCGTAGTCTCTGGTGGGTGGTGATGGGTGTTGGGCAAGTAAAGATGCGGAGAGAAATCTCCATCTGTTCAATCAATAAAATTATTCGGATCTGTATCCTTATTGGGATAGAATGTGGAAGTGGGTGTGGTTTATACCGGAAGTTGTGTCAAATCGTATTTTCTAACTTAACATTTCTTGGCAATGCAATTTTTAAGCATTCAAAGCATCAAATGTATTTAATATTGGCATATAATTTGTTATGAAATATAGTTCCACATCCTCATACTTTACTTTAAGTGTGACTCCAGAGACGAGACATGATGAGTTCTCATCTGTCTGTCGTTCTGTCTCTCTCCCTCTCTCTCGTCTCTCATCAGCCTCCTCTAAATATTGATTCTGTAGTCCTGTAGGGGTGTTATCAGTTAACCATTTAACCGATAACCAAATAATAATCCTAGAATTCACGTGCATAGCCCCTAAACTGTAGCCTGGGCCCAGACCTTTGAATCCGCCCACTAAAAGTTTGCTGATTCTAAATTGAAGTTCTCAATGGAGTGTAACGAGTTGACAATTCTGTCTCATTCTAAGGCATTATCTGTGCCTTTACGAATAACATCTGTACTCGGACACTCTTATGGGCTAGCAGAGCGTTTGGGGTGGACAGAATGGGGCGTCTCAGTGTAGGATGGGCGGGGCTGTGCATGGGGGGTTGCTAGTTGGGCTGAGTCCCAGCACTCGCCGTGGCAGTGGGATTTACAACTAAGAAGTGTAAAACGGCGGGCTAATAATGTTGTGAACGCCATTAGATCTGAATGATGCCTAGAAAACTCAGTGTTGTTAGGGACAACCCGAAATATTGCGATGGCAGGGTCAGGGTCCACCTCTTTTTCACAAATGTAGGAAAATGTGTTAAAAATCTCTGACCAGAATGTGTGCAATTTCGGGCACAACCAAAACATGTGTCCTAAGGTACCAGGGGCCTGAAGGCATCTGGGACAGTGTGGGTCTGAGCCCGGGAATATACGCGCCAATTTGGCTCTACAGTAATGTAAGCGATTGACCCCTTTAAACTGGATCAATCCATGTCTCACACATATTGAAGACTTATGTATCCTTTCCATAGCCCATTGCCAGGTTGTCTCAGAGAGCTCCGTGCCCAAGTCCCACTGTGCTTTTAGGTGTTCTTAAGAGCAGCCTTCCATTTCCTGAATCCTACTATATAAATTGGACACACAGCCTGGTTGGTACGGCTTCATATTAAAACATTCATCAAATGGGCTGGTTGGTGGTGTGGATGGGAAGGATGAGAATTGTGCACGAGTAAAATCACGGATCTGTAAATACCTGAAAAAATGGGACCTTGGTAAGTTGTACTTTATTACCAGTTGTTCAAAGGAGCCAAACACCCCGTCTATGAAGAGGTCTCCCACACAATGTAATCCCTTTCTGAACCAAATTTGAAAGGTTGTATCCAACAGGGAAGGTCTAAACAAAGGGTTAGAGCTAAGAGGCATAGACACCAACGACTGATTATAGCCAAAGTGTTTGCAGAATTGGGTCCATATGCGTAGGGTGCCTCTTACGAGCGGATTATCTGTATGGGCCCCCACATCCACCGGTAGAGGAGCGCACATCATGGACACTGGGGAGGCAGGTGAACATGACTGCTGTTCCATAAGGGACCAGTGTGGGCCTTCTCCCTTCATAAAGGTATCATACCAAATATTTAGTTTGTGTATGTTTGCTGCCCAGTAATAATATAAAAAATTTGGCAATGCCAGACCACCATTCGCCTTACGCCTCTCCAGTATAGCCTTGCGTACACGGGGTATAGTTTTGTTCCAAATAAAAGTGCTAATACATTTATCTAGGTCCTTAAAAAATGATTTGGGCAAGAAAATTGGGACCGTCTGAAATGGGTATAGAAACTTAAGGAGAACCATCTTGACCGAATGAATGCGACCTGCCAGGGATAATGGGAGAGCGGACCAGCGTGTAAGGTCCTTCTTAGTTTTGTCCATGATTGGTTTAAAGTTATGTTTAAACAACTTTGTAACCCCTCCTTACCTCGACTCCCAGATATGTCAGAGCCCCAGTTGTTACTCGGAAAGGGTACGAATCAAAGCACATTGCCAGTGCCTTCCTGTTAATTGGGAGTATCACACTCTGTCAGGTTGATTTTGTAACCTGAGGCTGCACCAAACTGTGAGATGGTCTCCAGGCACTCCGGAATTGTAACCTCAGGGTCAGACAGAAACAGCAAGAGATCATCAGCGTATAGCGTCACCTTGCGGACCTCAGCCCCCCTGGTAATACCCCTTATCCCACCGTGTTGTCGTAAAGCTATAGCCAGTGGTTCGATAGCTAGATCAAAAAGGAGAGGGGACAGGGAACAGCCCTGTCTCGTGCCCCTTTGCAGAGTAAAATAAGCAGAGTCGGTATTGTTAGTCCTCACTGATAGACATAATTTATAACGCTTACAATTAGCTGGTAATCATATTAAAATCATACTAAGTGTTGTTTTCCATGGTGTGACATAAGTGAAAAAATTGACAATTGTGTGAATCAGGGTAATATACATTTTCTGCAAATAATAGCTTGCTTTTTGATCAATATACCATGGCACACATATCTTTGCTTTGTCTAGTTGAACATCCTGAGGAAGAGCCATTCATCATTACAAACTTTCCTAATATGTTAAATAATACATAATATATCAATTGGTTACAGGAACCCGCATAATTAATATAGGAAATGCAAATAACCATTATCTTTTTAATGTAATCTATAAAACACTACTTGATCATTATGTTTTATTCAAAACAATAACAGGCAAACATATTAACTTAGTTGGTTTAGAGTTGAGCGGTTGAGGGGTTACCAGTGTATAATTTGTTTCCAGCCTGCTTCCCCATCTACTGTAATACAGAAGGGTGCATCTTAATTCATTTTAATCTTATTTTCAGAATTGTGTTTGTCAAATTGAGAACTGTGCATTTTATTCTGACAGCGTACAGTAGAGATACACATTGCCACATAACAATGCCCTGTTATCTGGAAGGGACAGAAGGAGAATCGATGGACTTCACAAGGCACTGCCCTCCAATGAGCAGAATGCATAAGCTTCCTGTAGCATGAGCATTCATGAGGCATTTCCTCAGCAACTCCATGAAGCAGGAGGAGCAGTCTGGAAGGGCTTTTACAAAGCTGCACAGGAGTTCAGGCCCTCAATGAAGCTACTCTAAATTGAAGAAGGATACTCTCAATTCACTTGTTGAATTGACTGAACTAGGGCTGCAATTGATGCCAATCTAACACGAGGAAGAAGTCATGGGCGACTCGAAATCAAGGGGTTGCGGTAGAAGTCCCTTTTCCCGCCTGTCTTGCTCACCAGTTTGATGTCAGTGATGGTGATGTCATGGCTGACTGCTTTGCACATGTCATAGAGGGTCAGCGCTGCCACGGAAACAGCCGTAAGCGCCTCCATCTCTACACCTGTGCGGCCCGTGGTGCAGCAGGTTGCTGTGACCAAGGCCGCACACTGGCCGTGGTCGAGGTCAAAGGTGACAGAGGCATGGTCTAAGGGGAGCGGGTGACAGAGCGGAATGAGTCCGGCGGTCTGCTTGGCCCCCATGATGCCGGCTAGCTGTGCCACGGCTAGCGCGTCGCCCTTGGCTAGCTGATTGTCGCAAAGCAAGCGGAAAGCCGTGGGCCCCAGATTAACGGTGGCGGAGGCAGTGGCGATGCGCCGTGTGGGGGCTTTCCTGCCCGTGTCCACCATGGAGGCTCGGCCCTGGGCGTCTGTGTGCGTCAGCTGGGCTGTGGACATATGGTCCATCTTGGGGGCGTCCTGGACGTTGGTGTCCGCCTCCGGGAGCTCCTGCGTCAGCTGTTGGACTTTGTCTTTGGGGTGGTCTTTGAAGGCCTTCCCGTGGCACTGCCTGATACTAGCGACCAGGGAGGGGACCAGGGTTGTGCAAAGAGCGTGAATCCCAGGGGTCCTTGTTAAGTGATTCTTTCTTAAGTGAGGACACCTGGCTTGTGTGTATCTGAGGCAGTCATTGTCTTTGTGACTCAAGACATTTGTGCATGTGATGAGGTCAGCGGTCTTAGTTTGAGAAGAGGGGATGGAGAGTTTGTCGTCACTCGCATATTCCCAGAGGGGGGCTGTTCTATAGACACTGCCACCCTCGAAAACACGACTTCTTTTTACAATATGGGACCTCTGAGGGGATCCTGGGCGGCTGGGATCAGGGGCTCCTGCTGAAACAAGGCAGTGTGAAAGGCACGGTGGGTCCTTGCTGTGCTGGACACCCTTACCACCAGAGTGGTACAGTCCAGTGGCCATCAGTGTAGTGAGGACTGCAGTATCTGGGTGATAGGAGGAGGGGGGGGATAGGACGTGGCTGTCACGGGCAGTGGGGAGGAACAGCGGCATCTGACATGTGGTGCCTGCAAGATGGGAAGAATGAGAGCTAAGACAACCAAGGAGGTGGGCAAAGCTTTTTTAAAATTTTAACTCAAAACAGCCCCAAGCATGCACTGTATGATCAAGCCTTAGTTCAAGGGGACTCGAGGCGATTTCATGAAATATAATTTTTAAAAACGCATTTTGTCATTTACAAACGTATCAGCATCAAAGGAGGAGCTGAGAGTGCACAACACCGAGAGGGGGTGAGACGAGGAGGAGAAAGGGTGAGAGGAGGAGAGGGGTGAGAGGAGGTGGAGAGGGGGTGAGAGGAGATGGAGAAAGGGTGAGAGGAGATGGAGGAGAGAGGGTGAGAGGAGGAGAGGGGGTGAAAGGAGGAGGAGAGAGGGTGAGAGGAGGAGGAGAGAGGGTGAGAGGAGGAGGAGAGAGGGTGAAAGGAGGAGGAGAGGGGGTGAGAGGAGGAGAGGGGGTGAGAGGAGGAGGAGGGAGGGTGAGAGGAGGAGGAGGAGGAGAGAGGGTGAGAGGAGGAGGAGAGAGGGTGAGAGGAGGTGGAGAGGGGGTGAGGAGGAGGAGAGAGGGTGAGAGGAGGAGGAGAGAGGGTGAGAGGAGGAGGAGGAGAGAGGGTGAGGAGGAGAGAGGGTGAGAGGAGGAGGAGAGAGGGTGAGGAGGAGAGAGGGTGAGAGGAGAAGAGAGGGTGAGAGGAGGAGGAGAGAGGGTGAGAGGAGGAGAGGGGGTGAGAGGAGGAGAGAGGGGAGGGTGAGAGGAGGTGGAGAGAGGGTGAGAGGTGGAGAGAGGGTGAGAGGAGGTTGAGAGAGGGTGAGAGGAGATGGAGAGAGGGTGAGAGGAGGAGAGGGGGGGAGAGGAGGAGAGAGGGTGAGAGGAGGTGGAGAGAGGGTGAGAGGAGGTGGAGAGAGGGTGAGAGGAGGAGGAGAGAGGGTGAGAGGAGGAGGAGAGAGGGTGAGAGGAGGAGGAGGACAGAGGGTGATAGGAGGAGGAGGAGAGAGGGTGAGAGGAGGTGGAGAGGGGGTGAGAGGAGGAGAGAGGGTGAGAGGAGGAGGTGGAAAGAGGGTGAGAGGAGGAGGAGAGAGGGCGATGGGAGGAGAGAGGGTGAGAGGAGGAGGAGGGAGGTGAGAGGAGGAGGAGGGAGGTGAGAGGAGGAGGGGAGAGGGTGAGAGGAGGAGGAGAGGGGGTGAGAGGAGGAGGAGGAGAGAGGGTGATAGGAGGAGGAGGAGAGAGGGTGATAGGAGGAGGAGAGAGGGTAAGAGGAGGAGAGGGTGAGAGGAGGAGGAGAGGGGGTGAGAGGAGGAGGAGAGAGGGTGATAGGAGGAGGAGGAGTGGGGGTGAGAGGAGGAGGATAGAGGGTGAGAGGAGGAGGAGAGGGGGTGAGAGGAGGAGGAGAGGGGGTGAGAGGAGGAGGAGAGAGGGTGAGAGGAGGAGGATGAGAGGGGGTGAGAGGAGGAGGATAGAGGGTGAGAGGAGGAGGAGAGGGGGTGAGAGGAGGAGGAGAGGGGGTGAGAGGAGGAGGAGAGGGGGTGAGAAGAGGAGGATGAGAGGGGGTGAGAGGAGAAGGAGAGAGGGTGAGAGGAGGAGGAGAGGGGGTGAGAGGAGGAGGAGAGGGGGTGAGAGGAGGAGGAGAGAGGGTGAGAGGAGGATGATGAGAGGGGGTGAGAGGAGGAGGAGGAGAGAGGGTGAGAGGAGGAGGATGAGAGGAGGAGGAGGGGGTGAGAGGAGGAGGAGGAGGGGGTGAGAGGAGGAGGATGAGAGGGGGTGAGAGGAGGAGGAGGGGGTGAGTGAGTGTTACGTACAGCCGTGTCACCCACCGATGAGGATCATGGGTCTGTTCTTCATCTGGGAGATGCTGAACATGCCTGTGGAGAGAGGGAGAGAGAGGAGGTGGAGAGAGGGAGAGGGAGAGAGAGGAGGTGGAGAGAGGGAGAGAGATTACTTTTGAAACAGGGGGCACAATCTTATGTGTTGTGTTCTGTGTAATTGTATGCTGCATGTTATGTTATATTTGCGTTGTGATGCTTCAATGTGTGCTGTCTTAACTGTTTTTTTTAACTGTCCTGCGTGTTTGCTGAAGAGTTTGTGGTGGTGATGCTTAGTTGTATGCTGTATGCTCCATAGGTATTGTGATGCTTCCATGTATGCTGTCTTTAACTGTCTTTTAACTGTCTTGCATGTTTGCTAACGAGGTCAGCCCTGCGCCCCCCTCCAGAGCTGGCCCAGGTAACGAGGTCAGCCCTGCGCCCCCCTCCAGAGCCGGCCCAGGTAACGAGATCAGGCGCTCCACCTGCGTGTTGCTTCTTCTTCCGGCCCACCGCGGCCCCAATGACTTCCAGCAGCTCCTGGTCAGAAGCCCCTGAGCGTAGACAGTCCCTCAGAGACACCTCCGAGCTCCCGAACAAACACGCCTGCGGAGGAGAGGAGGAATGAGAACAGATACGCTCTGAAAACACTTCATGATCTAATGAGAGTATGTGAGAGAAAGCTTTTTAAAGGACAGGTTCGGAATTTAGCGTTATAAGCCATGTTCTCAGGTTATTTACTATCATATACATCGGCCGATATCAAAGTTTCAGCAAACGGTGCACTCTCGAGATATAGCCCATCGCCGCTAACACACTCAATGGATCCATAGGTGCATGGACAAAATCCCTCAAAAACACCATGAACTCTCGTTTTCAAAGACAGGAAACTCCCAGAGTGGTCACTGGTGTCCGTTGATGCTCTGGCAAAAAAAATGCAGCTGCAAAGCAATCCTAGGCTTCTCAACTTGTTGTTGTTGTTGTTGTTGTTTTGTAAACCTGTGACACGGATGCAGCTCTTCTTCTTCTATTGCAGCTTCCAAACTCAGTCAAAACCTCTCAAAGCTCAAGTGGAAGTTAACAAATGTATGTACTGCAAGTTAAAATAGTTCCATGCTAAATGATCAATAAAACCCGATCGGAAGCATACTTTGTGGCGATTTTGTTTGGCAGAACATCAACGGACACCAGTGACCACTCAGTGAGTTTCCTGTCTTTGAAAACGAGAGTTTATAGTGTTTGTGAGGGATTCTGTCTATGCACCTATGGATCCATTGACTGTGTTCGCGGTGACGGGCTAGATCTCCAGAGTGCACCGTTTGATGAAACTTTGATATCAGCCGTTGTATATGATTGTAAATAACCTTTAAACATGGCTTATAACGCTAAATTCCGAACCTGTCCTTTAAGGCGCCACCATTTCGCTTGCTCATTACTAGTTAGCTACTGCCTGGTCAGACCCTCACTGACCTATTGAGCTCTGTACTTTATCATAGTGTGAAAAGAGGTTTTATATGTGCACAGAAATACACATGCATGCGCACAAACACACACACACACACACTCCTTGGACACAGCTGCAGTGTTCACCTTGAGGTTGCCGTCAGCGGTGATGCGTAGTCGGTTGCAGGAGCCACAGAAGTGGTCTGACATGGAGGTGATGAAGCCTATGTGGCCCTGGAAGCCTGGCACTTTGAATGTCTAGAGGAGGTCAAAGACAGAGAGGAGAATCAGAGTCACATTCCGTTCATTGCCAGGGAGTTTACCACATAGTAGGAGTTAGCTTCAGTCAATGGTGCATAACATGGAGACAACATTGGACAGGGTGCAAGGACAAGACGGGACAGTGCAAAACGCAAGAGCAAAATATAAATACAAACAATAATAAAGTCGGAGTCGGATAAGAGAGAGAGAGAGAGAGAGAGAGAGAGAGAGAGAGAGAGAGAGAGAGAAAAAGGTATATGGACCAGACTCACATGTAAGACCATGGTATAAAGACCGTCATGTTAGCACCCCACCAAAACCTGGCCAGGGTTTCATGATATGCGCCTCTATACATTTAAAATTCCCACCTACTGCAATCAATTCTTGCAGCTATGAGAATCTCATTACTTATGCACAGCCAAGTGATTGTCTCACTGATAGATGAACAGAGGCAACCAATCACACAGCAGGGCACAATTGACTAAATTAAATACACACCTTATTATCTGCAGAAGTGGATGACTTATCATAACATAATTGATTCTTAGTATGGATTAATACGATATTAAGATGGACAGATGGGAGGGGCCTGACCTTGGTATTAAGATGGGGAAGGACAGGTGGGAGGGGCCTTTACCTTGGTATTAATGGTGCGTTCCAGGCAACCCGTAACTCGTGTTTTTCCAACCTCCTACACGTGAAAATGCTCTGGAATGGCAGTCAAACCCGTAACTTCCCACCCGGCAACTGGGAGTACATCGATCTGTACGAGTTCACAGGTGGGAAGTTACGGGTTTGACTGCCATTCCAGAGCATTTTCACGTGTAGGAGGTCGGAAAAACACGAGTTACGGGTTGCCTGGAACGCGCCATAAGATGGGGAAGGACAGTTGGGAGGGGCCTGGCCTTGGTATTAAGATGGGGAAGGACAGGTGGGAGGGGCCTGACCTTGGTATTAAGATGGGGAAGGACAGGTGGGAGGGGCCTGACCTTGGTATTAAGATGGGGTAGGACAGGTGGGAGGGGCCTGACCTTGGCTGTTTCCGTGTGGCCGATGGGAAGCTGTTCCAGGGAGGGCCACTGCTGCCTGATGCGGTCCAGCATCTCCTGATAGCTCACCATCTTCTTGAAGTTCCACTTGTTACCTGCAGGGGGCAAATACAGTCGATCTAATGTCAGGTGCATTCATGGTGGGTTGGGCTTCACAAAGAACAGATGCGATAATGATATTTCAAACAAAAAACAGTTTGAGAACGTTCTTTTGTAGAACTTAATACGTTTTATTAGAAGATCAAGCGAAGGCCAAACTGTTAGCTTCTCACTTGGCTCAACAAGAACATGACCTTCCCTTGATGTCCATGGTTGTGAGTTCAAGCCCCGGGTAATGCAGAATAAACATGCTAATGCCTACTCAGGCATTGTACTGTTTGGATTTCAGATACATGGTCTTAAAGATATTTTTTAATTTAAGAATGTTTAAATAATTAGGGTCTGGGCAGAGACCCTCATGTATGTTTGTCATTTGTCTCCTTCTTCCTCCGCAAAACGCAATAATCATTTTTGCATAATATCAGCTGCTTTAAAAGTTGCCCGAGTTAACGTTTTTTCTTGACTAAAACCATATTATGAAAAATACTGTGTTACCTTAATAACCTTAAGATCCACGATCATGTATCAATAAACTGTATGGTTCATAAGAGTCATAAAAGATGGATTAATTTATGAGCATTGTATTTTCTGCTTAGTGATTGGACAACAGAACCAGAATGACACCAATCAAAGATCCTATTTTATTGGTCAATCATTAGATAGCATTCTATATGGAATAATAGTTAGATGTGGTCTATGTAAAGGATATATTTCAGTTTCTTATTCTTAGTCTTAGAAAGGAATTTGCCTATGTCCAGTGGATATAATTTCTACTGTGTGATTAGCCTACATATTTTCAGTTTTTAGACCTTTGTGGAATCACTTCCTGTATTTGAGTTAACGGGACCTTTATTTTGAAATGCGTGTGTAGTTGCAATCGTGCGCTGAGTTCAGCTAGAGAGAAGTATGAGAAAAAAGGATGAATGATTGCGCTCGTGTGTGAACGAGAAATCCTCTTCATATATAGTTTAGCACCCCCCGAAGAAGCATAAAGGTCAGTATTTATGGTGATATTGTGTGAATGTAGGCTACCGTGATGTTGTATATCATTTCAGTGATTGATTGTTTAGCTAGTTAGCTCTGTGTGTATGCAAGCCTGTTTTAGCTTATGTTTCGGTCGCTAGCTCACGTGTGTATGCGAATGTGTAGTATGCAAGCTAATACTTTCTTTTCTGTAATCATTACAGTTCTTACGGTGGTTTTCGTTGATTACTACGCAAAATAAATCCGTGATCATCAGTCAAGACTATTAATTCATTCGAGGGACTGCTACAGTAAGAACTTTAGTAAGAACTTTAGTAAGACCTTTAGCAAGAACTTTGCCTTCACCTGCCACAACTTGCTGCCTAAAGATGACGGCACGGATCAAAGCAGTGAGTCGCAGCATTCAACGGTGATGGTCAACAGAGCTGGTAAGACGCAGCAACACTCAAAATGGAGGGCGACAAGGAAAGGAAAGATAGCCAACAAAAGGAAATGAAAGAAAGTACAGACTTACCAAATCAAACTGAATGTGAGGAAAAATATCTTGCTGAATCTCAACAAAAAATGGATCACCCTGGATTATCATTACCACGTCATTCTGAACGTACTAGTGTGCCCACGGAGAAAATGCTAGCCTACCAAAGTGAAGAACTAAAGAAAAAGGAAAAAGGACTGCTTAGACTGTATGCTCATTGGAAAGTTGTAATCAGAACAACCAAGGACAACTTAAAGAATGACATACCAGAAAGTGAGTTGGTTAAATTAGCAGATATCATTGAAAAGGAAAGGGAAGATGTCATGAGTGTACAGTGAAATAAGGGAACGTACAGCACCAACTACTGAAATGAGGCGCAGAATCGATGCATGTGAGGCAGTATCTAAAGACATTCTGAAAATAGTCTATGATCGCATGGCAGAAGTAGATGGTGACTTTGATGCAGAGCGTGAAAGGAAACGCCTCCGTCAGCTACAAGCCCATGACTATGCCCACTCCATATACGGCACTGCCTCTCAATCTAATGCAAGCCATCATTCTGAAACACTGAGCATATCAGCAAAGAGGGCTGATGCAGCTGCAGAGCTCGCCGCTAGGAAAGCTCAATACAAACTAATGGAAGAAGAAATAGAGCAAAAAGAGAAAATAAGACAAATGGAAGGTAAGCTAGACATGCAGAGGTCTGAACTAGAGCGACTAAAGGTAAAAAGGGACCTGGAGACTGCTCGTGTCAAACTAGAGACCTATGACAGAGAAATCACAGATCAGCGATGAGCAGTTCACGGAACAAAATGACATTCAGAACACACGTGCTGTCTTTTCAGCTCGCATTCATAATTCCACCAGTCCAACTCAACAGAACATATGCGCTGTCACATCAGCGCCATCGCCATCTAGTGACATGTCCTGTTTGGCCCAAGCGATCCAAGACAGTATAGCCATAAATAGACTACCAACGCCTAACCCAGCAGTGTTTAGTGGAGACCCACTGCTTTACATAGAATGGAAGGCCGCATTCATGTCACTTGTAGACCGTAAGGGCATCCCTTCAGCAGATAAACTGTTTTACCTAAAACAATATGTCAGTGGCCCTGCTCAAAAATGCCTTGAAGGCACATTCTATCGAAGTGATGATGAGGCATACAGAGATGCGTGGGAAAAGCTCAACAAGCGCTACGGTCAGCCATTCATTGTCCAGATAGCTTTTAGGGACAAACTATCAAAATGGCCAAAAATACAGCCCAAGGATGCTGAGGGTTTAAGAGCATACTCTGACTTCCTCAATGCCTGTCTCCAAGCCATGCCTCACGTGAAAGGACTAGAAATCCTGAGTGACTGTGAAGAAAACCAGAAACTCATACAGAAAGTTCCTGATTGGCTTGCATCCCGTTGGAACCGACAGGTGACAAAGGCCCTCTTGGAAGGTAAGGACTTTCCCACTTTCAAAGAGTTTTCTGACTTTGTGTCAATAGAAGCAGAGATATCATGCAACCCAGTCACCTCCCTATATGCTCTCCACTCAAATACCGCAACTCATGAAAAAGGAAATTCAAAGGAAAGAAAGGGAAATAAAGCTAACGTCCTCAGTACTCAAACTGCTGTAAACAACGGTGCACAAGAACAGGGGAAGGGAAAGACCCCGTGCATGTGGTGTAAAGAGGAAAGCCATAGACTCCCAAAGTGCTCAGGCTTCAAGGAAAGGTCTCTGGAGGAACGGCGAGCGTATGTAAAGGACAATAAGCTGTGTTACGGATGTCTGAAACCGGGTCACAGCGCCAAGGATTGCCGCCACCGCCACGCCTGTGACACATGCAAAGGAAGGCACCCCACCTGTCTCCATAATGAGAATTACAGGAGACGTGAAGATAGAGAACGGCCTGCAGCTACTGAGGACACGGCTGCGGCTGTGAATACAGCCAATGAAACTACAACAGCCATCACACACAACGTCACCATAGGAGGCCAGTCAGGCAGCACTTCCATGATCGTACCTGTCTGGGTGTCCTCGGCCAGAAATCCATCGAAGGAACATCTTGTCAACGCATTACTAGACACTCAAAGAGACAGCACCTTCATTGACAGCGAAGTAAGCAGCAAATTACAAGTCAAAGCCTGTCCTGTCAAACTGAAACTTACCACCATGCTCGGAGAGAGTGTGATCACGAAAAGTGAAAGAGTAACTGGACTCCGTGTGAGAGGCTATCATTCCAGCGCTCACATTGATCTTCCTCCTTCGTACACAAAGAACTGTATTCCTGTGAACCGTGACCACATACCTACTCATGGGACAGCAAAACGATGGCCTCACCTGGAACCAATCGCCGACGAAATGCCGCCTCTTCTCAGCTGCGAGGTAGGACTCCTGATTGGATACAACTGTCCCAGAGCGCTAACACCAAGAAAGGTGCTAGCAGGAAAAGACAATGAGTCCTACGCCATCCTCACAGACTTAGGATGGAGCGTTGTTGGCTGCTCATCACCCTACCACGATGAAACAGAACGCAGCCTGTGTCACAGAGTCACGGTCAAGGAACTCCCTCCTGCAACGCCGAGGGATGTGATAAGCGCCTTGGAGTCAGATTTCAAGGACACCAAAGGAGATGACAAGACGGTCTCACAAGAGGATCTCATGTTCCTGAGCAAACTCAAAGAAGGAATAAGGAAAAATGACCAAGGACACTATGAGATGCCCC
The DNA here is from genome assembly GCF_949987555.1 of Borostomias antarcticus. NCBI lineage: Eukaryota > Metazoa > Chordata > Actinopteri > Stomiiformes > Stomiidae > Borostomias > Borostomias antarcticus. The sequence goes on from NC_140249.1 coordinate 8,669,399, forward strand.
TCCCCTTTAAGCAACGGCCACTCCTGCCTGATAACAGGAAACTCGCTGAAATCAGGCTCAGTCATCTACAACGGAAGCTCAGCAGAGATGAAAGGTATAAGAAGGACTACACAGCATACATGGCAGAAGTCATAGAGAGAGGTGATGTCGAAGAAGTACACGACAATGGTACTTACGGTGAACGATGGTACATTCCCCATCATGGCATCTACCACTCCAAAAAGCCTGGAAAACTGCGTGTAGTGTTCGACTGCTCCGCAAGGTACAGCGGCACTAGCCTTAACGAACATCTCTCAGGACCAGACATGATGAACAACCTGACAGGCATCCTAATACGGTTCAGACAACATCCTATCGCTCTTATGTGTGACATAGAGAAAATGTTCCACCAGTTCCACGTCCAAGAGGATGACCGCAACTACCTTCGGTTCCTTTGGTGGAAGGATGGAAATACAAGCACACCACCACAGGACTATCGGATGAAGGTACATCTTTTCGGTGCGGCGTCATCCCCAGGCTGCGGGAACTATGGACTGAAATACCTGGCAAAGGAAAGCAGTCAGTCATATACAGCAGGATCCCAGTTCATTGCCAGAGATTTCTATGTGGACGATGGAGTCACAAGCACGGACACAGTGGAAAGGGCCATTCAGCTGGCACACGAGGCAAAGGATATATGCGCCAAAGGAGGTCTCCGCCTTCACAAGTTTGTATCAAACAGTCCTGCTGTCCTACAGAGTATACCCTCATCAGAGTGTGCGATAGACACAAAGACGAAGAATCTGACCTTCCAGGACACGCCACTGGAACGAGCGCTAGGGATACACTGGAACATAGTGGAAGACAGCTTCAGATTCAACAACACCTTGAAAGACCAGCCAGCGACACGTAGAGGCATACTATCCACAGTGGCCTCCATATTTGACCCTCTCGGCTTCCTTGTGCCCTACGTGCTCAATGGAAAAAGGATACTACAAGAAATGTGTCACCAAGGTACTGGGTGGGATGAACCCCTGCCAGAGGTACTGAAACCACGGTGGGAGAGCTGGCGACGTGACTTGACCAACCTAGAGAAAATCAACATCGCTCGAGTTTACGTCCCTTCCAACTTTGGAGAGGTCGTAGAAACGGAACTGCATCACTTCTCTGATGCGAGCACCAGTGGCTACGGTCAATGCTCGTACCTGAGAGTCAAGAACCAAGGAGGAGAGATTCACTGCTCTCTAGTGATAGGGAAGGCCCGTGTTTCTCCAACAAAGTTGACTACGATCCCAAGGCTTGAACTAACGGCAGCGGTGGTCTCGGTGACCATCAGCAACATGCTTAGAGAGGAGCTTGGCTATGGTGTGAGCAACGAATACTTCTGGACAGACTCTAAGGTGGTCTTGGGCTACATAAATAACGATGCATGGCACTTTCACACCTTTGTCGCCAACCGCATCCAGAAGATCCGCCAAAGCACAAACCCCCAGCAATGGCACTATGTCCCCACGGATGATAATCCAGCGGATGGAGCATCTCGTGGAAAAACAGTGAACGAACTTCTTGGATCAGACTGGTTCACGGGACCCCGCTTCCTCTGGGAAAAGGATATACCTACTCCACAAAACACAACACCAAACCTGTCCATAGGAGATCCGGAAGTCAAAAAGGCACAGACCCTACAAACGGAGACCACGGAACCGATAAGTCTCGCCGACCGTCTGTCCAAGTTCTCATCATGGTCGCGAGCCGTCAAGGCTGTGGCCCGCCTTCTGCGACGGGCTAAGAAAATCAAATCATCTGCTCTATCATCTGCTCTTTCTACAGTGTGTGAGCAGGAAAGTGCAGAATGTGTCATAATCCAAGATCTGCAAAGACAAGCATACGAGAAGGAAATCAAGATGGGGGGCAAGGGAAGTCAGCTACAACATAACAACAAACTGTACCACCTTGATGTCTTCCTAGACACAGGCGGCATCCTGAAGGTGGGAGGAAGACTCCAGCACTCGTCCCTCGCTGACTCATTCAAGCGTCCAATCGTCATCCCCAAGGAGCACCATGTGACGAGACTCATAATAGCTCACAACCACGAAAAGACAAACCATCAGGGAAAAGGCTTCACCACGAACGAAATCAGATCCAGTGGCTATTGGATACCTGGTATGAGTAGAGCAGTTGCCTCATACATCCGTCAGTGTGTGACCTGTCGTAGGCACAGAAGACCTACAGAGAACCAAAGGATGAGTGACTTACCTACAGAACGTGTAGAGCCCTCTCCGCCATTCACGTACTGTGGCATGGACTGTTTTGGTCCTTTTGTCACTACAGAGGGAAGGAAACAGCACAAACGATATGGTCTGCTCTTTACCTGTTTCAGCTCACGGGCCATTCACATCGAGATGTTAGAGGATATGTCCACCGACGCCTTCATCAACGGCCTGCGTTGCTTCATTGCTGTCCGAGGCGCAGTCCGTCAGATCCAGTGTGACCAGTGCACTAACTTTGTTGGTGCGAGGAACGAGTTCAAAGCTGCTCTACAAGAGCTCGACACACGGAGACTCAGTACGTTCCTGTCACAAAAACAGTGTGACTTTGTCATGAACGCACCTCACTCCAGTCATGCAGGAGGCGTGTGGGAACGTCAAATAAGAACCGTCCGAAGTGTCCTAAACTCCACCTTGTCACTCGCCCCTGGCCGACTCAACGATGCCTCACTAAGGACTCTACTCTATGAAGCCATGGCCATAGTAAACAGTCGACCCCTCACTGCTGAAACAGTCCTGACAGCATGGAACCTCTGACCCCCAATCATCTGATCCACATGAAGTCCAGAACTGCACTGCCTCCGCCTGGCACATTCCTAAGGGAGGACTTGTATGCAGCCAAGAGATGGCACCGTGTGCAGTATCTGGCAGAGCAGTTCTGGAGTCGCTGGAAACGAGAGTATCTCCTCAACATCATCGCAAGGCAGCGTTGGCACTCGCCAATGAGAAATCTACAAGTAGGTGATGTTGTGATGGACTCAGATGGACTGTCACCTAGAGGTGAATGGAGACTTGCAAGAGTCATAGAGACACACAGTGGTAAAGATGGACTTGTGAGGAGAGTCAAGATCTCAGTAGGAGATAAGTGTTTGAGTAAGAAAGGTGAACGGTTCAGTAAACCTTCCATATTAGAGCGTCCTGTGCAGAAGTTAGTTCTGCTATTAGAGGCTTCTTAGGCCTATAGTTGTAAAGGGGCATTGTTATTACTAATGTGAAAATTATTCTGTTATTCATTGATTGAAACTCATAATTTTGGTGGGAGTGTAAAGGATATATTTCAGTTTCTTATTCTTAGTCTTAGAAAGGAATTTGCCTATGTCCAGTGGATATAATTTCTACTGTGTGATTAGCCTACATATTTTCCGTTTTTAGACCTTTGTGGAATCACTTCCTGTATTTGAGTTAACGGGACCTTTATTTTGAAATGCGTGTGTAGTTGCAATCGCGCGCTGAGTTCAGCTAGAGAGAAGTATGAGAAAAAAGGATGAATGATTGCGCTCGTGTGTGAACGAGAAATCCTCTTCATATATAGTTTAGCACCCCCCGAAGAAGCATAAAGGTCAGTATTTATGGTGATATTGTGTGAATGTAGGCTACCGTGATGTTGTATATCATTTCAGTGATTGATTGTTTAGCTAGTTAGCTCTGTGTGTATGCAAGCCTGTTTTAGCTTATGTTTCGGTCGCTAGCTCACGTGTGTGTATGCGAATGTGTAGTATGCAAGCTAATACTTTCTTTTCTGTAATCATTACAGTTCTTACGGTGGTTTTCGTTGATTACTACGCAAAATAAATCCGTGATCATCAGTCAAGACTATTAATTCATTCGAGGGACTGCTACAGTCTACTTACCGTCAAAGGGCATGTACTCAATGAAGCGTACTTCTAGAGGTTTCTTTTCTGTGAGGGCCACAAAGTCCAGTAGTTCCTCCTCATTGAGACCCCGCATCACCACACAGTTCACCTGCAGGGGGCAGTAAGGAGCAGGCTCAAGGCTCAAGAGAGATTCTGCTATAAGTGCACTAATTCTGTGTTTTAGCACTACATGGGTCACCACAGCATAGATTTATGGGTGTCTTGGGTGAAAAATTGTTTTTAATATGTCTCGACATGAAGGTAGCATAGATTTATGGGTGTCTTAAGGTGAAAAAAAGTCCAAGATTGCACGTAATGCGCATGGAACCATGAGGTAGGCCAGCTAAGCCATCCATGCAGAACATGTGCAACAGCGCCCCCTACTGTCACACAATTTTCAGACCGCTGCTGTGGAGTTTCAAGTCCACCGTTTTTTCAAAACCCTGCGGAAGAACGCTGCCAAATGACATGACATGACCTTGTTAGTGTGTGGTCAAATCTCTGAAAAAGTGACTTTGTATGGTTGAAAAAGCAGTTGCAGCTGTGAAAAAGGAAAACTCAAATACAAAACAAAGTTTTCAGAGATTCTAATTTTATTTTCAACCTATCAAAACATTGTGCAAGCCTTCAAAACTTATTTTCAGTCTTGCAAAACCGTGTTCAAGCATTCAAACACTGACTTACAACCTTTCACATCGTTTTTTTATCAGTTTCGAATTATGGCATGATTCTAATCCCATATAAAGGCACAAGCAATTTTGAGTGTGGTGAAATGGATGTCGTTACCTTGACAGGGTTGTAGCCCATTTCGATGGCTTTGTCAATGCCCTCCATGACCTTGTGGAACCCTGATAAGAGGAAGGCAATTCATCTCACTCATTTCCCTCCAGGCTCCTCTGAGCTCCTCCATCCACCTGCACCTCCCTCCCTCCCAGGCTCCTCTGAGCTCCTCCATCCATCTGCACCTCCCTCCCTCTCAGGCTCTTGCCCCTCTGAGCTCCTCCATCCACCTGCACCTCCCTCCCTCCCTCCCTCCCAGGCTCCTCTGAGCTCCTCCATCCATCTGCACCTCCCTCCCTCCCTCCCTCCCTCCCTCCCTCCCTCCCTCCCTCCCTCCCTCCCTCCCTCCCAGGCTCCTCTGAGCTGCTCCATCCATCTGCACCTCCCTCCCTCCCAGGCTCTTGCCCCTCTGAGCTCCTCCATCCACCTGCACAAGAGGAACTTGAGGAACTACTTTTGAGTAATAGTGTTTTGTCATCATCTTTATCCCTAAATTATTCCATTTGGGGCTGTAACCCAACCTGATTATTATAAGTAATACAATTAAAATATAACAAATTAATACACTAATGGTCCATTTTCTGTATAGCTTAAGCCAGTCTTTATTGCACCTATACTGTGTACCTACCTTTCCGTCTGACGATGAACTCAAACTTAGCTGGCACCAGAGAGTCCAGACTGATGTTGAGCAGGTCCAGGCCAGCGTCTCTCAGTCTGGGCAGCTGCCTGGCCAGGTTCAGCCCATTGGTGGTCACAGCTATGGTCTTCAGACCCTGCAACTTCCTCAGCTCAGCTGGACAGTCACACACACACACACACACACACACACACACAGATACGACAGACGTTAAGGGAGACAAGCACAGGGAGCGAGAGAGAGAGAGAGGAGAGAGAGAGAAGAGAGAGAGAGGGAGAGAGAAGAGAGAGGGAGGAAGAAATAATCAGACAGTTTGCCATGGTACAATAAACAGCAGTAGGTGTTCTTCACACCTTCACTGACTGACATCAAGTAGACTTTTGTGATTTGTTTTAATCACAGATTAGTAATGAAGGTCTTTGAGCGCCTTCTTCTGCTGCACCTCAAATCCATCACGGACCCTCTCCTGGACCCCCTGCAGTTCACCTACAGAGCAAACAGGTCAGACAGTAAACATGGCCCTCCACTACATTCTACAGCATCTGGATCACGCAGGCACCTACGCCAGGATCCTGTTTGTGGATTTCAGCTCTGCTTGCAACACCATCCTCGGGTGTTGGACGGACCGCACTCACATCACGCCAAACACATGTACACATACACACACTCACACATTACACTCTGCAGACTCACTGTATAAACAGACTGCACTACCTTTTGAACATTGCTCTTCTCTTTAGCTTAACCTTTATTTGCACTAGCGTTTTGTTTTGTACTTGCCCTTTGCACTGTCCTGTCTCGTGCTGCACCCTGTCCAATGCTGTCTCGGCCGAAAGCAAATTCCTACGTTGCAAAACTGCATGGCAATAAACCGATTCTGATTCTGATTATCCCATGTCCACAAACAAGAAAAGAGAGCATTCCAAGCTTGACCTTGTTTAGTTCCACTCTACACCCATTAAGACCGCTACTTTAATGGCCTGCTTTAACATGAATGATTAGTGCCCACAGGGAAGTCAGGTGATTGCAAAGCAGGAGTGGTGGTCATTGGTATTGGTCACATGACCAGTGGTGATGCTGTGGCCATATGGATATCTTCTTCCTGCCAGAACATTGGCTTTAGACACACTGGACTGGGCAACATAGGCCCATTTCCACTGATTCTGTAAAAGTAGAAACATACTCAACCATTTCCGTTTATGAAACACTTGACAGACATAGTTCAATATATTAAATTCCATTGCCCTGTGTGGCCAGGCCCTACACACCATCTCAGCACATTAAAAATAAATCAATAATTATATTAACTGTATATTGTTAGATTTCTGATTGCATTTAATGCTCAAGCACGCTGAATTGAAGTGAACTGAATTTAGAGAAGGACAAAGAGATGGTTGGATCACAGGATCCGACATGCAGTTGAGGCGTTAAGAATTCATTCCCCCTGAAGGCATGCATGGAGACGGAGACTGCTGCACGCTTTGTTCCTCCTGAGCCACCGTAGCTCACTGGGCCTCTCAGGATATTTGTCGTCATCCGTGTCTTGCTAGTGAAATGATATTGAGAAAGTCGTCTTAAACTACTAATTCTGTCAGCATTGATGTGTGGCAATAGCTAACAAGCTTCACACCCTTTGGGCAACCATGTCATATCATTCATTTCAAAATCAAGCTGGGCTTACATGACATGTTGGGAGCCAGTGTGTGTCATCAAGGAGCAGAGAGGGAACTAGAACTCCCCAGAGCTGTTTCCCCAGCTAAAGGGGAAGAATAACAAGGCAGCACCAAGAGACGGGTTTGCCTGTCAGAACTCATCACAAGCACCAGAACAAGACTCCAACACATCCACACAAACCAATATGTTCACACACTCACATAAGCTTTGCATCAAATATTCATTGAAAAGATAAGTGGAAGAGGTGTCCTTAAGTAGTGCTTGAATACAATGCAATAAAATAGGACAGTCACAGTAGATCTCTCTCTCACACACACACCAGAACCCCCCACCCACACCCACACCCACACCCACCCACCCACACACACACACACCCACCCACACACCCACACACACACACACACACACCCACACACCAGAACCCCCCCCCCCCCCCAGGAAATAAATATGCCTGTAGAATTTCAGGAAGTAGTGGAGCTTGTGCAAAGAGCCTATTGGCTAGGTTTTCATTCACATCTCATTAAAGTCATTGGCCTATCTTAAAAGAATCATATTGCTGAAAACATATTTTAAAAAAAAATAACAATATTAAGGGTAGTGTTTCAATATCAAAGAATACATTTATTAATCAAACTGCCAATTACTTCACACTGGAGGTGGAACATTAACTTTGTTGTATATTTGCCTTGCACAATCTTACCAGGTAACAGTTATCTTAGTGGTCAGAACAGAGTCTTTAGCCTTCTTAAATGACTCAATCACACAGCACAATATACTCTGCTGACTTGCACTGAATGGATCAGCTAGGGTTGCATAATCCTGACTTTTTGATTGATTGATCATTGATTGATTTTTGATTGATTGAGGAGTTTTTGATTGATTTTGCTAGGTTACTAATCAGCCCTCTAGTTTACCATTATACACAATACACTGTATAAAACTGAATTGGAAGTGGTTAATTTATTGATGTAGAACGCTTATTTGAAAGTGAAAGTAAATTCGGGACTTAAACAGCACATACAAGCCTCTGATGATCAGCCCACACATGATTCAATCATGAAAACTGTCACACGTGTAAATCTACAAACTATCAAGAGGCAAACGTTGCTCATTTGGTCAAGGGAGGTGACACTGACTGCAATTTGCGTCATCAAGTCGCTTTTTTTAATGGCTGGAGATCTACCAGCATTGCCTCTGTGATCTACTGCTCGATCACGGTCGAGGTATTGGGCACCCCGGCAATAGATGCTACAAGCATCATGCAGAAGCACTATTGGCCTACATTTTAACATTTTATTAATTCTTACCATCCTGCAAACATGACCTGGAAGAGTGTGGGTTTGGATACAGCTGTCACAGCGTGTGCTTAGAGCCTGTGACCTTTTACAATACTCCACACGCACAGACAGTCAGATAATATTCGAGTGGCTGTCCTGATCAGACCACAACATGAGGGGCAAGGGATGGATGGATGGATGGATGGATGGATGAGAGAACCATTATTGTACAGCACCTTAGTGCAGCCTCCTTCATTCTCTCCATTCTCCACCTGCTTCACACTGTCCTTCACATCTCCTCCTCCTCCTCCAACTCCTCACCCTCTACTCACCTCCTCCTCCTCCTCCTGACCCCCTACTCACCTCCTCCTCCTCCTGACCCTCTACTCACCTCCTCCTCCTGACCCCCTACTCACCTCCTCCTCCTCCTGACCCCCTACTCACCTCCTCCTCCTCCTGACCCTCTACTCACCTCCTCCTCCTGACCCCCTACTCACCTCCTCCTCCTCCTGACCCCCTACTCACCTCCTCCTGACCCTCTCCTCACCTCCTCCTCCTGACCCCCTACTCACCACCTCCTCCTACGACCCCACCACTACGCTCCCCTCCCTGCTCCTCCTCCTCCTACTACGACCCCACCACTATGCTCCCTCCCTGCTCCTCCTCCTCCTACTACGACCCCACCTCTATGCTCCCTCCCTACTCCTCCTCCTCCTACTACGACCTCACCACTATGCTCCCTCCCTACTCCTCCTCCTACTACGACCCCACCACTATGCTCCCTCCCTACTCCTCCTCCTGACCCCCTACTCACCTCCTCCTCCCCCAACTCCTTGACCCCCTACTCACCTCCTCCTCCTACGACCCCACCACTATGCTCCCTCCCTACTCCTCCTCCTCCTGACCCCATACTCACCATTTCCTCCTCCTCCTGACCCCCTACTCACCTCCTCATCCTGACCCCCTACTCCTCCTCCTCCTCCTGACCCCCTACTCACCTCCTCCTCCTCCTGACCCCCTACTCACCTCCTCCTCCTCCTGACCCTCTACTCACCTCCTCCTCCTCCTGACCCCCTACTCACCTCCTCATCCTGACCCACAACTCACCATTTCCTCCTCCTCCTGACCCTCTACTCACCTCCTCCTCCTCCTGACCCCCTACTCACCTCCTCCTCCTCCCCCAACTCCTGACCCCCTACTTACCTCCTCCTCCTCTCCCAACTCTTGACCCCCTACTTACCTCCTCCTCCTACGACCCCACCTCTATGCTCCCTCCCTGCTCCTCCTCCTACGACCCCACCACTATGCTCCCTCCCTGCTCTTCCTCCTCCTCCTACGACCCCACCTCTATGCTCCCTCCCTGCTCTTCCTCCTCCTCCTACGACCCCACCTCTATGCTCCCTCCCTGCTCTTCCTCCTCCTCCTACGACCCCACCTCTATGCTCCCTCCCTGCTCCTCCTCCTCCTACGACCCCACCTCTATGCTCCCTCCCTGCTCCTCCCCCCTCTCACCGATGATGTCCACGACGTCGGGGCGGATGAGGGGCTCTCCCCCGGTGAGGCGGATCTTGTTCACCCCCTCCTGGACGAACAGGCGGGCCAGGGTCAGCACCTCCGGGGTGGACAGCAGCTGCCCCCGCGGGCTGAGCTTCACCCCCTCCTCGGGCATGCAGTACTGGCCTGGGGGGACAGGGACACATGGACACTCAACAAACAAGCAAACCACTCTCCTTTACTATTTAGTTATTTAGCGGACACTTTTATCCAAAGTGACTCACAACGTTTTGAGCTATTGAATGTTTTGAGTTAAGATTAAGATAAGACTTTATTGATCCCCCCAGGGGGAAATTTGTTGTTTTAGCAGCTGAAAATTCTAGAAAGGTTGGAAAGAAGAGAAACAGAGTAAAAAAAAAAAAAAAAAAAGAAGCATTGGGTACCATTTTCATAGTCACAATTTTCAATTTTCTTTGGTGTGACTCGGCCGGGGATCGAACCCCCAACCTCCCAATCTCAGGGCGGACACTCTAACCACAAGGCCACTGAGCTGGTCTAACAATATAAATGAATGAAAAAAAGCTCTCAAGCCTTGCCTGGACGCAGGACATCACAACCATTTGCTTCTTCTGAAGCAGCTGGCTTGTCATGAAATTCCGGATCCTGACCGACTGCGTAGCTCATACTGGCATCCCCTTCGTCTCGCAAGGATGTAGAAAAGCTTTGTGGACGTGCATTTAAGCTAGTTAATGTAGCTTGGCTACTAGTGACCGGTTGCCTCAGAAAATGTAACTTACGCTAGTAAATCAATATTAGTCTGTTTTGCAACCCTGTTTTAAATGTTGTCAGGTATACCACATGTTTAAAATCATATTACAGGGGATATTAATAGGGTTGAATAGCCAGTTGTAGTAAGTGTTGTGCTGTGGTAATGCAGTGAGCTCGTTTATACACCTCCCTTTCCCTCACGTGAGCGGAACTTACAGCGCAGGTTGCATTTCTCAGTGAGGGAGATGCGCAGGTAGCTGTGCCATCGACCGAAGCCATCCGTCAGGAAGGCAGAGAAGGGCAAGACGTCATCGTTCAACCTTTGCCTTCCACCTCCTTGGACAGGAAGCTCCTGGATGTGAACAATACAGAGGGAAAGACATGAGGAAGTCTGCTCAAAAAGACTGATCTACTGTAGGTCAATCAGAATCAGTTCTCTTGCCAGCTAGTTTTTCACAGACTAGGAGTTTGTTCTGGTCAGTTGGTGCATAACATTGATGGGTAAACAACTGTGCACGCGCCACTATGGCGGTCCCGGTGTTTTGGTCCAAGTTTTGTTCGTTTTTTGTGTAATTTTGTGTTTTGTGATAAAACTGTCAGTTCCTTCGCCAGAGAGGAACTTATGAACATAAGGGAATCAACCCCTGCAGATTTAATAGCCAATTTTCCTACCCTACCGCGGAAATATTGAATTGATAGGATATTGATCCTATGATGTTTTTAGTCCTTCTTACTCTGAAAATGTAATTTAATGTAATGTATTGCTTTATAAATGTTCTTAGCCGGTAGACAAACATACTCCAGGAGCTTGCTCGATCGCCTCGTTGAGAGGGGTCAGGGAAGAATTTTTACAGCTCACTTTTCTGGCCCGTGTTTTTTTTCGCGTCCCTCTGGAATATGTAGGGGTGGGACCTATGCCCACCTCCCTTGTTCTCTTTAAAGCGCATTGTGTTGCCTCTGTGTATGAAATGCGCTATACAAATAAAGCTTTGATTGATTTTATTGATTGATTGAAGGTCAGGGGTTCAAGCCCTGGTGGGGAAGATTTTTTTTGTCACTGGATGTTATAGAAGCTATGTAAAAATGTGGTTACCTGGTGGTGCTATGTCAGTTATTGAATTCATGTGCAGTAATTGGAACATTTGAAATACTCCTGTTTTGAAATTATACCTACAGTATAGGTGAGTCTCTCAACACCATTTAAGATGTAATGCATCATCCCCAACATGGGCGGCAGCAGTGAGTAGGCTAAACAAAGCGAAGAGTGCCGAATCGCCGTAGAAGAAGGCAGTCGATGCACTGTGGATATTAGCCATTTAAGTGTACAAATTTGCCTTTTAGTTGAAAGGTGGGGGGACTGCAAACTGTAGCCACCTTGGAGAAAAGGCTTTCATCTTTCTAACGATGTTTTTACTTTGGTGAGTAACGAAACGGTTTTGTCTGTAGACTTGGACGAGCGGGCCGAGGAAGCGCATTCATAGGTAAATTGCATTGATTGTAACAGGGAGTTATCTGTAGGATATCGCCCAGGACCAGGTCTAGAAGCTGCTGCTAGTTGTTGTGAGCTCATGAGCTAACTGGCTATACCGCTCTTATTGTGCTGGATTAGCATTGGAAGCATTGGAACTGATGTGTCCAGGTGACAAGACCCATCTTAATTTATCAGACATTATTTCATGTCATTTCAATTCACAGCTATTTCAGTGGCATGACTAGTTTCCGTCCTACCAGTCCTGAACAGAAACAAGCCAGCCACTCACAGAAGCCAGGCTTGACCTGGCCTGGTTAGCATAAGTCACTTGCTGTAGCTAGCTACATAAGTAATACAGCCACATTTTAGTCCATGTCTTCTGATGTTAGTAGTTACTGTTAACTGTTGTTAACCCAGCCCTTAACCCCAGTTACTACCCCCCTTCCAAAGACACATTATCAGACACCCTCATACCTGCTTGGCATGCAGTGGATCACATCACAAGAAACATCATAGCTGCCAATGTGTCAAAAGTATCCATAACCAGCGATGGTTGGACAAGTATCACACAGGATCACTATATTACAGTGAGTCAACTATGTAAATGAGGGCCAACTGTAGAGTAACGATACCGTCATTTGCGTGTCATTTTGACTGCTTATTCTTTCCTTTCTGAAAAAGACAACTTTGAATGTGTCAAAAGGCACGTGTCCTCGCATGTTAAATGGTAGCTGTAAGAGACGGACCACAGCAATGAATCTTGAACATTGGTAACCGCACTTTGTCATAGAAATGCCATACAAAATTAGCCTACCTGTAAGACGTTAGCTTCTGTTTTCGTTGTTGCGACGTTGAAGTTAGCTGCACTTGGATCTGCATGTGATAAGACTTCAAGTTCATTCTCCTTCTGCGTAGCACTGGAATAACATCGCCGCATCCTCGCTGCTGCTGTGTTTCGTGCGATTAGTTTACCAAGCTGAATTGACAAGGCCATGCAATCTCTATGTCTCTCAATAAGGTGACGGCCGCACCTGCTGCTGTGAAAAGCCATGGCGTAAATACTTCTACAAAGTCTTATCTGTGTTTACAGTAAGACACTTGGCAGCGAATAACAACTCTGGATAGATAGCATTAGCCTACGCTTTTATGCTACAGGATGCACACTGAAGGGGAGTGGGCCTATTCAGCCAATCATCTGCGACTGCGATTTAGCCTCGCGTCACCAGTCTCTCCTCGGGGCAATAGTGATCAGCTTGGTGCATTGAAGCCACCATGGGCTTTCAGGCCAGGCTCGGTATTGCAAGTCACGTGACGGCATTTGAGTGCGAGGGGCCCCTCTATTAATACATCCATGGAGGGGCCGCAAGGGTGGTTTGCGCACTCAGATTGGGATTTAGCTAATGAGTGAGCTGAACTTGCTTACTTGTCAACACAATAATTCCCCAAATGACCAGAAAAAGTAGCTAGATTTGTCGCTATTCATGAAATAAGTCGCCAGGGGGGTCTAGAAAGTTGCTAAATCTATAAGTTGGTATCACACACATTGCATTGCATTGCATGTGGTTGTCTAGAATCTTGACTGGGGATCCTGCCGTCATCAGTTATTACACAACGCAAGAGAAGTCTGTTACACGGACACATTTTAAATGAGCAGTAGATGGTCATACCATTGTCCTTTTCTTTCTTTCTTTCTTTCTCTTAAACATTGTCATTTTCATTAGCCTACATATTTTTGTCCTTGAGATATTGACGCCGAGATCGACAGGTCTTTAGACATTTTGGCAAGTTGTATGTATGCTGATGTAAGTATTATGATTGGATGAGCACAATAAAAGGATCAGGGTTAGGCGAAACAGGGAGGAATTTCATGTTAAAGTCATCGTTGAATAGGTGAACACTATGACCAATTATGTGAACCAAAATGGGACAGAATGCTTTTTTCATTTCATTGCGACTTTAAGTCAGTTTTCATCAGAAAGAGACTGCGTTTCGCCGATTGCCACAATACATCTTCGCTGTCCCAACCAACTATAGCCATTCTGTCCCAACCAACTATAGCCATTCTGTCCCAACCAACTATAGCCATTCTGTCCCAACCAATGGCAGAGATCGGTTATGCGGTGTCTCCTGCGTTGGAGCACGAGGGCCGCGCGACATAATCTTTATTGTATAATTTCCTGAGGGGTGACTAAACTGAATAGCCCTCGCCCCTTATCCGACACACACAGAACCAAGTCATTTAGCTAACTTATCTAACTGTACCTCAAACCTATTGATCTCTGTCGCAACAGCCCCGCACGAAGGTAGCCCAGACACCACCTGCGATCTGCTGAGGGAACTTTCCCGACAAGGGCTAACGTTATCCAGTGCTAAGTGCTAACGGTAACTCCATGAACTACATGCTAACGTTAGACATAGCAATTAAAAATTAAAGGTAAGTATTACATATATTTGCCAGCTTAGCTATTCTTAAACTGCTAGCTATCAATTTAATTTAGTTGAAATTGTATGACATTTTTCATTTTAAGCGGCATTTTAAACGAAGCTATCTAAGTTAGCTAGCTAGCTACTAGCACCGAATCTTGTCACCCAATCCCATAGTTCATGTACATGTAACGTAATTTAGCTATCTGGCTAATTTGTTAGCTACCTAGTTCCCAGTCTGCCAGCTAACGGTCAAACAGTATTGATGTATTGTTGTTTATTTATTGTATGCAAGATGAATAACATTTATTTTGTCACGACAGCATGATGAAACACACACACAGATGGTGCCAGACTCCCCCGTCCGTCACAGTACGAATCAAAGCCAGCACTGTGCACACCCTTCAGATCAAGAGAGGTCTGCGACTGAAGAGACCCAACGTTCATGAAGCCCAGGGGCCGTCAGGTAAGAGTCAATCCAACCTGCGACAAGATGAGGTCTGTCCCGGGAAGTTGTCTTGGGGCCCGACACTTGTGATTCAGCGGGAGGAGATGTCAGCCTTCTTTAGAATTTTTGGTGAGTCAAAATAATCAGACATCAACAACAGTGATTGTGGTTTAGTTTTCAATCTTCAGACACATAAAGTAAAACATGGTGTGATCCAAGTTTCTACCCGCTCTGTTGACAGATGACGATTTGATACAAGACTTTCTGTGGATGGATTGCTGTTGTAAAATCACAGACAAGGTAAATCTGTAGTGGAGTGGACATGGATACGTTATAATTTATGATGCACCACATTCTAACAATGCGTCATTCACACATACATCTCTCACTCTCTAGTACCTGCTAGCTATGACTTTTATCTACTTCAAACGGGCTGGCTTCAGCATCAGTGAACACAACCGAACAAACTTTTTCATCGCACTGTAAGTCATTGGGAGAAATTGAAGTCTTAATGTTGCACTGTTTTCTGTGCTCATCCTTGCTATCATAAAACATAAATTGTCCTGAACTGAGCTAGTTTCCAATCAGTGATATCCACATCTTTGTAATGTATATAAATTATAAACAAAAATCTCCTAACATAGATCTGTTCTCCTCCCTAGTTACCTTGCAAACACGATGGAGGAGGACGAGGAGGAGAGCAAGTACGAGATCTTCCCTTGGGCCCTGGGGAAGAGCTGGAGGAAGCACTTCACTCGCTTCCTCAGGCAGAGGGATAAGCTGTGGGCACGGATCGAGTACAGGGCAGCTGTCAGCCGCCGCTGCTGTGAGGAGGTGGGCTGAACAGAGGCTCTGCTAGTGGGAGGAGGGTCTGCTAGTGTGAGGGGGGTCTGCTAGTGTGAGGAGGGTCTGCTAGTGTGAGGAGGGTCTGCTAGTGTGAGGAGGGTCTGCTAGTGTGAGGAGGTGGGCTAGTGTGAGGAGGGTCTGCTAGTGTGAGGAGGGTCTGCTAGTGTGAGGAGGTGGGCTAGTGTGAGGAGGGTCTGCTAGTGTGAGGAGGGTCTGCTAGTGAGGAGGGTCTGCTAGTGTGAGGAGGTGGGGTCGTGTGAGGGGGGTCTGCTAGTGTGAGGAGGGTCTGCTAGTGTGAGGAGGGTCTGCTAGTGTGAGGAGGTGGGCTCGTGTGAGGGGGGTCTGCTAGTGTGAGGAGGTGGGCTAGTGTGAGGAGGGTCTGCTAGTGTGAGGAGGGTCTGCTAGTGTGAGGAGGGTCTGCTAGTGTGAGGAGGTGGGCTAGTGTGAGGAGGGTCTGCTAGTGTGAGGGGGGTCTGCTAGTGTGAGGAAGGTCTGCTAGTGTGAGGGGGGTCTGCTAGTGTGAGGGGGGTCTGCTAGTGTGAGGGGGGTCTGCTAGTGTGAGGAGGGTCTGCTAGTGTGAGGAGCCGGGCTAGTGTGAGGAGGGTCTGCTAGTGTGAGGAGGGTCTGCTAGTGTGAGGAGGGTATGCTAGTGAGGAGGTGGGCTAGTGTGAGGAGGTGGGCTAGTGTGAGGAGGGTCTGCTAGTGTGAGGAGGTGGGCTGGTGTGAGGAGGTGGGCTGGTCTGCTAGTGTGAGTAGGTGGGAGGTGGGCTAGTGTGAGGAGGTGGGCTGGTCTGCTAGTGTGAGGAGGTGGGCTGATCTGCTAGTGTGAGGAGGTGGGCTGGTGTGAGGAGGTGGGCTGGTGTGAGGAGGTGGGCTGGTCTGCTAGTGTGAGGAGGTGGGCTGGTCTGCTAGTGTGAGGAGCTGGCTGAACTGTGGCTCTGTGAGCAGAATTTCCTGGGAACTGTACCTCACAGGTCTGTGCTGACTTGTTAGTCGGGACATAACGCTACTTATTCATTTACTGATAAGCCTCATCATTAGGCTGTATTCCTGCTATTGATGTGCAGAGAATGCACTATGGACTCGAGCATTTGATTAAGTATGGGAATGCACCGATGCATCGGCCGATGTTGGCCTTGGTGACTGCCATCGGCAAATAAAATTATATTCACCGATGGTAGTGGCCTATGTTATGTCGCAACAATTGCGGCTTTTTTTGTTGCAAAACGTAGCCTACCCAGCTGCAGATTCGGAGAAGATCCGTGACGTAACGCCGCAAACGCACGTGTAGTTTGCTTTCAAATTAAAGTGAAATAAAAATCGGCGTTTTGGAACCAAACACTTAATTTCTTTGTTTCCCTGGCACAAAAGGTGGAATAAAAATAAAATAAAATAAGCATCGGCCATCGGCATCGGCCGGATTGTTATTTTAAACATCGGCATTGGCCCAGAATTTCTCAATCGGTGTATCCCTAATTAAATACTCAGGAATGTGTTTTTGTGTGTGTGTTACTCAAGGTCATGGCCATCGTTCCCACCCATTTCCTCTGGCAGCGCGAGCGGGCCGAGCATCACAGCGGCGCCCAGCGGCAGTACTGCGAGCAGGAGGAGGTGCACGTGCCCCGGGGCCCTGCGGCCCCCCCTGCCCCCTGCGCCCTCTGTGCCCCCGCCTCCAGCCTGGGCCCCTCCTCTTCCTCCTCTGCTCCAGGGACCACCTCCCCACTGCCCTTCACACTCGCTCTGGCCCTGGAGACCACCCCGCCCAGGGCCCAGGCTGCTGGTCGCAGGGCCCTGGAGACCATCCCGCCCAGGGCCCAGGCTGCTGGTCGCAGGGCCCTGGAGACCATCCCGCCCAGGGCCCAGGCTGCTGGTCGCAGGGCCCTGGAGACCACCCCGCCCAGGGCCCAGGCTGCTGGTCGCAGGGCGGGCCGGAAGACCAGGGCCCCGCGGCCCTGCTGCTCTGCTGATAAAGGCCCAGGTAAGTGTTGCGGTGGTCACAGGCCTGCTGTTGTAGAGGCTGCAGTCCCATAGTTCTCATGGTCTTCTGGGCATAGGTTTGTTAGCAGCCGTTCAAACAACTATCTTCAATACAGAAATCTCCAGAAATATTGGTAGATCGAGATCTCCGATTGTCTGGTGTCGCAATACTATTGCCTGCCTACCATACTTACTAGCTGGCTGGAATGCCACCCTGGGATGGCATAGTTCCAGACACCAAACTGTCCACCTGTAAAGGCTTGTTGGAATGTTGATGCCCCTTCGACGCATCCATTGGCCACCCAGAGTGAAAAGCAAGGATGGTTCGACTTAGTCTCAGCGCCAGACCCATGAGAGTTCTTTCACTGATGCGCTACGTAAGCTATGCTAACTACATTACTGCATGCTGCAGATCTCTCTATGGGTCTGGGACACTCCATGCAAAAATCTGGTGCTCAAATCCTGGTAATTAATTGGTTTCGTAGGAATCTGTGACACCAATCAGTAGCTACTTTCGCAATCAGGCATTGCCACCCATAGATATGCCCCACCCATCTAACCTGGGCTTGCTGCTACAACCTGTCACTCTTTCAACTCAATAACCTTTATTTAAACTTGAAGGACATTGTATCATAAGGGGAGTTTTGTGACATGACAAGAAGGTTTTGGCCAAGCTACTTTTAAAATCCTATACATACTTGTTCGTGTGTATGGGGTGGAGGGGTGTATGTGATAAACAATTCACTATATTTTTCATTGTCCTGTATTCAATTATTAGTGATATCCAAATATTCTTAATTTAAAATTGATATATATTTTAATTGATTGCTATCAAATTGTTCACAGCTTTATTTACGCAGGAATTTTACTTCTCCAGGATGAGTTTGGACATAATGCAGTTTGTATTGTTTCTGAATTCTTTATTGTGAAGCTCCTGTCTTTTAGTCATTTACCCCATGAAATAACAATGCCAATACAATAAATATAATAAAATACAGGAAAGAAGCATCATTATATTGAACAGAATGCTTCGCTATCTGCTCTCTCAACAATATATTAGATTATGTTCTTTGGTCAATATTTTCTTGAGCCTAATTATTTTGCAGGCATTTCATGTAAGCTCTATTTTAAATAGTGTCCATGCAAAGCAGGTGAATTATAGTGAGGCATATAGTTTAACAGAAGAAACAGTATCACATTCAGAAAGTGAGACATTGCCCCCTGAATGAATCAACATTTATGTTAATGAAACACCTCTGATCTTGAACAGCTGTCACGGCCCCTGGCGCAGCCTGGATGTGTTGTTGCAGCAAGAGGCTACTCCTCATTTGTATAGGCTACTCCTGATTGGTCTAAATCTCATGCCTCGAATGGACACAGACAGACACAAGTGTCACATATTTTAGTGGCTGCACCATTTAAAAACCAGTAGGCTATACATGTTCGCTATTCCAACCCAGAGACATGGCTAGCACTCTGATTTAACTGCACATGGTCGGACCTTCCACAAATACAGGAACAGCAGAACTGCATCTGATTGGCGTTTCCACGGCAAGCAAAAAATGCACATTGCATCTTTGCCAGGCTAATGAGGACAGTCATTTGTGCATTTTTCTGGAATTGAAAGACGTGTTCAAGGGCCTTCTACTTCTCACACAGTTTAGAGCTCCAGGAGTTAAATACTATGCATGTTAAATGAATAACTTTCATATATTCATAGTTGTGAATAAAATATCACGTTTCCACTCCATAACCACAAAGGAACATTCATCCTGGGTGGGGGACATGTTTACTGCTGCATCAGGCTTGTTTTACTTGAGGCAGCAGGGGAGGGTTGGGCAACACTGACACCTACTGTCAACCAGATTTAACTTCTAATTCTGAATTTGAACAGAGAAAACTCAAAAAGGTTGAACAGGTTTTGAGGGGACAGGGGAGAACCATTTTCTGGACAGAGAGTTAATGAGCATGCGGGCACTCAAGCTTGCTTTCATAACTCGTCTGTATTGCCCTTAGCACAAGTAACTCATTTCCTCTGCCCACCAGAGTCTGATGATGGGTCCCGCCATGATGCATCCATGGACTGGATCAATCAGGAGGAGTAGAAATCAGCCACCACAAATACCCAGCCTTGGAACTACATTCCCCACTTCTGCTCAAGTGATATGCTGACATTTCTGGCATCCTTTTCAGCACCGTGTTAATTTAGCTTTGATGTGTGTAAAAAGTACACTTGTATTTCTCAAGTTTGTATTTTTCACTGCAAAGAAAATGACTCTCAACTCATCCTCTGCTCACACCGAGTACACAAGCTATTTCTGGACATGTACTCTTTCTTTTACAACAGCCAGTATGATTTTGGAATGAAATCTGGTAGCTGTATGAAATGTTTTGTCTGTGAATAGTGTAGCACAGTAATGATTAAGTATTGTTATCGGAGAAAGGGCACATTTCTAATGTATTATTTAGGTGCACATCATTGGATTTGTACACCTTGAGTTAACACTTTGTATTTATCTATTTATTCATTTACTGAGCCACTTCCGTCTTGCACAGTTTGTATTGGCCATATTTTATTTAACAAAAAACACAAGATTATTTCCATGTCTGAATGATCTGTGTACCACTTCCTAAGCCGACAGGAAATGAGCCAAGGATGGACAGGAAGTACAAGAGTAACAACACAGACTGGCTAATGGGTTCCATGTGGTGTGTTCTATGAGAGCGTTGAGCAGTGCCTGTAAGAAGAGTTATAGAAGAGTTATAATAAAGGCTAAATATGACCACCCTATTTATTGCTGCTGACTCCATGGATTTATTGCTAATAGAACCTGTGTATAAGTGTTTTTTTTTATTGTTTGTACAATATGTCCATATCTGTGGATATAGAAGATACAGTGCAACAAAACCATTAAATATAGGTCTTACCACAAAGCATAGTTGACATACAAGTACAAGATTTATTGATCAATATACAAAACCATTTTGTCTGCAAGTTCTCCACTGAGGCAGTCCTAAAATGCAGAATTGCTACCTCACACACTTCCTGAGTTTCACCAGGAATGCTGAAAGCACAAAAGATAATGGTTAACACAGAAACCCATGAGTCATACGGACCACTAAAGAGGTGATGTTAATGCCACATTCACTGACCTGTGTGGCCAAGTTGCTCTGGGTGAGGTCGGGCAATGTAAGGGATACTCCCAAATGGTGGATGTTGCACACCAACCATCTCTGAAAGATGGTCAAACAAGTTAGTTCACTGACAATTTAACATACATATCAGTATATGAGAAGCAGTTAAAATATAAGACACTTTTATAATTAAAGTCGCAATGAAATGAAAAAAGCATTCTGTCCCATTTTGGTTCACATAATTGGTCATAGTGTTCACCTATTCAACGATGTATGCATCACATCGAATCTGTCCAAAGTTCTTAAAACCCGTCCACTTGTCAATGTTCCAATCAAATTCCTCTAAACATATGTCCCACCCTCATAGCTTGTTTGCGTCGGAAATACGTCAAACTACGGAAGTTAGATGATCTCAAACGTCCGTTTCAGTGCGACTTTAAAAAGTATATTTTACTTTTTAAATTCACTTTGCATGAATGAAATGACCTTGTTTCCCCTCCTGGTCTGATTTCTCCCCTTCCTCCTCATGGCCTCCTTCAAAGGGAGGCGCGCTCCTTGTGCAGAACATCCCATCTTTCTGCAAAGCCGGTGCCAACAGCCAATCCCTGAGCTGCACCTCGATGATGCGTTCACACAGGAGAGGGAGGGCGGAGCATCTTAATCCCTCCAGCAGGTCAATGACCTGTGTTATACTAAGTTAAACATCAAAATGGTAGAGGAAGAGACAATATCAAAAGAGTCGCTATGAAATATTTGGACACAAACAAATTACTTCCAAGTATGACTGACTTAATTTAAGTGCTCGTGTCCTATAAGTGTCATTGACGAATGTCCTCCATCTTGTTGGGTTTGGGGAAATGCTGATCGTATACCTTGTGTCTGGACTTACTTAGCCAGGTAGACCGCGCACACCGCCCCTGGATGGAGGTGGGGAGTCACCGTGGGTAGAACCATGTGGGGACTAATCATATCCAGAGCAATCTGCAAGACACAAACTCAACTTTTAAATCACGTTTTAAAGAAAGTATGTTTTGTCCATTACACCTAATTGAGTGCCTTCTAGACTTACAGAATGGAAGCCCCGCCCAGTCAGAAGGGAGGCGGCTGTCTGGAGGTCGGTGTGGTGGAACTGGACGTTATCTGGCCACTCCTCCCCTCTCCTGAGGCCCCAGGCTGAGCGCCAGCGTTGGAAGTTGAGCACGGCTCTCCTGTGGTGGTCCTCCCTGACCTCCACACTCACCACACGGCCCTGGGAGCCCACTGAGGGGAGACACACAGAGAGACCACACTGAGAGACACACAGGGAGACCACACTGAGGAGAGAGCACAGACACACCACACTGAGGAGAGACAGAGAGACACCACACTGAGGAGAGACACACAGAGACACCACACTGAGGAGAGACACAGAGACACCACACTGAGCCCACTGAGGAGAGACAGAGAGACACCACACTGAGGAGAGACACAGAGACACCACACTGAGCCCACTGAGGAGAGACAGAGAGACACCACACTGAGCCCACTGAGGAGAGACAGAGAGACACCACACTGAGGAAAGACACACAGAGACACCACACTGAGGAGAGACACTAGAGATACTACACTTAGGAGAGACACACAGAGACCCCACAATGAGGAGAGACACACATACATCACACAGCCCTCTGAGCCCACTGAGGAGAGACACAGAGAGACCAGGACATACTATAGGAGAAAGGACACACCCGAGGACGGACTTCTGTCTAGGTGTTCTATTGGTCAGGACCGGTCACATGGGCGACTGAGGTATGCAGATGCAGAACTCATAACTGAGGTTTTGCTTGCGAGACGATGCCTAGATCAATCAATCAATCACCAACGCTACAAATCCACGTTCATAAATGCATTCTCCATTCCAAGGGGCAACGCTACAAACCTGCTCTGGACAGGAAGAGAGACATGGCCCCAGATCCGGAGCCTGACTCCAGCACACAGTCTCCCTCTGTGATGTCCATCATCATCAGCATGGTGCTGGCATCCTGGAGAGGGGAGAAGGAGAGAGAGAGAGAGAAGGGTAGGGCGAGAGAGGCCATTGAGGCACTAATCATTTGCCCTGTCAAGTCGCCCTACATGTAAAATCAAAGGACATCGGATGACTCGTGGTCAGTACAAACTAAACGAAAATGGACAAAGGCACGCACATCCAGCATGTTTAAAACTGGGTCAGGGACTCATCAGGGAAAGTAGAGTATGCACACCAGAAATATGCTCCCAGTATTTTTTATTGACACCGAGGTGACGTTTCGGGCTATAAGCCCTTCAGACACTGTGTCTGAAGAAGGGCTCAGTGTCAATAAAAAATCCTGGGAGCATATTTCTGGTGTGCAGACTACTTTCCCTGATCAGTATAAACCATGGGTTCCCAAACTCCATCAATGTGGGCCTCCCTTCTGAAAACAGTGACACACCCGCGCCCCCCCCCCAACCCCCCAAATTTGTCCATTTTGCAAGGCAGCATTAGCTAGCCCATAACGTTACACAGCTACGTTAGCTCGGTGGCACCTGCTGCTAGTTAACGTTATGACGTTTTCACACAATACATTCATGCCTGCGGGGGAGGCTCTCTCTGCACTATCCACAAATTTAGGATACATCTCTCCCATTATTTATTTTGATCTTCTGACCTTTAAAATCACATTTCATTCATAAAAACCATAGACATTTTAAAAATAAAAAAACATGTTTTTCCTTCTTTTTTTCTAACCATCCCTCCGCATCTCCCCTGAATTTCTTTGGGGCCCCCCAGGGGAGGCCCGCCTCACAGTTTGGGAACCCATGGTATAAACTAAACCCCTAAGGCGTCCTCTCTGAGGGGACTTGACTGGTCTACGTGATGTACTGTATTAATAAAGTGTCTATCACCTTTGGGTAGGCAATAGCAGGCCCTCTCTTCATATACAGCACATACTCCTCCAGACTCGGCCGGCGTACGAAGATAGGCATCCCCCGGGTGGTGCGCATGTACACCCCAGAGGGACGCCCCATGATGTCACTGTGCCCGATGGTGCCCCAGCTGCTCTGAAGACGCTCGCCTTCCTGTAGCTGGAACATCTTCCTGTACTCCACACGCCTTTTCCTGCGACACTCTGCCAGGATCAGCTCCCCGAAAGCCAGCAAGCGTTCCCCGGGAAGAGTTGGGGTCACGCACCCCAGCTCCTGCGCAAGCAGCCCAACGCCTTGAGCGTCAGAGCTTGGTTCTGCTACAGTGTCTGGTTCCTCCTCTCTCGTTGCTACCGGGCTGTGCTCAACATGAGTCTTCATACTCTGGGCAGCTGTGACTGAGACATCTAAGGTGTTGTGATCTTTCAGAGGATGCTTTCCAACGTGCTCTTCCTCATCCTGGCTCTGGTCTCTCAGCTGCACAACCTCAGGGCTCAGGGAATCCTGGGGCAACAGCTGGCTTATCCTCTCCAGGGGTGACAGAGGCCTCCTACCTAACTGTGACCCTTGCCTACGGGTCAGCCAATGATTGGGGGGAGAGGGGTCATGCATATCTGTGTTGCCCCCATTCTCATTTTCCCCCTTGGGACCAGTTCCGAATAATCTTATATTCAATTTAAAGAGGGGATGTAGTTGATTGATTGTGCATGTCCGCAACAGTCTTTGCATTAGGAGAGATCCTCCCATTGGCAGTTGTATGGGTGGTGTACCGTTAGCTTAGCTAACACAGAGTACACAACAATAAATGGCGGTGAGATGTAGCAAAGAATGCTCAGCCGGTTTTCCGCTACTTATTAGGCTATGCTAGCACGTTTGTCAATAAGGAATGCTGCCGCACAGCAAGTGTGGCTGTGAAGATCCAAGCGTGTTGTCATTCCGGAAGGTCAACATCACATCTCGATATTGTTGAAATTGCAGCCAATGGAATAGATGACAACACCGTATAAAATGTCACCTACTTATCTCAAACAGTGAACTCTTCAAGTCCTCGGTTTATGCGCCTGGTAATGACAAAGAGTATGGAATACTCTCTTGTAATGATCCGTCCACCTCACCTGTACGCCGCCATGCTGGAAACACGTTTTACAACGTCATAAATGAGCGACAGCTGCAGGAAAAACAGTGTTTACAAATGGCCAGTCTCGGATATTTTCTCGATACTTCGGGCTTTAAACATTATTTTGGGTTTAAACATTTCCCCAAACTCGGACCAATATGAAGATACATATGTTTAATCTCGCTCTTGTGCTACTATGAAAAAGTCACGACCAAGTGAAGTGTCCGTCTCATGGATGTATTGGGTCCGTCTACATCTTCATCTCACCATTATAACCAATAAAGATGCAAATTGACTCTCAAAATCCATCAGTCCATACTGGGTTGCATTAGCTGTTTTTTAACACTATCAGCAAAGATCGAGAACATTTTCAGAACTTTCTGTCTTATATGTTATGACTGTTCCGTGTTTAACGTATAGCCCCGCCCATTTGTCTTAACATTAGCCAATAAAAAAGTATATGAAACCGACATGCCAGTCGACTCGTGTGCTCCGTAGATGACAACACGTGGTTCTTCTCCACGCACGCAGACGCAAGTCCTGCTTCAATCATGGCGGCCGATGGTGGTAGCTCTTCGTCGGGGCTACCCTGCGTTTTCTCACCAAAATCACGACAGTTTCTGGCTTTGTGTGCCCAGGATGGCAGACTTCGTATTTGGAACACAGATAGTAAAACACTTCACCAAGAATACGTGCCTTCAGCCCATCTGAGTGCCACTTGTACGTGCATAGCTTGGGGACCATGCCGAACGGCCAAGGTATGTCGTAGGAGCAATGGAGTTAGCTAGCTAGCTACGTAGGCCTGACCAAGCCTGCTGCGAATCAACTTTATGAGAACTCTGTAAAGCGGTTTTTAACCTAGACGTTTGTAACAAATAATGGATATAATAAGTATGATTATTATCTCCCGAGTGTTAAGCCATGGTGGTTGTTTCGTTCTAACTAGCCAGCGCAACTAGATAGTATCATGGACGCACATGTTTGTCGCACATGGTCCTAGAAGAAAAACCACGAGTCTCTTTTGCATGGTAACGTTAGCGAAGCTGCACGTGTCTTGGGAATTAATGTTATAAGTGATCAGTCGTATTCTAGCTAGTACTTAAACTGCATATCAAACACTTGTTTTTTTCTGAAAATTTGAAAAACTTGAATAGCTAAACTATGCTATGCTAATTTAGCTGACAACGTTATTCCAGAACGGAATGACGCACGTTCTCCTGTTATAAACTTCCACTGATTTGTAGACTTTAGATTGAGATTGTTAGGTTCCATAACGACGCATATGACTAAGTTACCCACTCACTCATGAGTTTGAATTGCATATTGCAGATATCTGAGTTAACATTAGTTACCGTTCAACGGTATAACGTTAGCTAGCTAAATTGGCTAGTGCTATTTGCTACTTTCGTTGGCTGATGATGGTGCATTAAAAAAACATGTGGGAGTCTGATACAACAGGACAGCAATTAAGCCCAAAGTCGGCACAGCGTTGCAACTTAACGTGAACCCTTTCTTCCCTTTAAGAATTCCCCTTCTCGTGTAACCTTAGCTTACTAGGGTAACGTTAGTCAGTTCTGCATAAAATGTCAGATTCAGCTTTGTCAGGTACAAGTATTAGAAGTTAAACCCACATAAAGGTTAACTGTGTGTACCCTAATTTTGAAACTTGTTCTTATGACAATTCAGAACTGCCATGATTTAAAGTATAGGAAATATATCATCCAAGATGGTCCTTCTGTGTGTTTTGAATCAAGGAACATCTGTGTCAGACTGTCAGATCGTTGCTACAGTTTTGCCAAGTGATGTTGATCGGTGTTTGTGATGTCACAGGAGGGGCCTCTGAGGAAGAAGAGGAAATCTGAGGTAGGGCAGGTGGACGAGAAGGCGGACCTGTTGGCATTGGGTACAGCAGCGGGCAGTGTTATCATTTACAGCACAGTGAAAGGTGCCCTGCATTGCACACTGGTAAGTGTTAACCACTCTACACACACTACACACAAAATATTCATTATATTATAGATAAGTTGTACACTAATATAATTCCTATAAACAAGAGTACAATTTCCCCCTAGGGATCAATACAGTACACTACTTCAATTTTATTAGAAACACTGACCTTGTTATAGCATGTGAATTATCAGTTGTAATTACACAGCTCTCTGAAAATACTTGATTCTGATTGGACAATCACACGTTCTACCGTGAATTATTTCTCGATAATTCCCGGCTACGAGCAATTTTCACCGCTGCTAAGGGCAACACATGATGTCTATGAGCGACAGATGAAAGTTGTCTGAAAGTTTGAACATTCTAAACAATAACAGTTTGGCTGTTGTAGCCTAATGTTCAATCTCCGAAAACATCCGTTACCCAGGACCACAGAACCATGTCCCTGGTGAAATAAAACGAGTAGTCTTACTAGTATTAATGTGGTTGGTAAGGAGCCGTGTAATAAGCAGGCTAACACCGTGTCCTAACTGCTTGCGATGCGAGCAACAGAACGCGACATCGCATGCTTGCTGTCCTAACTGAAACCGTTAAATTTCCTGTTCTGTTACGTCATTTGTCTTTATTCCCAACTGAAGACAGTTAAAGAACGAACGCCTGTCAACGCGAGCGACAGGAAGAAAATGGGAACAGGGAGAGCGTCAAAAGGGCAGTTAAAACGTCGCGCTGCATCGCTCGCGTCCAGTTAGGACATAACAATAGAAAACAAAGCAATGAAACGCATTTTGTCGCTGATGCTCGCTCGCGTCGCGTGTAGTTAGGACACAGTGTAACGTACGGCCACCCGGTCACTGTTATCCCTTACTTAGGACCCTAGAGATTTAGCATCTACTTGCTCATTGTTGTTAATGGAGTGTGTGGGGTTCCTAGCTGTCAGGGGATGGTGTTATGATAAACCCAACAAACCTTGAGTTTCACCACCGTGGTTTTCCAGTCATGTATCGTGGTGTTCTTGTCCAGGCCAGTTACTGCAGCGCTGCTCTTCCCCTGCACTTGTTTACCTCTGTGTTGTGTCTCAGGATGGAGGTCACAGTGGAGGGGTGAACTGTGTGCAGTGGCACCCCACAGACGGCCTGCTGTACAGCGGCTCAGATGACACGCACATCGTGGAATGGGAGCTCCAGACTGGAAAGACGCGCTGGTGGGTCTAGAGCTGTGCTTATGTACTTGTGAGGGCGCAACACTCACCAATGATTTTAAAACGAATATATGCATACCTGCAAACTAGTCGCCTTTTGGCTACAATCGCTGTTTATTTTTGTCAATTGGGTCATTCGCATGCATCGTGCAGATCCGGGGTGGGGGGGGGGGGGGAATGACTGCGTTTGATGTTCAGGCTAGAAGAAACCTTATTGGATAATAGTCTACTAACTGGTTAGCTTGGCATATATATAAGTACAAACTTAGATGCTACAAGCTTAATGTTATAGAGTAGTGGGTCAATTCAATTCAGAACATGAAATAGTGACTCTAACCACAGCAGACGAGGGTATAAATACAGATCCTGTTGGATGTAACATTGCTTGTTCTCCAGTTGAATAACGTCATGTCAACAGCGTCCAGCATACATTCCAACTGCGAGTTTTCTCCCAGGATCTCCTCATACAGCGTTTTTTCATACAGCCCAGATATCTCCAAAGCTGCTGCTACTAATCACTTGTTAACGAAATCTCTGATCAGCTGTAGTTTGGATATTTTTGCGGTTTAAAAATAGGATGGAGGACACTACTAGTTGGCACTCAAGCAGAAACAAAACTTATGTCTGGTAGCTTTCTTTCAAGGAATTCCAAAATAAAAGTCACGGAAAAAAATTACACAACAAAAAACACTACTTTTTTTTTTACTCACTTGGCATTGGTCCGAATGGTATACTGTATACTGAAGTATGAAGTCTACTGAATCTGATATATACAGAATAATATTTTGAGGGCCTATTCATCAGTTAATAAGTGATAATAATGGGCAACCTTAATCTAAAAATATGCAAGCAAAGACAGTGTCATTATATCAATACAATAATATGGGTAAGATTCTAAGAGAAGTCGTTTTTTGTGTGTATTATTTTTTATAAATTGGTATCTGTATCGGCCGATCCTGAGGAAAGTGATCGGTATCGGCCCACAAAATTCTGACGGGGCATCCCTAAAAGCTATCATGTCTCCCTGTCTCATTCTTTCCTGCATTTCAGGCAATGGAGGTTGGTTGTCTTTTTTTGAGAGGCAACAGGGAGAATAAAATGTAAAAAAAAAGTAATTGTTTGGTTGCTTAAGTAAATAACCAACTTTTTATGAGATTTGTTCTCACTTTTTAGGGAAAAAGAAACATTGAAATTCGTATTAAACGCTACGGGAAGTCTTTGTATATATGGTGTATAGAAGGAGATCCACTGTAACAAATTAACAAATAAACCACATGTACTCTTCTGGCTGAGACTCTGCTGCCAGTAATTGCTTCAGCGATCACGAACCATGGCTACAGTGGAGTGATGTTTTTATGAAGTTCCAGAGTCTTCAGTGACGCATCAGGCGAGGCCGTGTCCATGTTGGAGGGCTACTGGGTGACCCCAGGGGGCTGTTAGTTCTGTATGAGGCCCATAATGACCCATGTGTCTGTGTGCCCAGTAAGTGGAAGGCGGACCGCATGTCAGTGACCAGTCTGTGTGTGAGTCCCGACGGCAAGCTGCTGCTCTCCGCCGGACAGACCATCAAGATGTGGGACCTCGAGACCAAGGAGCTGTACCGGGTGAGTGAGGGCCTCTGGACTGAATGCAGGGTCTGATAAGGGAGATCAGTTATTTTGTCCCCAAATTCTGTTTAATGTATTCAGGACTCAGGTTTTCAGGTGGGTGAGGACTTAAAGGAGTAGTAAAGGGAAAATGCATGTTTAGCCCTGTTTTAAGGTTACTTATGATCATATACAATGGTTCAGATCAAAACGTTGACAAAACTAGCACTTTTGAGAAAGTCTGAATTGTTCTACCACTGTTTTGGTCATACAATGGATGTGGGTGGGCACCGTGAAAAATCATTAAAAAAAATGTTAAACTCAATTTCAAAGACAAGAAACTCACCGAGGTGTTAGTTGGCGTTCTGACAATTCGCCATAAAGTAAGATTGTAGTTCATCTGGAAAGCCTACTTTAGCATAGAACTATTTAATCGCAGCACATACGTGTGTAAACGTCCGCAAACTAGGTAGCCTAGCAACATAAACAATAACAATAGCTACCGTAAGTAGTTCCGCTTCCTGAATCCCCTCTGCGGATTGATCTACATATCTACAACGGTCGCGTCGCTAAGGTGGAAAAGCGCTATGCAAGTGTAGTCCATTTTACCATAATGGTGAGTAAATGGTAGGGGAAAAAATGTGGATAAGCCTACATTGGACTCAATTTGATGGATGAAATGTATGTAAATGGAAAATGTTAGACCTATAATACTATAGCAGCTGCTATACCAAAACAAAAAAAACGATCGCTATCGGCAGTGTATCGGCAGAGATGGCTCATATCGGGGCATCCCTAGTTGTGTGGGTATATTATCATTTGAAATTTACCTCAAAGTTTGAATCTCCTATTTAGTGTCCAAGATGGCCTCTTACCTGTTGACCTCTCTCCACTCTTCAGAAATTCACTGGTCACTCCACAGCCGTGACAACTCTGTGTTTTGCCACCACGAGGCCCCCCAATAGCAATGGCCTGTACTTCCTGTCGGGGGCGTCCCACGACAGACTTCTTAGTGTCTGGTGAGTGAGAATATATATAAAAATACATTTAAATATGCATGGTAGTGTGTTTATACTGTTAAAATTGTTTATTCTTTTTTTAAAGAGTGTATAAGTGTTTACAGATGCACTGACCTCATTACCTGCTGATTTGGCATTTGTCTGAGAGGATTTGGTATCTGGACTATGAACTGCCTCTTTGTCATCCCCTGATGAAGGCCATGAGAAGCCGAACGTTGTTGGTTGCTTTAATCGTTCTAACATGAACTAGCTGCTTTTTAAAGCTTTTTAATCTATAGAGTGCTTTGGATGTTTTTGTGGATTTGTATATTTCCCATTGACCAAACAGGGTTTTTCCTGCATAGAGGATTTTTTGGCGGCCCCCCAAAGAGATTTTAACCAGAGCCAAAGGAAAATCACCAGTACCAAAATGCAAAAAATTTAGAACAAAAATAGCAATTCAAATTCTCTCCAAATGTGTTTGATAGCTTGTTTCAAGTGCAGCCCATCCCTCTTTCTTACATTGTCCATGGTTTGTACCACTAGTAATCGTGAAAATTAATAGACAGGTTATTGGTATCTTAAACATTTTGGCTTCATATCCATTGTCATATTGGGAGATTTCCCACGACTGAAAAGTGAGCTCAGTCAGAGTGCAAAGAATATAAAACATTGCATGCACATCACCCCCCAAAGACCCCCCTCAGCCAGGAAACCTCTGCCAGAGAGCACCTTCCCACAGCCCCCTCACCCACCTGGCTTCACCTGCCTTTGGAACGCCGTAGTCCTCCTTGTCATTTTTATTTGAGGTCCTGTTTGACCAAGGTCAGGTCAGGGACGTAGTGTTGCATGACCAACTAATAGGCAAATGAACGTTAATGGACAAGATTCATTAGTATGGTAAATTGAGGTAAAACACAAGTTAATAATGCTACTGCACATGTTAATGGCTATTTATGTCCCTGTTTATTCCTCTGAACCCCACCAGGCAAGTCAGAGAGGATGGAAAGGACAAGAACTCAGTGGTGTCCTTCACCTTGACGGACGAGCCCCAGCACATCGACCTCTTCTCCTCCAACAACAAGGAAGAGGTAGAGGCCATTATATCTGGCTCATTATGAGCAGACCGGTGGCTCTTCTGCTATTTGGGCATGATATTAGAAAAATGGAAAGAGAAGACATTTTAGAATTTAAGGGTTGACGATGCATATTAATCTCATTTATTGATGACATGCAAACATGGATATTGGAGGAGAACATGGGTACCTCCTGTCTTCTGATTGGTTGTTTTTTCCCAGGCGGTGAGGCTAGCAGTGGTGTGTAAGGATGGGCAGCTGCATCTGTTTGACCACTTTCTGAATGGGTGAGTCCCCTCCATAATATCCACCCATCACCACCAGAAACCTCACTGCGATCACGTCACGTTTTAGGTGACACATTTCCAATAGTTATCTTCTGCAATTGTTTTAGTTAATATATTTTCTATGTGAAAACAACTGCACAGTGAACATGATTAATGTTTCTGGCTGCATAGCAGTGAATGTGTTTTATTAGCTTTGACTGGCTGCTCTATAGCTCACTTGGTCCACAGAAATTGGATCTGCTTACGTAGTCCCTCCCTGCGAATTTGCGCTTGTTTTTATGAATGAATTAAGACTAATATTAATGATTTGTGTAACGATTACACATTTTACTAGAAGATTAATTGTCTTAGAAATGATCATGATTAACAGTATAATTGTCTGATTTTTTATTTATTTACATTGAGTGGCAGACCTTATTATATATATATATATATATATACCCTAAGTTATATTTTTTGGGTGGGTACAGGGCTGAAATTTAACACCGACCAAATGCAGGTAAATGCAGGTAAAATTTCCAATTGGCGACTAGATTTCGGAAGGCTATCTGAAAAAAATAGCCAAAAAGTTAATTTTCACCCCTCGGTGGGTACACTTGCAAAGCATTCCCCGGCACGAGGTTTCTAGGTACCAGAAGGGCTCTTGAGCAGTGGTGTTTTTATATATATTTAAAACATACAGGGAAACTACAGTAGGCCTATTCTTGCTACTGATGTGTTTTTTTTAACACTTCAACAAAGGCCAATAATTAGTGTATTTTTTTTTTTACACTTCAAAGGCCAATAATTAGAGAGAGAGAGAGAGCTATAACCTGATCAGAGAGGAGGGTTGAGTCCCAGTTCCCAGACCAGAGCCTCTGGGTTGGTTTAGTTACTTGCAGGCTTCGTTAGTTAACTAGCTTGCTTCTTGAATTTATCATACACAACAGACACTGTCTGGAACTGCAACATTATGAAATACTACACTGCTCCGTCTAAACGTAAAAAAGGTTTAACAAACATGATTGCATGAGAAAATCGCAGTTTGACGATTATGTAATAATTGTTACAGGCCTACTACTGGGTACACTCACTACAATGTAGCTGACGTTAGTGCTGGCTCCCCAGATAGATTTACCCCCCTACGCCATGTTCACTGGGTTCCACTCACCCATCTGTGATCTCTTCCCTTAGACCCTGTAAGAAGCCGCTGTCCCCCGTCTGTACGGTGCAGATGTCCGGGGTGGAGGAGTCCCCAGCGCCGGTCCCCCTGCTGGCAGCCGCCCTGGGCACAGACCGGCGGAGTCTGCTTCTGGCCTACGGGAACCACCTGCAGCCTGTTATGGAGAAAGTGGTGAGTAGTGACATGGAATGTGCTACATGTGGCCTTGTGTTGTAGACAGAAAAGAGTGTATGGTGAGAAAAAAAACTTTTTTGCTGTCGTGTTGAAATTAGGGATGAACGGACTGCTCCACTGACCTTCTCCATGCTCATTTTTTTGTAAAAATGTTAAGGTCCAAAATAATTAGCAGCACAAATAACTGTTCTTTCTAAATTGTGCATGAGAATTGGAATGTAGGCAATAGTCCTCAAGGCCTCTTCACAGTCCAGACGTATCGGACACAGACAGGACTCCGCTTCATATGGAATCTTGCTCTGACAATTTCCACCAAGCAATCACATTGAATCCTACAATCACATTCTGGGCTTTAAAATTGTGTTATAATTGAACTGTACAATAGCTGAACGTGTGTCAGCGTTATCAAAATGAGAAAAAGAATGAGAAGGAAAACACCCCTTGCAGCTTTCTAGAAACTTCCTGGGTTTTCATGAGGCGAACGGTGTGCTGGTGTCACTGCCAGTTGCAAACGGGAACTGAAAGTCCGTAAATGGGGAGAATCGAGCTGGTGTAACCCAGGCCTGAGAGACCAGATGAAGGGTCATGGAGGGGTCAAGCTGGTGTAATGCAGGCCTGAGAGACCAGATGAAGGGTCGTGGAGGGGTCAAGCTGGTGTAATGCAGGCCTGAGAGACCAGACGAAGGGTCATGGAGGGGTCAAGCTGGTGTAACCCAGGCCTGAGGGACCAGATGAAGGGTCGTGGAGGGGTCAAGCTGGTGTAATGCAGGCCTGAGAGACCAGATGAAGGGTCGTGGAGGGGTCAAGCTGGTGTAACCCAGGCCTGAGAGACCAGATGAAGGGTCATGGAGGGGTCAAGCTGGTGTAACCCAGGCCTGAGGGACCAGATGAAGGGTCGTGGAGGGGTCAAGCTGGTGTAACCCAGGCCTGAGAGACCATATGAAGGGTCGTGGAGGGGTCAAGCTGGTGTAACCCAGGCCTGAGAGACCATATGAAGGGTCGTGGGGGGGTCAAGCTGGTGTAAACCAGGCCTGAGAGACCATATGAAGGGTCGTGGGGGGGTCAAGCTGGTGTAACCCAGGCCTGAGAGACCATATGAAGGGTCGTGGAGGGGTCAAGCTGGTGTAACCCAGGCCTGAGAGACCATATGAAGGGTCGTGGGGGGGTCAAGCTGGTGTAACCCAGGCCTGAGAGACCATATGAAGGGTCGTGGGGGGGTCAAGCTGGTGTAACCCAGGCCTGAGAGACCAGATGAAGGGTCGGGGAGGGGTCAAGCTGGTGTAACCCAGGCCTGAGACCAGATGAAGGGTCGGGGGGGGGGGGGGGGGGGGGGATCTTATCTGATCAGGGGGTGTCTTTATTGTCAGTCTACTGCAGCTGTTGAGTTTGCTCAGTCAGGAAAGAAGCTGTTGTGGAACCTCTCCTTCGCGGTCCTGATGCTCAGCCATCCTCCGTCTCTCCGGTGAGATGGTGCCTACAGGTGGTAGCTGTTTTTTTATGATGGAGATGGCCTTCCTGTGGCAGCGTTGGTTGTAGAGATCCTCAATGGCTGGAAGCTCCACACCCATAATCTCCTGCTCTGTCCACCACCCTCCGGATGACGTGTCTGTCGTGGGCGGTGGTGTTGCTGTACCAGGCTGTAATGCCTCCAGTCAGGATTCTCTCAATGATGCTGTGGTAGAAGTTCACAAGTGTCTGTGTGCTCATGCCCCACCTCCGCAGGCCCCTCAGAAAGTAGAGGTGTTGTTGTGCCTTCTTAAGGATGGCCTCTGTGTTGTGTGTCCAGGTCAGGTCATCAAAAATCTGCATCCCTAGGAATTTGAAGTGGCTCACCCTCTCCACTTCCTCCCTGTTGATGATGATGGGGGCCGGGGGCGTGGCTTCTTCCTCCTCTCCTGAAGTCCACAATCATCTCCTTTGTCTTGCTAGTGTTCAGGGTCAGCTCGTCTTGACTAGGTCAAAACTAGGTCACTACTAGGTCAAAACGATGGAAATGTTAAAGGAGTAGTAAAGGGAAAATGCATGTTTAGCCCTGTTTTAAGGTTACTTATGATCATATACAATGGTTCAGATAAAACCGATGACAAAACTAGCACTTTTGAGAAAGTCTGATAATTGCTCTACCACTGTTTTGGTCATACAATGGATGTGGCTGGGCACCTTGAAAAATCATTCAAAAACATGTTAAACTCTATTTCTAAGACAAGAAGCTCACCGAGGGGGTAATTGGTGTCCGTTGGTGTTCTGACATCAAATTCGCCGCAAAGTATGAATCCTGTAGGGTTTTATTGATCATTTTATGAAATCCATTGACTTGTATTGAAGCGACCGTTGTAGATGTGTAGATCAATCTGCAGAGGGGATTCAGGAAGCGGAACTACTTACGGTAGTTATTGTTTATGTTGTTAGGCTAGTTTGCGGACGTTTACACATGTGCTGTGACTAAATAGTTCTATGCTAAATATTTAAAAAAGCCTTTCCAGATGAACTAGAATCTTACTATTTGGCGAAATGTTTTTTGAATGATTTTTCACGGTGCCCATCCACATCCATTGTATGACCTAAACGGTGATAGAGCAATTATCAGACTTTCTCAAAAGTGCTAGTTTTGTCAACGTTTTGATCTGAACCATTGTATATGATCATACGTAACTTTAAAGCAGGGCTAAACATGCATTTTCCCTTTACTACTCCTTTAATAGGTCTGACACCTGGAGGAAGGCTGATTCAGATGAGTCATTGGGGGAGATCAGGCCTAGCACAGTGGTGTCGTCCGCAAACTTGATTGGATTACTGCCGTGCTTGTCTGAGCGGTCGTGGGTGTTCAGTAAGAACAGCCTGGGGCTCAGGCAGCAGCCCTGTGGGACACCCGTGCTGGTGTTCAGTGTGGATGAGGTGTTGCTGCCTGTTCTCACCACCTGTGGTCCGTCTGTCGGTTATATGGGTTTGTAGGTTATATGGGTTTTGCAAAGTCTAATTTGCATAATCCTGCAGCAGAATTTTAAATGGATGATTTTGAATATCTGGATACCTGGAAAAATCCTGATATTTGAATAATATTATCTCCCATATCTAGTTTTAAGTTTAAATATTCATCCATAGTGTGGGGTTTGCTAGTGAAGTGTTTGTGTATGACGCATATCTGCATATGTTCAGTCACCTCTGATCATGTCTTTACTCCTGTAGGAGATCAACTCAGCAGAGAGACACATCTGCCTGACTAGGGATATCAAGACCACCCTATCCCTCTCCATGGAAACCATAGTCTCCAAGGTAACACCATTTTAGCATTCTATCCCACTCTTAAACAAAAATAATCAGAGGCACAAATAATCAGAGGTACAAAATGATGTGCGGAATGTCATGGGCTACATAATGAGGCCATTTAACAGCAACATGTCCACACTTCATTCCTTCAAAATCCCTACCTTTCATACCTCCACAGTGACTCTCCCACCCTGCCAAATTAACTTTGGTCATCAGAGATCAGCACTTGTCCTCTGCAAGTGTTATTTTAGACGAGATCATATATGACCAGGTAGCCAAACTACTTCTCTTTCAGGTGAAAACTCCTATTGTTAACGCCAAGAGCAAAGTGCTTGTCCCTGGACTTCCTGGCCACCAAGCACCCCTGAAAGTGGAGGCATCAGAGAAGAGGAAAAAAGGCACAGACACCAAAGAGGTAATGGCATTTACAATGAAGTGTAAATATATTGTTACAATTCCAAAGAGACAGTGTTTATGCAAGTGATTCATTGCAGTTAAAGTCCTAAACCGACCCATAAGCCCCTGCCCTTTATCCAGTTTCATCAACCTGAAGGGATATGACTAGTGTAAGAAATGTGGTTATGTCCTGTGGCTGGCTGGCAAGGCAACCATATCGACTACACCCGTCTGCACATCTGCACAACCATGCACTGTGCGTAGTTACATGTTTGTTGGTTGAATGAAAGAATGTATTGATGGATTAAGACACAACAAGAATCCAAAGGATATGAGAAAGTGTAAACACTTATTTCTGTCATGGTCCTGGAGCTGTTAAGACGCATCAACACGTACATTACATTACATTGACCCAAACACATCAATTTAAAAAGTAGAAAACTACATTTCAGACTAAAACGCTATTCTATTCAATCCTCTACCCTGTAGATGTCCATAGAGGAGCGACTAGGAGAGATCGACCTGACTCACGTGTCTGGTGACAAAGGAGGCACCAAAGGGACACCTTCTCTACGGACGGACAACTTTGCAGTGCTGCTGGTGCAGGGCCTAGAAAGCAAGGATAGCCAAATCCTCAATGTGAGTTTGGTTGACTCTACTTTCTGAAGGACATTGGCCTAACTGCCATTGGTATTGCTGACGTTTTGAAACATTTTCTCCTTCACTTGTCACTTGTGAAGATTTTAATTATTATTTTTCGTCAACCCCTACAGAAAGTTTTCCAGACCCGGAAAGAGGTGTTAATAAAAACAACTGTTGCTCGGTTACCTCTACCTGCTGTCTTGCCATTGGTGGAAGAGGTGAGTGTCTTGGGGATTCTGCAGAAACTACGAAAATAAGTTACTGCTAGGGCTAGCTTGAGTAATTTGAGTATTCCACTATTCCCTCGGTATGTTGGTATTTGGAGATCAGTTTAGTATTCTGAGAAGTCATTTTTTGTCGACTTAAAACTGATACCAACATTGTTACTCTGACCGCATCATTGAAAACACAGGTTAAAAACTGTATTTTATCGTGTAGAAAATAGACCTTTATAAAACCGAATTGGAAGTGGATTTCCAGAGTTTATGGATGTAGCTAGAAGGTGAAAATGAAACCTACTTGTCAGAACAAGAACTGAAACCTAAACTTGGGCAAACTGACAGTCACAAGCCATGATAAAATAAACCCACACATGATTAGATAAGGAACAAATATAATCTAGCAATTTTACAATCTACTAGTAGCAGGAGGTAAAAGTTGGACAACGAGGGAATGACTGTCTGCGTGACTGCGTATTGCTCAGCTTGTCACCGGTAGATATGGACTATGCAATTCTGCCACCTAGGAGTTGAGCACAAATAGTATTCGGTATTCGTTCGTTCACATCAGAGTATTCAAAGCGGTAAAATGGTCTTCGGGACAGCCGTAGTTGCCACTTAACTCAGTATTTTGTCCTTTCTTTCCTAGCTCACCAAGAGACTGCAAGGACATCCTTTTACGTAAGTTCACAACTCTGGTAACTCTTGGATTTCAACTATATTTATGTAACTTGAATCA
This sequence comes from Borostomias antarcticus, assembly GCF_949987555.1. NCBI lineage: Eukaryota > Metazoa > Chordata > Actinopteri > Stomiiformes > Stomiidae > Borostomias > Borostomias antarcticus. The sequence continues at coordinate 8,707,939 of NC_140249.1, forward strand.
TGGATGAGGGAAATGGTTATGGAATTGTAGAGGAATTGTTTTCCACTGTACCCTCAAGTGACTTGTTCCACTCATACTTGTATACAATCTGTTGTTCTACAGGGCAGTGCTCATGGTGCAGTGGCTGAAGGCTGTCCTCATGCACCACACCTCCTACCTGTCTTCGGTGAGTACTGGGAATTGCTGGCCGTCTATTGGATCCTGAATGTTTGTTTTCTAGATGATAACTAATAACTATAGATAAATACATCAGATTTTACTGATGCAAAGATGTTAGAAAGGATGCATCGCAAGTTCATCTCGTATGTGGTGCTCACTTTTTTTAACGCATCGGCTTGTACTTTTATGCCGGTGCACCTTTGCAAATCGGTGAATCTTACCTGCCCTAATGAATACTGGTTTGTTCCAACAGCTTCCAGATATAGTCTCCCAGTTGGGGATGCTGTACCATATGATTGAAAGCAGGGTGAAGATGTTCCATAAGCTGACCAAGCTGCATGGCAAGCTGTATTTGCTAACGACACAGGTAGGTCTCATCTTACGACATGTCAAGCTGTATTTAACGGCACATCATCTTAGGAGGACATGTCTGTCTTTTCTGTGGTCAGTACAGTATATTAGCTGACATCCTTTTAATTTTCTTCTTTATTCAGCATTAATTTGCTTCAGATCAGACCAAATAAAGGAAATTAAACTAGTTCTAATGTGGGTGCACCGCAATAATATGCAGCCCTGTACTTAATGTGACAATGAAGTCATCAGACAATTTAAAGTGTGGATTCAGCACAGTTTCACACTTGCTCGTGACCACTGAGATTAACAAGCGTCTCCATTTGTTCTCCACCAGGTGGCGACAAGTGACAAGAGCAATGCACTCTCAGAGGTGGACCACACAGCCAAGCTGGTGTATGAAGAGGGTAAATGCAGTTCTCTCTCCCGTTCCTTCCCTTTCTCACAATCTACCGTTTCTCTCCTTGGGTGTCTCTAAAGTTGAGTGCTTCCTGAGTCTTTGATGTTTTAACTGAACCAATTAAAAATCCCAGAATATGTGAGGGCGGGGGGAAAAAAGTTACCAACCAAAGTTACCAAGCTTGGTCTGTCGCCTTGTGCATATTTACTGTTCCTGTTATGGTAACATTTTATCATTATTGTCGTGATTCAACTATTTTAGTAACATTTGTTTCCTGGACATATTTTTGAGTAGGATCAGAAGTCTATGCTGGTAACTTGACTGGTCTTACTACATGCTCAGAATGCCTTGACTGGTCTTATTACATGCTCAGAATGACTTGACTGGTCTTATTACATGTTCAGAATGCCTTGACTGGTCTTATTACATGCTCAGAATGCCTTGACTGGTCTTATTACATGCTCAGAATGACTTGACTGGTCTTTTACATGTTCAGAATCGTTGTAGTGTAGACAAGACTCATGCTGGAGAAACTGCTCCATCATTGAATCTTATTCATTCCAACACTATCAAAAACCGTTTTCTGGGTCACAGCTGCTAGTTAGTTTTTTTTTTTTTCTGTGGTGAAGAATGAAACTGTCCAAAAGAATCCTAAAACTATCCAGCATGATTTATTTTTCGCAAATGTTTGAAGTTAATTGACATCTATAGGCATTGCAGGAATATGAGTTGATGGTTAACTTTCTTTTAATTTTGACACTTAAAAACAACTGCGTATCTTCTTTTCCAAATGTCTGTTCCCTGAGTCGTCCAGATTAACTTTGGCAAATGTTCAGTCTTTTCAGACTTGCTGATACACTGCATGCAAACACCAACACTTGTTGCCTGGCAACAGAAGCAGCAGCGTTTCATCCATCCCATAGCCTCCCTTTTGAGCGAAGCACCAGGCAGGGCACTGTTCTCCCCCATCACCGCCCCCATCACCTCCCTGTACACATGGCTTCAGAGCTCTGTTCTCCCTCATCACCGCCCTGTACACATGGCTTCAGAGCTCTGTTCTCCCTCATCACGGCCCTGTACACATGGCTTCAGAGCGCTGCGTAGAAAATGGGCTTTTATGGTGCGTTCGTTTATAACTGGGAGGTGACAAATTGCGACTTGCTACTAGGAATGATTAAATAAAACGCTGCATGAACTCGCACTTCCTCGTCGCAAATTCAGATGTTTCTCAGCCCCCAGTTGCCGGCTGACGTCAATATCATATCATCATCATATCATTCGCTATAGCTCGAATGCACACAGGTCGGAGGTAGGTATTTTGCCACTTGCGACTTGCCACCTCCGACCAAAAACGAATGCACCATTATTAAATAATTAGGCTTTGATGCGTTCCAATAACCCTGCCAAAGGCTCTAGTAGTGCAGGCTCATGAACAGGTAGTTCATAAAAGACTGCTGTATAATCAATTGAATTTCATTTTATCTATATTTCCTTCGGAAATTGACCCACCCTTTCCACAGATTTGGGGATGTGTGGCGCAGTCCCTTAGACCAGCGCCCCCCTACCTTTTTTGCACCAAGGACCAGTTTCATATTGAGTGTATTTTGGCGGACCTGCTGGAGGGGGGTGGGTCGGGTGTCCATGAGTCACAACACAACCGGAACAGCTTCTTCATAGTTAACATATCAATTAGGCCTCGCCTTATATAGCGTTTAGTATAACCATTCCCACTTCATCAGAACACTTTAATTTAAAGGAGAATGCTCGTTTTTGACAACCTGGTCCTTATTTACGGCATATTATAAGACGTTTCACTCACCGATATAACTTTGGTGTAATTCGGAGGCCTGTAGAATAAATTTAAAATCCAGCGCAAGCCAAGTATATCCATGTAATGGTGACGGACGGGGCACTGAGAATGCAGCTTCTAAAAGTCTGTGTTTCAATTTTACTGCCTTTTCTTTTCAATTAAATTCTCTTGTTCAAACAGAGGCATCATGTCAAGGGAGTCAACTTCAGAACATTAAATAATGGAAATTATATACTGTAGGAACTACACAATCAAGTTCAGATGCGTGCCTCCACACATTGCGTATCAATCAATCAATCAATGATCCACAAAAAGTGTCGCTCTGGAATGAGCTCTTAGGCATATAAGAAAAACAATATCCTAACATTAGAAACGCATCAAACGATTCAATTCCATCAAAACAAACATAACTACAGGCCATTCATACAAAATATAGGCTATAATAATATAATCCAGTGTAGGCTATAATAACCTAATGTAAATGTTTTGTTGCCGTCATTGCAGAAAAAAAACCACTTCGCAGAAATAGATGTTGGAAATGGAAGCAATGTTTTCAGTGCTTTTGTGGCTATCTCACGATACTCGGCCTTGATTTTAATCCAGAAGGTCAGCAGAGGTCAAGTTGTCTCAAACATGCTTTTAATGCCAACGTCATTGCAATGTCAAGGAGTTTCTATTCTTGGGCCTGGATCTGATGTGCCGAAACAGTTTTGAGGGCTTCATTCCCTCACTAGACATTTTACCGTCGCAATGAAGCCATATTTGAGGTAGGACTCATGGTATTTCCTATTGAAAGAGGCTTTCTTTTTGTTCTGGGGCTCAGCTGTCTGCGTCGTCAACATCTGAGGGCCTTTTCTCTCCCCTGGCCTTTCTGAAGAAGCTCTCCAGCGACGTTTGTTTTCAGCCATGCAGCTAGCTACTCGTACAAGACCGAAGTAAACAAACAACAAGCACTACACGCGAAATGTAATCTCCACCTGTTGTGGGTGTGACAGATTAGCCTACCAGGCCAGGTACGCCGAAGTGGGCGGAGTCGTCGTCAGTGTGACGACAGACTGCACTATTTTATCTGAATCCCTCTGGGGCCCGGTGATTGAAGACCACTGCCTCAGACCCTACCTGAGGAGTTGGAACCTACCTGAGGAGTTGGAACCTACCTGAGGAGTTGGAACCTACCTGAGGAGTTGGAACCTACCTGAGGAGTTGGAACCTACCTGAGGAGTTGGAACCTACCTGAGGAGTTGGAACCTACCTGAGGAGTGAGACCCTACCTGGGGAGTGAGACCCTACCTGGGGAGTGGGACCCTACCTGATGGGTTTGTCCTCCTAAGTTGGAGTCAAACCCCTGTTCTATTTTTTCCTACCACTCGAACCCTCCTCCCCTCATCAATTTGATGGAGTAGAAATGGTCCTCACATGACTGTTCCCCCTCAGACCTGGGAGCGTCTGCTGGGACTCGCCAACTGATGGCTGGTTTCTCTCTCTCTCTTTCAGAGTCATCAGATGAGGACGAGGCCTCTGGAGATGAAGGTCTTCCTGATGAAGACTCTGACGTAAGTGCTCATATGAGACTGATGTACTTTCCAAACTGATATGTCCAACATTAATTGCTTTTCTTCATGGAAAGTCCTACCAAGTCTTGATTCAACTTTGTGAAATATGGGAGATTTGTGTTATGTTCAACAATACCATTCTTATACTATACAGAACTGGGAGGAGGAAGACGGCATGGATGAGACGATGGACGAGGACAAGGAAGGAGGAGAGGGGGCGGACGACGCAGGGACAGAATCTAAAGTGAATGGAGATTCGGACATGGAACCAGAGAATGAGAGTGAAGAGGAATGAGAGATGGGAAACAAAGCAAAATACAAATGACAAAAAAAAATAGTGAAACGGACCTGAAAGATTTATATATACTTTCATTTTATTTTCCAGCTTATGATTTTATTGTATCAGAATAAAAATGGTTTCACCAAAACACAAGTCACAGCAGATCGTGGGGCCTCGGACATGCAACGACCTGACCCAGCCCCTACGGCAGCAGTGTCCCAACTCGCACCAAGCTGACAAAACCCACCATTTGGAAGCGTTTTTCCACAGACTCATCCAGGCAGTCTGCTCTTGTTTTCCATCCCAGTCTCGACCCCCTTGGCCCAAGTTGTACACTTGTGCACTTCTCCTTTGTGAAATGGAAATGCCAGGTCTGAGACATTAAAAACCTTATATATTCCAATGCTTTTAATAGGAGTGGGGGAGACGTGTACAAGTGCACTGTTTTGGGGAAAAGGAAGTGAAATCTGGTCAGACGATTGGTCTCAGTGCCCTTTGCTCTAGTGAACAAAATACCCCCCACCCCACTCACTGCTTGTTGTTGAGGTGAGCTTGCCAGACATGGCCATAGAGCATGTCCCCTCGCAATGTAAATCTGTATGTATAGTGCAGTGTTTGTATGATCCTCTACCCCCAGAATCCTCTGGATTAAATGAATTCCTGTAAAGGCTCCCACCTGAACCCTTTGTTGTTGTTTTTTTTCCCCCTTAAATTTACCATTTCATCTTTCCGGTCGTCTTGGCGTCCTTTCACCCTTGTCCGGTCGTGTTGAGCAGTGCGTCGTTTTGTCTGGAACCTTGAACCGACCCATAACTGAGTGAGCCACAATAAAAATTATAACTTTGCTCTATTAGGTGAATAAATGGGTTTTCAAAATGGTTTGTGTCTGATGCACAGGATATGAGTTTTAATTAGAACATCTATTATTTGGCCCTTCTCAACATGGTCTGTGGTGTGTTGCTGCTGTGGCTGGGTGTATTGGCTGGGTGTATTGCATGCATGAAACGTGCAGACCTTGTCCTGTGTACAGATTTTCTAAAATCCCATCTTAGAATTTGTATTTAATATTGGGTAGTAGGAAAGTTGACTATCACACTCATGGGGTAACTGAAGAGCTTGCCAGTTTTGTTGATCCCATGATCACCAGTGTTGGTGCTGCTTGGAGTTATAGCTTTACCATTAGGCTACTTAACAGACAAATGCATTATTTCAGGAAATGGTTCAACTTTGCGATCATTATCGACTCAGTTTTTACTTGATGCCAGGCTCGAAATAAAATGCTTTTTGTTGGCAGAGGTAAAATTGAAATTGATGGCAGCTCTTAAATCTTGCTTGGCAAAAAAATGTATACGAAACCTTTTAACTGCCACGTCTGAACAAAGATGAACTCTTGACATCTTGGCTGCACTGTGAAGCACTGACATGGCTTCTCTTTGTGGTCAGGACAAGTAAAGTAGCTGAAGTGGATGTTCAGTGTGTAAGTTTTGGGATGGAAGCATTTTTTTTTGTCTATAGTCTAGTACTTTGGATTTACAATAATTGAGGTTGAATTGCACAAATGTTTTACTGAATATTTTGTATATGTTCCCCCAAATTTAAGGGTAATGAAAGTATTGGGACAGATTAACATTATGTACAATATGTGACCAAATATAATTTGCATGCAATGACCTTAAGTCTGACTCACTAACATGAGATTGTTGGTATATTGTTAGCCGTTACTCTTCCAAGCTGATATTGCTCAGGAAAGGAAGCCCTTGCAACTATGTATTGCACCTTTGATCGTAGGGTTGGAGTTTTGAATCCCGGTTCCTGTCCACATGTCAGTGTCCTTGGGCAGGACGCTGATCCCCAAATTGCTCCCAATGAGCAGGCTAGCGCCTTGCATGGCAGCTGCCACCATTGGAGTGTGAATGAGAGGCCATTATGAAGTTTTTTTGATTAAAAACAGTATGTAAGTGCAGTCCATTTACCAATGACCTTTGTCAAACTTCTAAATGGGATGCAGTGAGTCTAAAAGGCTATTCAAGCAGACACATTCTTATGGTATGGGTGTACAGAAAATTATTGTATGAGGCTGTTGGCATATCCCCCAAATGAGAAACATTTTGAAAAAAAACGAGGTTGGACAACTTTTGAAAGAATACGTTTGCTGTTGTAAGCACAAACCAACTGTAGAGCAACCTTTCCACGGCGCTTCTAAAGTAATTGGTGCCTTTGCACTTACTATTTTTGAGATGTTCAAGTAACATTCCGAGGTCTCGGGTGAGAATTCTTCTCCATCCATACATCATCACACCTGTCAAAGAAGCTGAGATGAGGCATCATCCTGTCTCAGCTGGGCAAACCGCTGGAGATGGAGGGGCAACTCTGAAAATGTCAACTGTCGTCAAATAATGGCCGGGTCTCCCGATTAAGAACCTTAAGGAACCTTTGTTCCCCGGGTCCTATGTTCCCCCCAAAAAAGGGTTCTATGGTCCCCGGGTCCTATGATCCCCGGGTCCTATGTTACCCATGGAGGTATAATATAACTGGAGACGGCATTGAAAATGGCTGCCTATTCATTTCAATGAAAGTTGCTCACCGGCGCATGAAGCCATTTGACGTAGTGGCCAAAGCCCGGTATTGCAAGTAAAATCAAGGCATGCGGCCCAAGAACCCTTATTTCCCATGTTAGTGGATGATGATAGATAGGGCTAGAAAAGGAAAACAAAATTTTTCTGGGTATCATTCAGCATCAGAGACCAATCTTATCAATATAAACTTTTAGTTTTAGGGGTTTGGGGGTTTTTGAAGCCACCAATACCTGTATTGAGCCATTTAAACATGTGCTGTGCACGAGCCTCGGGGACGCGCTGGTCGCGCGTTCGTGAGTCCTGCGAGCTCGGGAAAGCACGTGACCATAGGAAGACCCGCCCTACTCTGCCTCTGATTGGATAGGAAGTCATGTAATGACGTCGGTTAACATTTGCTATGCTTATGAAGCTTATGATCATGCTAATCATAGATATGAACGTATGTCTATGATGCAAATGATCATGACATGTGGTTACTTTAGGACATCGTTGGAAAAGATCTAGAGGGTAAGTGGGTCAATGTTGAATAACTTAGCTAACATTACCTAATGTTACATTTCTTTATATTAACATCAACTATATTGATAGGCTAGGGAGCTATGCTAACGGTAGCTAATGCTAACGGCTTAGGGTTAACGTTAGTTAGTTAATGCTAACGTTACGTTCGGAGGTCTCAGATGTATTTCAATTTTAACAATGTTGAGCATGATCAATGTGACATTGTTCATACATTGATTACAGTCTGTAATCTTGTCTGGCATTATTTAGCTATAGTGGGCTGATGCTTGCTGCTGCTACTATAGCATTTGCCACATTATACATCAAATTAATCAAGCATAGTGTTATTACCTGAAGGCATTATTACCATTGCAAGTAAGCATGCCATGTATATGCCATGCCTGGAAATCAAATTAATAGTGTAATTATTCCCCATCATAGCTCATTGTACACTGATATAATCATTCTCCTTGCCTTTGCTAATACTCATCTCTTTTATCAAACTTTGTGCTAGGAAAGAAATCTGGCTGTGATTCGTCGCTAGTGCTCATCCAGGCTGTTGTCATCTCCCGCCTGGACTCCTGCAACTCCCTACTTGCTGCCATCCTGCAGCGTTGGCCATCAGACTCCTGGAGAAAGCTGCTGCTGACCTGGTGTTCAACAGCCCCATGCTCTTCCACAAAACTTCCCTACTCTGTTCTCTGCACTGGCTCCCTGCGCTGTCCCATCCAGTTTAGGACTGTGGTTTCGAGCCTACAGGGCAAATGAACAGCTCCCTCCGACCTCCAGGCTGTGGTCAAGCTCTGCTGCCTTGAGGTGATTGGTTCCCCAGTTGCTCCAAGCCCCCCTACGGCAGATTGGCGTGGCCATGGCTTTTTTCTGTCCTGGCCTCACAGTGGTGGAATGAACTGTGCACTGATGTCAGAACAGAGCCAATAATACACACTGTTCATAGTGAGCCTAGTTATTATTGATTAACTTGGACTGTTTCCTCTCTCCTTGTCAGTCATTAAAATATGTTCAGTGTTTCACAATACTGATGTATAACATTTCATTATTTTGTCTCAGACCATTTCTGAAACAATCATCAGTGTCAGTATACATTTCCCTCCAATGTTATTGCTTGCCCATTTTTAACCATTTAACTACTAGACTGTACAAACGAATTGCACAACTATAGTATTTTCTAGGTATAGCCTACTTCTCCACTTTCTCTTAATGTTGGTATGAAATGGCAGTCAAACTATGCAATGATGTTCCACACTGTTTCCACCCAAATTCCCAACAAATGTGGCCACCACACTGTTCAGGACATTCACAGGTCTTGCTCTCAGGGATCGGTAAAAGAAAGGGACATGGTTCCTCCATAATGTGCTAAGGCTCTGCTTAGATCAAAGGCTTGGTCATCAGAAAATATCACAAAGACAGTGATCACAAAACAATTAAAAACATGTCACCAGTGTATGCCTTAACCCTAGTCAAATTTCTAGTATGTGTGAACCATATACATGGCAGTAAACAGATCTTGAGTCATACAAACTGGAGGATGCTTGACCCATACAAACTACTTTAACTCAATTTCAATAAACAACTTCAAAATATGGCAGACAGAAGAGCTGAGCAGACTTGGTAGATGACTGGATGATCTTACAGAGAACCAAGGGAAATTGACTGGTATTAATGCTAAGAGTAATGAGGGATGAGGTGCAGCTGGGCAGAGTGGAGACAGGTGGCAGGTGATGCAGGAGATGGGAAGGTGAGTAGGCAACAACCAAGCATGAACAGGAACTGGACCACTGGCTCCCCTTGACTGTCCAACCCATCCATCAGCGCCAGCAGAGTGGACACGATAGAGCCAGAGAGAGAGAGACAAATGCAACGCAAGGTTAGTTTAGTTCCAATCGCCCATGTGCAACATCAATCAAGTACGCAGCCAAGCTAAAGAACCGAGTTACACCAGAGGCGGAGCTAGGCGGTGGCTCCGTGACAGACAGGCCTCACCTGTGTATCTGGTCCTGTCTGCTGGAGCATACTGGGGACAGCCGGTCTATCTTGTTGAAGAAGATGAAGGAGGGTCTCATTAGGTTGACCTGGGGAGAGACCAACAAACAGCCATCACAAGCTCTCAGTCAACACTGAGGATGATGGTCAGGTGTCCTGTCCAATAATTATACCCCCCTCCCCCAACCGCCACAGTTGCCCCATTGGCTAACCTGGTCAAAGAGAAGGCAGAGCTGATTATGTGTTCTGATTCACCAACCCACTTGCTAAGGCAGTCAGCTCCTTTCCTTATAGACACCTTTGTGTTTCCCTGCCTACACTCGTTAGTCTGCACCCGCGCCACTGGGGTCTTGCCTGTACTTGGGGGACTGTAGATCAGAGCACTACACATCTGTAGGTGGGGGGGGGGTTGGGGGGAGTATGTGAAAAACAGGGACTTCACAAGACAGCTCAAATTAGACAAGACAGCTTAAATACGTCTGGGTCTTCATATGTTTACTGGAGCAACGTACTGTAGTGTGGTCTCACCTAGGAGGTTCTTCTATCAGGTGATCGAACACAGAGGGGTTGCTCTGCTTCCTGTTCAGACTGAAAAAGCAATCACAGTGGGATTTAGTGACATCATTATGCACATCAGGAATTCATTATCTCATCTAGTCAGTCAAAAAATGATTTTGTCCTCACCAATAGGTGGCGCCTCATATCACTGCATTTATCTTTTAAAACAGCAAACACTATGTGTAAATAAGGTTTTAAACTTCACCAACATCATTATAAATAATCAGCCCCTATGGCTGGATACAGGCGCAGCAGAAGTCGAGGGTGACAGTACTAGGTTTTTTAGCTGGCAGGTGCCCATCAGGCTCAGTGAATATCTGGTTGAACTGGTTTAAACTCTGTCCTCAGTATTAGTACTGCCCATGTGCACAATTGATTCGCTAGCTTTTCATTGGGATAGCTGGTGGCAGTGTTCTAGAAAGGTGGGTGCGTTCCTAAGTCAGAGGACCCGGGTTTGAACCCAGTGTGGGCAAGTGTGGTGGAATCAATACACCTGTTACAATCGCAGGAATTTTATGGGAAGGAAGGGGCTTCTTTTTTCTTTTCTTTTTTAAAGGTTTTGTACCTTCAATATTAGACACTTAAGCAAACAGAAAAACACAAAACACAACTATAAAAGGCCTGGCTTGGTTTAAAGCCCACTCACCACGTCAAGGTGCAGGCCAAGAGTGGGGACACGACAATCACTAACAGACAAACCCTGACAAATACACATGTAAAGACATGTAAAGAAACACGTAAAAACATATAGACTATACATATAGAAATAGATATACATATAGAAATAGAACTTTGGGGCAATAACAAACCACAAGCATTTTTTTTATTTTTTAGGAGTATTTTGTTAAACATATATATAATTAAAGAATATTTTTTTGGGGGTTTTATGTTTTTAATTGTTGGCATTTCATTAAACATATACATAAACAATTTTAAACAGCAACATAAGGGCACTCTATTAAAGGGACGGTTCTTGCAGAGGTCACGGGTCGGATACGCTGTTTGGATATTCCTAAGGAGATTCATGTTCAACTAAGCCTTGTGCTCCGTTATGCGAGCTCCAAGACTACAAATGAACAGTCTCTTGTTGAGATTTTTTGCAGTTGCAGTTGCTGTGTAAAAACTTGTGCTCCGTAATGCGAGCTCCAAGTATTACAATGAACACTGTTTTTCTGTTCTTCCAAAAAAGTTGGGTTCCGTTATGCAAACTCCAACAACTTCATTCAGGTACAGATACTGAGTATATTGGCTGGAAGGTGGTTTGGGATGTTGCTCTCCATGTTCATTAACAGTTTTCCACAGTTGAAGATTATGGTTGCTCAAGTGTAAACTACAGTCATGGCATCACACAAATAAAAGACACATTTAAATAAAGACACACAAATATATATCGACAAAAGAAACATAAACAATACAAGACGCACAAGGAAATACACACAAACACACACTTAAAATGGGACGCATGACTAGAAACAACCCTCTCAGTGATGTACACTACTGGTGATGAAAATGGACCAGCTTTGTTAATTTATTCCTCACAATGTCCTTTGTCATCCTCTCCGTTTCTCGTCTCGCCAAATGGTGCATCCTTATTGTGCAGTATATGGAGGATGCCATTTTCACCAGGAGATGTACATGATTGTCTTCAACCGTGGTTTCAAACATGTGGTTGTGCAGCTCTGGGAACAATGTCTTCTCAGCACTGTAATCCAGGACTTGAGCGACGATGGCTGATGCTAAGCCACGTCCCTGGGGAAGCTTGCCGGAGGTTGTTCTCAAAATCCTTTGAAAGCAACGCTCTGACTCTGTGCACACGGCAACTATCCCTGGAGATGGTTTTTGCAAACCTCCACGATTCTTCAAGAGGATGAAGGGATGCTCAATGGACTCACAAGTGAGAGCTTCAGCGCAAGGCATGCAGTTGTGTTTTTCTTTGATCTTCTTCACCACGAAGCCAGCGATGTAGTTGATAGCAGCATCCTTGTATTCGGACACTGCATCAACATCTGGGCAGAGCTGGTAATCATGGTCGACCTCTGCATGCTCCACAGGCTTCAGGTCAAACCTACGCGCGGTGTTTGCTGACGCAGGTGTGGCCTCCATGATGCTGGTATCGTCACGGAGTATGCAATTGCCTGTTCCTGTCTTAACTTGCAACTTCACCAGAAGACGCTTGTAGGCAGCTGTGAACTGTCTTGCTGTGGGATTGTTGTTGAATCCACCACGAGCTCTGATAGAGGAGAAGAACAGTTCCAGGTGATCTTGGCTCAGCTTGTAAGTGAGGAGGTAACGGCATTGGGCATCTGGCTGACAGACTACCTCTTGGAAAATATTCCACACACTTGCACAACTGGCAATGAAGCCAACTATACATGTTTTTCTTCTGCCAGAATGCATTGGGATGCCTTTGTCATTCTTCAGTTCCAAGAGAGACCTTTGGGCCTTCTGCAGGATTTGTTGGACCCGGTCTTTGTTAGATGTCCTCATGGGTGCTTTGTATCCTTTTCCTAAAGGGTTCCTGCTGTTGAGGACATCGAAGGCAGCATCAATGGTTCTCAGGAACTCCACTGTCTCCTCACACCCTCTGAACTGTGGCAGATGCAGCTGTGTATTGCAATATTCCAGAGCATCTGCCACACTGCTGCTGAAAACCTGAGCTGCAAGCTTGACCTTCATCTTCTGTTTCTCCCACCGTATATGAGCCATTTTTAACTTGTTTCCAAGTCGCAGTCCCTCTTTCTCTTGAAGTTTGTTTAGCTCCTGTATGTACTGCCAGCTAATTTTTCCTCTTGGAGTTTGCAGTGTACCTCCTTCAGCCAACGCGTTTCTCAGTAGCTTCAGCATGTGGCACACATCCAGTACCACATGAACCACTTGTGATGGATCTGCAGGATGTGGGAAAGATGATCTCATGTTATGGACATCCAAGTCGGCTCCGAGGGCTCTCAACATGGCGAAGTGGCATGATGGTCCATCGCACGTCAAGGAGACTGTACGAACTCCGATGCCATGGAGTCGCTGAAGGCATTCGTTGATGATATTTGAACGCTCTACTCCAGTCAGTCCATCAATAAGGAAATAGGCTACTGGGATTTTCCAGGATTCGTCGATTGCAACAACCATGAGGACCAGGGCATCTTTGGCTGGTGGTAGGCTATCATCAACAGTGCCACAGCCAAGGTCCACATATCCATGGAATTTTCCAGCAGCATATTCCACGTGCTTCCGTATGGCAACTTCATCCATCATGAGGGCACACAGGGTCTCTTTTCCATCCTTCTTCCTGTCCTTCACATGTGTCTCAATAGCAGAAAAGGCAGGTTTTGTGAATCCAGGGTCTGCTGAGATGTTGCTGTACCAGGTCCGGATGGTGTCGGGATGGGGCAAAAAAAGGTCAAAACTTTCACGCACAAAAGCATAAGCCTTGGCGGAATAGAAGTGCAGAGTCATCGCAAATGAACGCAATTCCTCTGACACTTTTGACTTTTTTCCTTCCGCCACTCTGGTGAGTAGCTCCTTTGACACTCCACTGAAGGAGTTCTCCAGCATCTCTGCACAGCCTGTAGAAATCAGCATTTTCTGCTTGAGCTCATTGATGACCTCAGATAAACTGGACACTCTTTTCTGCAGTCTTCTAGTCTTCTGCTGCTCCAATTTCAGTTTTTTTCTAGAGGTTTCCAGTATGTCCTCGGCTTGACGCTTCAAGGATCTGGGAGATTCCATCACTGCATAGTTGTGGTCATCACTGTTTGATTTTGTGGCTTCAGACACGTGATCATGTACCGCACAGTCCTGTACCTGTAATTCCTCAACTTCAAATTCCACAGCTGTATCATTGTGCTGTGGGACTACAATTGACACTGTGTCATCATGCAGTTCCTCCATCACAAGGATGTCACTACAATCCAATTTTTCAGTGACATTTGCGTCCTCGTTAGCACTAACAAACACAGTGCAGTAACTGTGGTCATTTTGTACAGTGACACTTACCTCTGCACTTACCTTAGGTTCCGGGGATGCTGTGGTGTCTACAGAGAAGTTGAAAATTGTGGGGACAGCTGTTGAAATTAGTTTTTTTCTCCCACTGCTGTTGTCGAAGCACTCCTCTGCAAAATGTTGGGCACATATCCGGGAATTTCTGTTTGGCATCCAATTCTTGCGTCTTACATTATGGACCCACTGACACAGCCGTGCCCGGTCATTGGATGGAAAGCTGTGGAGAAGTTGTGTTGAGTTATAATGGCACACTATCATGCAGAGAACAAACAGTGTGTGGCATGTGTTAATGTAGGCTACTCTTTCTTCCCAACCAAAAGTATTGTTTCCCTTCCTTTCTTAAACCTAAGCCACCCCCCCCCAATATCTGCCCTTACCAAACCACATACATAAAGTATTTACTTAATTGTCATAGAACTTTTTGATGGAATGCCACATTGCATATTATTCCTTATCAACTCGAGCTACATTTTGCTCACCACAGACTGATGTTAATTAGGCCTATGACTTTTCTGAATTACACCAGTTAGTTATTCATTTGTTTGGATGACTTCTACACAAATTAGATAGATATGGACTGTAGACTACAATAATAGATTGGTTAAGATAAATGTAACTTACCTAAGAACAGCATAATTGTGTTACAGTTAGCTATCCTTAAGTTTAAATGGTAGCTAACTAGCTAGGTAACTAGCTAACCAGCTAGGTAACATCATTTAAAATTGACAGACTTTATTCAACTTTGGCTATAATCGTTCACATACCAGTACATAGGTACATCTGATCCTGATCGCTTCACGCAGTTGTAGGCAACACAAGAAGGCATTTTCTCAATGTTTTCTATCACATAAGACTTGCAAAACTATCGGTGTTCTTGTTGCTGAGACGGGCGACTGGGATCAATCTTGAATTTATATAACGGTGTTTCGCCCATCCCCCACCACGCGCGTTTTCCACGTTCACATCTGGCCATCACCTGCTGCTCGACCAATCTACAGTTTGGGCGCTTAAAAGGTAAAGTTCAAAGTAATCACTCTATAACATAGTTTACTTTCCTTTATTAATAGACATGCACACGTAAAAGCTTTTGATTGAGAGCTAAATTATGGTACTATTGATTTAATGTCATGCCGGTGTCGTGGATGCTGACCATGCTAATGTTAGCTAGCTAGCTAGTTTACTTGATTTTTACTTTTTAATGTTCTATGATTATAGATAACCGTGCTACTCAAAATGTCTCAAAGACACTTTTACTTATTACACGTGCTGCCTATGTGGAATAATTATCTGCGAACAATACATATAGTCAATAGAATATTTGACTAATTCTAGACTGCAAAGAAGTATTGCTGTAGCTAGCATTGTTGATTAGAATATGGTAGAAAGGAAAACAGTATTGTCCACTCCCATTGTCTTCATTTCTTTTTAATCATATTTTACAGTGAGATTGCAGCGAGGACTATGGCCGGGCTGGCAGCAGTACCTGGACAGAGTGAGTGTAGTGTACAGTATATAATACCTCCATGGTCGAACTGAATTAATCACAATATGTCCAAAGTAAATAATTGTATTGTATTGTTTATGTGCCCCTTCATATCAAAGAGAATAGGCCTACACATACTATTCATGAAGTAGCAATGTGATATGTATCTTTAGTTTTCTAATTATTGCCATCAAAACTAGCAGAAATGAATGTCAATATCACTTCTATAGAATGTTGTCTTTAGGATAGTGACTGTGGTGAGTTGAAGTGGTGATAAGAACCTGTATAAGTCAATATGTCTGTAGAACAACACAAATAAAGTTCTACTCACACTGTGTATTACATAGAATGTATTTTATTTATTTGAACCCTTAGGCAAAACAGTGTGGATCATTGGGGACAGCTACGTCCGACGTGCTGAGGAGAGAGCCAGGCACGAACGGAGAGGGAACCTCGGACTCGATGCGCGGGTCTGGTGGTTTGGCTGGGGTGGCCTGAGATGGAGGAACCTTGTCCCTTTCTTCCACCAGTCCCTGAGAGGAAGAACAGCCCCGGATGTCCTGCTCATCAACTGTGGCGGCAATGACCTCGGCAACATCACGGGAGTGGACCTTGTCGCCGCGATGAAGCAGGACCTGCAGCACCTCCACCGCCGCTTCCCCAGGATGAAGATAATCTTCTCCTGCATCACTGAGAGACGCCAGTGGAGGGCTGCAAATCCGGGGGGCATTAACAGAGCCAGAAAATGGGTGAACAGTGTGATGACCACATTTGTTCGGCGTTTGGGTGGCAACAGTGTTGGGCATCCTCGCATACGTTTTAACTGCCCTGGTTTATTTCTGACGGATGGAGTTCATTTCACCACTTTGGGAAATGACATTTTTTTAAATAGCATCTCGCAGTCCCTTGAAGCTACAATCCAGAGTGGGTGAAGCTGCCAACTTGTGATGGTGATTGCAGTGTTCAGTCCAAGTATGGCCTTCTCCAACTCTGGATTGTAACTTCAAATATATTTTTCCTGCAGAAAACTGTCATTAACAAACCAGAGCGTTATTCTTTATGTGATGATACACTTCCTGTTGTCATTTTCAAATGTATATGGTCATCACACTGTTCACTCATTTTACTGTTCTTCCTCTTTCCTTTCCCTCATTAACTTCTCCTCCCTTGGCCCCCTTCCCTCCTCCCCTTCCACTCTTCCTCCCGTCCCTCCTCCCCCTCCACTCTTCCTCCCCAGCCTTACCACCCCGTGGTGTTCTGGTCTCTCTCCTCTCCATGTTGGACGTAGCTGTCCCAATCAATGTCAAATCATTGGGGGGAAGTCACCCCCCCCCCCCCCCCCAAAAAGCTAATTCAAGCGGGACTTGTTTTGTTTGAATGTTGTTGTTTTTTTTTTCAAATCCTTTATATATTTATCCGTAAATAAAATCCCCAAAGTGAAAACCATCTCCTGGTCTCTATGTGCTGCTGCCAAGCTAAGGTCCTAGCTGGACTACACTCCCACTAGGGATGTCACAACTATTAGAAATGTTTAATTTTACTTTAATGCAAACAATGTTAGAGTGGGTAGCCTATCATTTTTAATTTCACTGTACAGTGTTGTATATACACTGTATGGACAAAAGAATTGGGACATTACACCTACAGGAGGTTTTATGACATCCCATTCTAAATTCATAGGCATTAATATGGAGTTGGTCCCCGTTTGCAGCTATAACAGCTCCCACTCTTCTAGGAGGCCTTTCTATAAGATGTTGGAGTGTGTCTGTGGGAATTTTTGCCCATTCATCCAGAAGAGCATTTGTAAGGTCACACTGCTGTTGGACTAGAGGGCCTAGCTGACAATCTCCGTTCTTCATGTAGTTCATCCCAAAAGTGTTCGCTTCGCTGGGGTTGAGGTCAGGGCTCTGTGCGGGCCAGTCAAGTTCTTCCACACCAACCTCACCCAACCATGCCTTTATGGACCATTGTAGGTTCAGTAATATGTAGGTGTCCCAATACTTTTGTCCATTTAGTGTAAATGAAAGTCACTTCTTTAGACCAACTGTAGGCCCAGCCGATATGAATGTTTTGTACATTAATACTCCATCACTTAAAACAGGTATCAAATCTTAAACACTTGACATGTTTTATGACTGAAGGAGAGGAAACAGTCCAAGTTAATTGAAAATAAACTAAAGTTAATGTGAGCTCGTAGTTTTCCAAGAGTACATCCTTAGAACAGACTAATGAATTCCACGGTGGACAGGAGATCTCCAGAAAACAGCATTACATTAGTCATTTATCAGACAATTATAAAAAGCAACTTTCATTAAGTGCATTTAACATACTGTAGGTATGCAAGAGTACTGTAATGAACCTTGGTCTAGGTGTGGGTATTAACTGTAGGCAAAGGGGCTGCCACCACCTTTAGTCCCTGGTATAGTCCGGTGTTAAGAGAGCTGAGAACAACAACAGCACACTAGACAACAACCTAAGAAAACATGTCATTTATTGCACCAACTCATGAAACAGCAGGTTCTTTGTGGGCCTGATGGGAGTCTGGCCAATCGGTGACACCTCTCCCTCAGACAGGTCTGTCCATCCAGTATCAGAATAGCCACACCCAGCATCACAGCAATTCACCCCACGTAGGTGGGCACTCGGTATGGCACTCAACGTTTACACAAACACACACACACGCGCACACAAACAGTAAATTCCACACTGGATCACCCTGTATAGGCAGGCACACTCAATTGCAAACAAACTAGATATCACCCTGAGTCGGCACACTGGTACATGGGCGCATAGTTTAAGCTGGGCTAGACAGGCATGTTATCCTCTCCCGTGAGTGCAAGTTAACAATTGCTTCGTCAGACTAGTTGCCCTGAGGGAGATGAAGCTCCGCTCCCCAGACTGCCCGACTGGCTCTGCTTTCTTAGTCCACCCCTCAGCAATCAAGTCCAGCTGAGGGTGATCAGAGCCTCTGTCAGCGTCCGCAGTTCAGGTGCACCCCATTAGTCTTTCATTAGTGACACTGCAGCTTCACTACAGTACCACTGCTCGCTAGAACTCATAAGTGCATCTCCTTTCTAAACAAGCGTCTAAGAGCTTAACCTGTTGCTAAAGACAAAGTACAAGAACAAATAAAATAGGTGTTAAAAGGAAGGGTCCAGGGCACATCTTGAACAGGTGAATTTTCAGCATGCGGCGAAAGATGGGCAGCGACTCTGCTGTACTGACATCAGTGGACAGTTCCCACCATTGTGAGGCCAGGACAGAAAAAAGCCATGGCCACGCCAATCTGCCGTAGGGGGGCTTGGAGCAACTGGGGAACCAATCACCTCAAGGCAGCAGAGCTTGACCACAGCCTGGAGGTCGGAGGGAGCTGTTCATTTGCCCTGTAGGCTCGAAACCACAGTCCTAAACTGGATGGGACAGCGCAGGGAGCCAGTGCAGAGAACAGAGTAGGGAAGTTTTGTGGAAGAGCATGGGGCTGTTGAACACCAGGTCAGCAGCAGCTTTCTCCAGGAGTCTGATGGCCAACGCTGCAGGATGGCAGCAAGTAGGGAGTTGCAGGAGTCCAGGCGGGAGATGACAACAGCCTGGATGAGCACTAGCGACGAATCACAGCCAGATTTCTTTCCTAGCACAAAGTTTGATAAAAGAGATGAGTATTAGCAAAGGCAAGGAGAATGATTATATCAGTGTACAATGAGCTATGATGGGGAATAATTACACTATTAATTTGATTTCCAGGCATGGCATATACATGGCATGCTTACTTGCAATGGTAATAATGCCTTCAGGTAATAACACTATGCTTGATTAATTTGATGTATAATGTGGCAAATGCTATAGTAGCAGCAGCAAGCATCAGCCCACTATAGCTAAATAATGCCAGACAAGATTACAGACTGTAATCAATGTATGAACAATGTCACATTGATCATGCTCAACATTGTTAAAATTGAAATACATCTGAGACCTCCGAACGTAACGTTAGCATTAACTAACTAACGTTAACCCTAAGCCGTTAGCATTAGCTACCGTTAGCATAGCTCCCTAGCCTATCAATATAGTTGATGTTAATATAAAGAAATGTAACATTAGGTAATGTTAGCTAAGTTATTCAACATTGACCCACTTACCCTCTAGATCTTTTCCAACGATGTCCTAAAGTAACCACATGTCATGATCATTTGCATCATAGACATACGTTCATATCTATGATTAGCATGATCATAAGCTTCATAAGCATAGCAAATGTTAACCGACGTCATTACATGACTTCCTATCCAATCAGAGGCAGAGTAGGGCGGGTCTTCCTATGGTCACGTGCTTTCCCGAGCTCGCAGGACTCACGAACGCGCGACCAGCGCGTCCCCGAGGCTCGTGCACAGCACATGTTTAAATGGCTCAATACAGGTATTGGTGGCTTCAAAAACCCCCAAACCCCTAAAACTAAAAGTTTATATTGATAAGATTGGTCTCTGATGCTGAATGATACCCAGAAAAATTTTGTTTTCCTTTTCTAGCCCTATCTATCATCATCCACTAACATGGGAAATAAGGGTTCTTGGGCCGCATGCCTTGATTTTACTTGCAATACCGGGCTTGGCCTGAAAGCCCATGGTGGCTTCAATGCGCCAAGCTGATCCTGGGGGCTTGGGATGTTACCCCCGAAACGCTAAAGAAATACGTGATTATGCCATCGCATGTAATGCCAAAAGGGGCAGATTATGCACCTATTTTAGAAAGGTTGCATTTTCAGCACAATAATCGCAGAATTCCATGAAAAATATGCGAGGCTTGCATGATTTCATGCCCACATTATTTTACATCAAATGTAAGCCTCAGTAGGCTACCCAAAGCAGCTCTGACTATAATGTAGGCTATTCTAGATTGTAAGGCTAGCCTACTATTGGTTTTATGTCAATGAATGGAGAAGCTGCTTGATGCCTTGGTGAAGTTGACAGTGTCCCAGTCCTAACCCATCCTGCTGTGAGTTGGGATATGGCTCATGAGAGGCGCAAATCCGTTGGGGGAAAAATCTCCGTGGAGAGAGGATCCACTCGCAGTATAAAGGATAGTCACTCACCCACTATGCGCTTGAAATAACTGGAGTTTAATAAATAGGCCACCACACACATAGGCCTATGAAAACATATAGACAACAGTTATCTTATTTGGTGATAGGCTCACTTCAGAAAATAAAAAAGAACTAAAACATTCAACCCCGCATATTCCATTGCATAATCATTGCATTTTTAGTGTGTAAGAAAACAAGAAACGGCACACTCGGCCTCCAGTAGAGTAGCCTACTGAGGCGATACGCGTTGCGCATCATAGGCTAGGCTACGTCTGATCCATTTCAAGTTTATGCACCATTTTTGAAACTTGATGTGAAAACATTTGCACAAAATATTTTTCCCTTTTGGCATTAAATCATGCGATGGCATAATCACATTTATCTTTCGCGTTTCGCGTGGAACATAGGACCCGGGGAACATAGAACCCTTTTTTTGGGGAAACATAGGACCCGGGGAACATAGGACCCTTCTTTGGGGGGAACATAGGACCCGGGGAACATAGGACCCGGGGAATATAGGGATGACCCCTTCATGAGCAACCCTTTGCATGGGAGTTAAGAAGTACTTTGGAGTTAAGTGCTTCTTAACTCGTTCGGGAAACCCGGCCAATGTCATTCTTCACATTACTTCTCAAAATACCCTAAAAGTAAAGGGATGGCACGCTTTAAAATAAAAAGAAGAGGCTTTTGTGTTGTAGAAGTATCCTGTTTTGAAAGAATAGTACAACTAGATGAAGATGAGCTTTGATCTTGGAAGCTGCCGTCGTTCCCTCGGGCTAGAAGAAGCGAGGGAGGGAGGGAGCGAGCGTCTGGCAGCAGGCTTCAACTCTTGGGCCATGGAGCTGATGAGGGTGGGCAGTGAGGGACCAGACCCATGCCCGGCCTGCCCCCTTACCCTCCCTGCTCCTCCCTCCGGACCAAGGCCCTGGTGGGGAAGCTGGTGTTTGAATCAGGGGAGAGGTTCAAGGTGAGGAAGACCGGGGGAGCTGAGGCCTCGTCACCGGGGTCTCGCAGGCCCACAGGGGAGCCCCCCCAACTCCCCGCCTGACCCCCTCCATGCCCCTCGGGGTCCCCAGGCCACCCTGGCCAGCCCCACCGCATCTGTACACGAGTTGGTGGTCACCGCAGACCAGACCTCTCAGCAGCCCGCCTCCCCTCCCCCAGGACCAGACTCTCTGACCCGGACGCGAGATTACTTTTCGCAACCCAGTTTAGCAAGAACACCATAGAGTTTAGGGTTAAGGTTAGGGTGAGGGTCAGGTTTAGGTTTAGGGTTAAGGTTAGGGGTTAGGATCTTCCTTAACCCTAAACTCAATGGTGTTATCGCTAAACTGGGTTGCGAAACGCGCAGACGCGACCCGGACCCCCAGGACCAGACTCTCTGAGCGGACCCCCCTCCCCCAGGACCAGACTCTGACCCGGACCCCCCTCCCCCAGGACCAGACTCTGACCGGACCCCCCTCCCCCAGGATCAGACTCTCTGACCGGACCCCCAGGACCAGACTCTCTGACCCGGACCCCCCTCCCCCAGGACCAGACTCTCTCTGACCGGACTCCCAGGACCAGACTCACTCTGACCGGACCCCCCTCCCCCAGGAACAGACACTGACCCCCCTCCCCCAGGAACAGACACTGACCCGGACCCCCCTCCCCCAGGACCAGACTCTCTGACCCGGACCCCCCTCCCCCAGGACCAGACACTGACCCGGACCCCCCTCCCCCAGGACCAGACTCTCTGACCCTCACCCTAACCTTAACCCTAAACTCAATGGTGTTATCACTAAACTGGGGTGCGAAACGCGTAGACGCGACCCGGACCCCCAGGACCAGACTCTCTGACCGGACCCCCCTCCCCCAGGACCAGACTCTGACCCGGACCCCCCTCCCCCAGGACCAGACTCTGACCGGACCCCCCTCCCCCAGGATCAGACTCTCTGACCGGACCCCCAGGACCAGACTCTCTGACCCGGACCCCCCTCCCCCAGGACCAGACTCTCTCTGACCGGACTCCCAGGACCAGACTCTCTCTGACACTGACCCGGACCCCCCTCCCCCAGGACCAGACACTGACCCGGACCCCCCTCCCCCAGGACCAGACTCTCTGACCCTCACCCTAACCTTAACCCTAAACTCAATGGTGTTATCACTAAACTGGGGTGCGAAACACGTAGACGCGACCCGGACCCCCAGGACCAGACTCTCTGACCGGACCCCCCTCCCCCACGACCAGACTCTGACCCGGACCCCCCTCCCCCAGGACCAGACACTGACCCGGACCCCCCTCCCCCAGGACCAGACTCTCTCTGACCGGACTCCCAGGACCAGACTCTCTCTGACACTGACCCGGACCCCCCTCCCCCAGGACCAGACACTGACCCGGACCCCCCTCCCCCAGGAACAGACACTGACCCGGACCCCCCTCCCCCAGGAACAGACACTGACCCGGACCCCCCTCCCCCAGGACCAGACACTGACCCGGACCCCCCTCCCCCAGGACCAGACTCTCTGACCCGGACCCCCCTCCCCCAGGACCAGACTCTCTCTGACCGGACTCCCAGGACCAGACTCTCTCTGACCGGACCCCCCTCCCCCAGGAACAGACACTGACACGGACCCCCCTCCCCCAGGACCAGACACTGACCCGGACCCCCCTCCCCCAGGACCAGACTCTCTGACCGGACCCCCCTCCCCCAGGACCAGACACTGACCCGGACCCCCAGGACCAGACACTGACCCGGATCAACCAGGCCATGGCAGGGAGAAAGGAGGGAGCAAAGAAGGAGAGGACCGTTTCTGTCTTTTGTCCCTCCAAGTTTTAGTCATATATGAACCCTTTTAGTCGTATATGAACCCTACAATACAGTTTACCTTAAATCCTTAGTTGGCTTTTCCCATGTTAGGTTTAGTAGTGTAGATATGACACATGATACGATATACAATTGCGTCCAGGATTCACCAAAGTCATTCTTGGTCTCATTGCCAAATCCAGCCAAACCCATTCCTCGCCCTTTTGAAAACCATAAGAGCTGAGGTGAGGCCATTGATGTTTGTTTCCTAAACGTCCACACGGTGTCACTGTTGTTAAGGTTGGTTTTACATGAGGATAATAACAGACCAACAAGTTTTAACATCTGAAATGTGAACTGACTTAAAACAGGTCCTTGTATTTCAGGCAACTGTAGAATAAGACAATGTCCTAACATAACCCACCACGTCAAGTCACCTGATATTTGCCTCGGAATGATGTTCTCATCTATGTAGCCTGACCTGATTATGACGGCTTCATTAAAATGTTGTAGCCTAGGCCTACTGATTAGTTAATGTTTGAACTAAACAGCATTTGCCAATCCCAATAAAAACTAATTGAGATTGCAGACTGCGTGTTTATATCCTTCACATTCTATTATGGCCTAAGTGGCATGGAGAAAATGTGAGCGTAATCACTGATTAAAACTGTCTTTCCACGTGGTAGCCGAGTAGAATTCGGTTGCGGTTTTCTAATCACTCAGTGCCCCATCGCATAGGATTACGGGGATGAACTATTTGCTCCGGATCAAAATTGAGGTAAATCAATTTTCTATTTCCTTTAGGACTCACTTCTATCTGGTGTCGAGCTAATGACAACGCGAGCCACGGGGACAGGAGTAATTCATCAAAGCCGTTTAAAACCAAATGTGGAACGGCATCCCTCACTGCTCATTAGTTCGAGCAAAATTACTTCTGAGAAGAGCTGGCATCACCCGCCACTCGTGGAGAAATAAAATGAAAAAGAAAAATTGCAGAGCCTTCATTTGAAAACAATTATGAGACTTGTGAGCGTTAGTATTGACGGCCCGCTCCAAAGATAAGGGTATAGGCCATGGATGTATTATATAAACTGGATACAGCCACTCCATTCACTGGCCGCTATCAACAATGAAGCCCTATTGAACCGCGCCATCTTGGCAAAATTTGTAGTCATTTGACTATTTCCGGTTACTTTTGACTTGCGCAGTTGTGCTTTTCTGGCCTTCCGGTTACTTTTGACTTGCGCAGTTGAGCTTCTCTGGCCGACGCGCGTCCACGAAAAAGTTCACATTTCTCTGAAATGTAGACGCGCGTTCCCGGCTCTCCCCGCTTTGATTTAGCAATGAAAACCGGCTTGCATATTAACCTGTTTTTGTCAAATATATCAATTGGAGAAATTATTTTTTGATCCTGGCATCTTAGTTTTAACAGGTTAAATATAATTTAACATGTTTTGTTTGCTAGTAGATGGTATTCATTCCGTTCGCGATAACGTTCTTGCAGCCAGGCTAAATTCCTCCAGGGAGCCAGTGACCGGCGAGTTGAAGAGCTTCACTCCCCGCCAGCAGGAGCTCTGGCCGCGGCTACCGCATCTCGGATAACCCGCTGAGTTCGTGGCTGCTATTTCACATTCGCCCTTGATCAATCCCAATACCGATCCATGGTAATAATGAATCAATCGTTCAGATCAGATCGGCAGTGCTGCATGCATGTTACAACATCATTGTTAGCTTTATTAACATAACCATAGCCTACATTTATCTCTCTAACGTTAGGCTATCCATCACACCAGTCGGCCATTCGATAGCTGGAAGCGGTGAACGCCAACGTTGACTGAAAACACCCAAACTCAGTGTATCGTTTCATCTTCATGCTACACATCAACTCCTTTACATTGTATGTGAATAAATTCCTGTTATTCTAAAAATATCCCATTTCTGTCCATTCTTGGAAAAGGCTAATAATTGCTGTCAAAAGATCACTCCAGTTTATCACCGTATCCCACTACCATTTCAACTATGCACAGGAGGTTGTCTTGTGGTCATTTTCATTAAAAAATGATTAGCCTGATCAGTTTGTTGTATGTATTAAGCCCTTTTTGAGCGTTTTGTGTGTGTGCATTGTTAAGTGTAAGCTTATGCAGCCTACTCCAAACTTTAATGGTTACAGCAGTCTGAAACTGTGAAAGTCTTCATGTAGGCCTAGTTGTTATTTCCAAGTCTCCAATAGTTTAAGAAAATTTGGTCTTATATTTAGATGTTGTGTATATTCCTCGATTATTTGTATGCTGTGTTGTCCCGTCTGAGTTTGTCCTGTTCGTGATTGGTCTCGTGTTCCCACTCGATAGGCTTGCACCTTGACGTTGGTGAGTGGGCTTTAAACCAAGACGGGCCTTTGGATGTGTATGTGTGTATGTATGTGGTTTGTGTTTTGTGTGTCATATTCTATTATTGAAATGTAATAACAGAAACAGTGTGCCTCCTCTTATCCTCACAGCTCAAGCCATTTTTAGGAGACCAGTTCACACCTCAACCAGACCTGCTGCTGTTTAGGACCTGCTTTAAGCCCTTTTTTGTGGTGTCCGTTTTCTGTGTTCTGTGTCAAGTAAGCCAACCCACCTTCAATGCAGTGTAGCCTCCACATTTGAATGGTTACAGCAGTCTTGTCGTCTACAAGCAACAGTCTCTGGCTTTGCATGGCAATTTATGTAGTATCATCCGAGTTCTACAAATGCTGTACTTTTTTGTACTGTAAGTAACCCCTCAATTATTCAATTTTACTGGGGAGCAGTGACCATAGCCTACTTGCCAACCCTCCTGACTTCCGCGGGAGATTCATAAATTTGAACTAGGTTGTGTAGTAGATAGGCTACAATAAATTAGGACAGATGCACATTTACTGAACAGCACAGACAAAAGTCGGACATTAAAAACAATTGCTCCATACACACATATATATATATATATAATGTTTCACATTTCGTTTTAATGCTTTTAATGTCTAATTTGTAATGCTTTTAATGCCCCCCCCCCCTAAGCTATTAATACAAGCATACCGCTCAAAAGGGCTTAATACATACAACAAACTGATCAGGCTAATCATTTTTTAATGAAAATGACCACAAGACAACCTCCTGTGCATAGTTGAAATGGTAGTGGGATACGGTGATAAACTGGAGTGATCATTTGACAGCAATTATTAGCCTTTTCCAGGAATGGACAGAAATGGGATATTTTTAGAATAACAGGAATTTATTCACATACAATGTAAAGGAGTTGATGTGTAGCATGAAGATGAAACGATACACTGAGTTTGGGTGTTTTCAGTCAACGTTGGCGTTCACCGCTTCCAGCTATCGAATGGCCGACTGGTGTGATGGATAGCCTAACGTTAGAGAGATAAATGTAGGCTATGGTTATGTTAATAAAGCTAACAATGATGTTGTAACATGCATGCAGCACTGCCGATCTGATCTGAACGATTGATTCATTATTACCATGGATCGGTATTGGGATTGATCAAGGGCGAATGTGAAATAGCAGCCACGAACTCAGCGGGTTTTCCGAGATGCGGTAGCCGCGGCCAGAGCTCCTGCTGGCGGGGAGTGAAGCTCTTCAACTCGCCTGTCACTTGCTCCCTGGAGGAATTTAGCCTGGCTGCAATAACGTTATCGCGAACGGAATGAATACCATCTACCAGCAAACAAAACATGTTCAATTATATTTAACTTGTTAAAACTAAGATGCCAGGATCAAAAAATAATTTCTCCAATTGATATATTTGACAAAAACAGGTCAATATGCAAGCCGGTTTTCATTGCTAAATCAAAGCGGGGAGAGCCGGGAACGCGCGTCTACATTTCAGAGAAATGTGAACTTTTTCGTGGACGCGCGTCGGCCAGAGAAGCTCAACTGCGCAAGTCAAAAGTAACCGGAAATAGCCAAGTGACTACAAATCTAGCCAAGATGGCGCGGTTCAATAGGCCTTCACTTTAGATTTCGATTCCTGGGGGCTTGGTATAGGCCCACTCTTAGCATACGCTTGGTCATGCGCTGTGACTGAGGCACATTTTTGAAGAGAATAGGCCTACTCAGTTTGGCCACACTTTGTTGACATTTTAGTGGGGTGTATACCAGCTACGACATACTAGCGTACTTGTACATCAAGCTGCCTCACGCTACTGAAACAGGAGATAGGCTCCTGCCCTATGGCTCCTGCCCTATGGCCCTATGGCTAGGCCCGAGAAACCAAAGACCTTGCACAAACCCTGTTCATTCATAAATAATAAAGACAGGCCTATTTTAGGAGCACAATGTTGTAAAACAGACTGGATTATCAACCCTATTGAGAGCTGACGCGCGCGCAGTAGAATGCCCGGAGACACGCTGGTATAAAACCAGGCCAGGCCCAGCCTGGCTTATGTGCATGGCCTTGTCCGAATGTCCATACTATGTATGCAGTACATACTACAGTATATAGCAGGCTAGCCCTTCTCAGTCCTGTTGTCGCATGGTCGCTCATGCCAGACAACAGTCCTTTCCCGCTCCATTCACTTCCCCGTGAAAATAAATAGGCGTCGGCCTATTTAGGAGAGGCGCTCATATTTACAATTGTCAGATAAACATGAAACTTCACTAACCTAAGCAAAAGGGTCTATTTAAACAAATGCTGGGTTTTGAAGCCTCGGCGCTAACATTAAATTACTTATTTTGACGCGCTCTGTCCGAGTGAATTTATTTTTCCGAGGTAGTCTTCTTTTGTGGTGGTGGCGGTGCTTTGAAGCCTCAAAGAGACCGCCACCACCACAGAAGAAAACTACCTCGGATAAATAAATTCACTCGGACAGAACGCGTCTAAATAAGTTATTTAAAGGAGAATGCTCATTTTTGACATCCTGGACCTTATTTACGGCATATTATAAGACGTTTGACTCACAAGATAACTTTGGTGTAATTCGGAGGCCTGTAGAAGAAATCTAAAATCCAGCGCAAGCCAAGTATATCCATGTAATGGCGGTGGACGGAGCACTGAGAATGCAGCTTCTAAAAAATCTATTTTCTGCCGCGAAACGGTTGGAGTCAGGTAGGTGGCCCGGAGAGGGGTACACTGTCCCCGACTGACTCTGACATTTTCTCCAGGAAATGTACTTTCTAGTTATTATTACTATTCTTTGGTTGCAATAAACCCCATTCCTGGTTGTTGCCTTTTACCCGGTTGTCAGTCGTCCCTGGGTTAGTTATATTGTATTGTTTGTGCAGCTACCTCCACACCGGCTCTTGGTAGCCTACACACGGGCACTGCTTGTTGCGTGGTCCCCTCCTCTCTATCCCTAGACCTACCATCTGGGAGGGGTCCGTAACATGAATGGGGGCTCGTCCGGGAGAATTAGTGCCAATAGACCTCAGTCCTTTTCCAAAAGATCCAGATCTTTTGACAATGCACATGTACAGTATAATTCTCACATTCTTCTCTCCTCCAATGGATGCAGCTATTTGTTTTAGATGAAGATGTATCTAGTTGTTAGATATCACTCTTACATTTGGGGGACAGGCTGACTAGCCTCGTGAGACCATCCTGATCTCGCAAGCTCACATCCTGTTTCACTCGTGTCAGGTTAGCTGATGTGTGCTCACTGGACATTGTGCTTTGATGAATGAAAGCTTGATGAAAACTTTGAACATTTGCATGCAAATGTGGCAAATTTTCCAAGGATGCTGAGGATTCAATGGCTCAAACAATCTGTATTTCATGCTCTTTAATAATGGATTAATTTACTAACTTGCTGTCCACCTCTGCTCCACTTACTGAGACACATAAGTTTACCAAGAGAGGATAAGAAGATACGAATATGGAAAATAGACAGTTCATTGAGATTGGATACATGTATCCAAGTATGATCTACACAAATAAATATGTTATAAAAGGTATAATTCAGAACTGCATAGCCAACAGTTTAATTCTCATTCTGTCATTGTTGTCTTCTATGAGTTGTAAATGAGAGAATATTCTGTCTACCAAGTTAAATTCATTCTGCTTCAATCTCCCGGTTTGTGGGTTTGGGTAGCTATAAGGCCATAGAAGAATGGCACGTACTGCTGATTGGATCTCCGCTCGCTCACACGCTCTGTACCAGGTGTGGCCATGCTGGTCTTAAGCAACACCAAATTATAATAATAATAATAATTTATGTAGTGGAGTCAAACAGCAGTCTACGAAAGTGTGCTTTTCACAGAGGAGGTCAATCATCCACCCCTCTAGATTTATCATAGCGATTAGGGCTGGGCTGATTCCGATTCACAAGGTTCAGAATCGATTATCACGATTCAATTTGATTCGATTTGATTCAATATCGATTCAGTTAGTGTTACTAAAACCTCCAAACATGAATGAATGAATGAATCATTGAATAAATTAATTAACTATTCATTCTTTCATTTATTCATTCATTCATTAAATAAAAGATCGATTTTGGGATTCATGATTCGATTCTGAATCATCAATTAATTGATTTTTTTAAACCCAGCCCTAATAGCGATATAGCAATATTTTTCATGTAAAATCTTACTAACATCGTCCTTATTACAGCTTTAAAGCCCAGTATCCAAAAGGAAGAAGTTGGCTAACAGAGAAACAACCAGCAATATTGCATGTGTGGGCAAGTGCTTCCTGCAATGCAAGCTCTCCACACCCCTGTGTCATTGATCAAGCATGACAGGCAGAGATGTGGCCAAATGGCTAGGTGTCAGTTTCTGAAGTACCATGTAAATCTAATTACAGGATGATATAACTAAATTAAGTTATGTAACAGTGGCTAATGGACTCACAAATTTCTTTTAATTCTGTGTGAGGAGATTTTTATGACAGCTTTGAGGAAAAACTGGCCCA
Organism: Borostomias antarcticus; assembly: GCF_949987555.1. Classification (NCBI taxonomy): domain Eukaryota; kingdom Metazoa; phylum Chordata; class Actinopteri; order Stomiiformes; family Stomiidae; genus Borostomias; species Borostomias antarcticus. Next base: position 8,738,350 of record NC_140249.1, read on the forward strand.
GAAAGTGTATGCGGCAAGGCCAAGAATATAAGTGGATGGACTTCCTCAGGGCGTGACCTCGGTGACTTGGTTATTAGCATTTTTTGCAGATTTGCTATAAGCATGTAACTTAAATAAATCATAAAGATTTGATCCACAATGTGAGACAAACATCAGTACCAGAGGGAGGAATATACATTTTACAAAGCGTTTTTTATAAGTGAGTGTCATGGGGGTAGGAGCATTAGTGAGAAATTGTGTGTGTGTGTGTGTGTGTGTGTGTGTGTGTGTGTGTGTGTGTGTGTGTGTGTGTGTGTGTGTGTGAGTGTGAGAGAGAGAGAAAGAGGGAGAGAAAGAGAGAGAGAAAGAGGGAGAGAGAGCAATAAAATCATATGCTTCACATTAGGGGGAGTAAGATGAGGTGCTGGAAAAAAGGAAATAGGATTATGAAACTGGCCCTCCAGGTAAATGAACATCTTTAAGAGGCAATGTCTGCTCAAGAAATCTACTCCACCCCACCTAAAACTGAACATATTACATTTCTCGTAGCGAAAGCATCAACAATGAGCTTTTTTTCCTTCTCATCCAATCGCTATTCTTTTTTTTGTAATTCTGCCATTTAGAACCTCTTGCCCACTCCTACTTTTTTGAATTTCTAAGACTCTTTGAAATGCACAACCACAGCACACAGGGAGAGAGAGAGAGAGAGAGAGAGGGGAGGAAGAGAGAGAGAGAGAGAGGGGAGGGAGGGAGGGTGGAGACATAAAAAGAGTGAGAGCTTGGGGAAGATACAGGGAGGGCTGCCTCCACGTCTGCTCTCTCTTGATGTCTGACTGCTGTTGCGCATGCTAACAAGGACCTCTGGCTTAAACCACCAAGGCTGCCTTAGGAGGATGTTCAAAAGCCTGCTAGAGAAAACGGGGAAAGGGGAGTGAGGCGGAGAGCAATCAACATTGGACCAGGGTCATCTGTTTAGACTGGCAATTTGGAGCTGCATGAATCCAGATACAAGAAGGTCCCATTGCAAACCCATTTCCCCTATTGGCTGCCTGCAGATCCCCTAAGCATTATTCACCATAGTAGACGCGGCGGGTGTTTCTACTCACGTGTGTAGCACGCTGAGCGTCTGTGCAGTAGCATGCTGAGCGTCTGTGCAGTAGCATGCTGAGCGTCTGTGCAGTAGCATGCTGAGCGTCTGTGCAGTAGCATACTGAACGTCTGTGCAGTAGCATGCTGAGTGCCTGCAGTAGCATGCTGACCTGAACTGTAGCGACCTCGGAGAAAAGGCTTTCATCTTTCTAACAATGTTTTTACTTTGGTAACGAAACGGTTTTATTCTGTAGACTCAGACGAGCGGGCCGAGGAAGCGCATTCATAGGTAAATTGCATTGAGAGTAACAGGGCGTTATCTGTAGGATATCGCCCTGGACCAGGTCTAGCACACCCCCACACCATTGAAAACGTGACCTCTGGTCCTGAGCTGTGGATGTGGCTGAGGTAATAAACTGCTGTGCTGTATCTATTCCCCAGCAGCCAATACATGTCCCACAACCTCACTCCCAGGGAGAGGGAGAGAGAGATACTACATGTGATAAGCACTCTGGGACGGTGATCACAAGCAGATAAGGATTGTAAAGATTTGCCAATGAGGTGCTGTACCATCATTTTACATGATAAGTGTTCCATGCAACAAAATCTTACTGATAGACCAGCAGTGAATATTATGATGATGCCTGTATGTGCTAACACATGGCTGAAATGCCCAACTGTGCCAGCTTGTGCTGTGGCTGTGTGCTTTCAGTTGTCCCCACAAACTAATCTGATATTTTGTTACCATTCCAGGATGCCCCCTAGTATAGTAATGTTTCAATTGCATCTGATGCATTTACGTTAGACTGGTAGTAGTTTCTGTTGTCTCTGTCTGCATGCTGCCGAATACTGTGTCTGGCTTTGCTTACTGTGCACCAAACTGCAAAATTAGTTAGGGGAGAATGTCACAATATCACAAATCTTTACCTAGAAGTCTGTAAAATAACTAGCTACAGTAACCGTCATTCACAGCAAGCAAGCTAGTTGAGTTACTCCAGACTCGGTGACTTAAGTCTCTTAGCTCTCTGCTCTCCTTGGGGTAACAGAGTCTGATTTCCATTCACTAGCAGTCAGATACTGTCCAGAGCCCGCATACTCCAAAGCTGGATCCAGTTCTTTGCAACCAGTTTTGTATTAGGCTGCATCCTGTTTTGTATTAAAGGTGTCCTATTATGCTAATTTTCAACCATTTAAAAGTCTTTCGGGTCCCCAAAACATGTTTTTGAGTATTATTGCTGATAATACTACTCAGATTAAGCGTTCTAGCATGCCTCTATACCCCTCCGTTGAGCGCTTTTTCCAAATATGCAAATGAGCTCAGCTAAGAGCAAGTGGGCAGGCTAGAGAACGAGGGCTGTTGACGGCGCTATGCGACCTCAAATAGCCTTAGACCTGCCTTAGAGCGGATCTAAAGAGCACTGTGAATGATCCTGTGCTCTGGTGCCCACGACCGCAGCACAGACGTTCCAATATTCAAGACATAGCACGGCTTTTAGTGTGCTCTTGCTTAATTGACGTTCACAAGCATGAACTATAATGCTTCAGATAGACACACAGACAGAGAGGCAGAGAGGGAAAGAGGTAGAGAGACAGGGAGGGAGAGAAACAGACAGAAGACCCTACTAAATCCAAACCTAGCAGTCATGGTGATTTACCCCTTCCTTGTCAGAGAGCTCATATGAGGCTTGCTCTGCATCACTTTCCTGTCTCCGCCTTGTGTCATTTACAACTCTGCCTCCTGCTGGGAGATGGGCTCTTATTGACAACAGAGCTGTGAAAAATAACTCCCCTAACGGAGTCCTCTCCCTCTCCCCTCCCTTCCTCCTCTCCCCTAACTGAATTCTCTCCCTCCCCCATCCCTTTCTCCTCTCCCCTAACGGAGTTCTCTTCCTCTCCCATCCCTTTCTCCTCTCCTCTTCTCCCCTAGGAGTTCTCTCCCTCCCCCATCCCTTTCTCCTCTCCCCTAACGGAGTTCTCTCCCTCCCCCATCCCTTTCTCCTCTCCCCTAACGGAGTTCTCTCCCTCCCCCATCCCTTTCTCCTCTCCCCTAACGGAGTTCTCTCCCTCTCCCATCCCTTTCTCCTCTCCTTCGGAGAAGCCTGATCCACTCAGGAGATGTAATTGCCGTGCGAGCCTGCCGTACAGCTCCGGCTCTGATCCTAGAGTGTGAATCCATCAATGGTTGCGTTAAATGTCGCGTGGGAACGGCATATTACGTGCTGGCAGGTCGATGTATAACTAATCGAGGGGCCATTTGGTGATGTCTATCTGCCCCCTGCATCCAATTGGAGAAAGCATGATCGCAAGAGTGTGCTCAGGCAACATCCCTAACTGCTTTTATTGGTGATCACCATGCGATGTTCAAGTCACTAGAAGATTAATAATAATTAATAATGATTAATAAATTTGATCTGACATCAATGCTATTAATATCTTTCAATCAATCAGTCATTTGCCCCCCTGTACTAGTAGAGGCTCTCCCTATGCATGACATGGGGATATTTAAACAACGCGCTGGTATCTCTACAGTTGAGCTCAAGTCATATCAGGTAAACCTGTGCTTTCACCGAGGCTAAAGGGTCTTGATCCACCATGCGTCCATAGTTGGGTCTTTTCAACAAGCTCAATACACAGCTAGTGACTAGTACTGTAGTGAACTTATCGGCAGTTAGAATAGTAGTTGTCAGCAAGTGTTCAAAGGCCATATTTTATCGACAGCAGGATAAGTGAGGATTTTGATTTTTGATTTTACTAGGATCTCTTTTAGCCATCGGCTAGTCTTCCAAGAGTCCTTAATTAAAACATAATTAAAGGAGATAACTGCATTCACAAACTTTAAACATATTAACGATAATCCATTTGATGGGCTGCGGGCGTCTCATCATCAACAGTGTGGGGAAATGCGTGTGAGTGTGTGTTCTTGTTCAGGAACCGGGTTCCAACCAGCAGCTGTGGAAGTCCTTCTCTTCAGGCTGTGGGGGGTGCCGCGGTTGTAGAAATTCATTTTCAGAACTAGATGGATTTCTTTGGAAGTAGTCAGCTTGTCAATTTTTAAACATTTTCAATAATGCTGGAGATGAGGGGGAACAAGAGCTGGGAATGAATTCCTCATGGTGTCCAGCCGAGAGGAGGAGTGTGGTCATCACCCATGCTTTCACATCTCTACATGGAGCAGGAAGAAGGGATCTGGATCGGGTTAAAGGAGCCATATTACTACAGTTATTGACTAATGACTATAGTAACTTTCATAATTTTAACTTCACATGACAATGAGAACCAGTAGTATCCCTGCATAAATACTGTAAACATATTTTAAAGCTTTCAACTTTCAATGATTGTATGATATTTTAGTAGGCCTGAATATGACAAATGGGATTTGATCCCACAGCCTTTGTGTCTGAGAAAGCTAGCGCTAGCCCACATCATCTTACAACTGCTCACATCATCGGCAAAGGATATGACATTTGGCAGGGAAAAATGCATTCTGAGCCAAGACTTTTCCCACACATACTGAGAAACTCTGAAAACTGTATAAGCATTCCCCGTTAGCATGATTCCCTGTGGTTGTCATAATAGCCTGCTGCCTGCCATCAGCAATTCTGCTGCCTTCTGTTAGCACACTCCTAGCCTGAGTTATTGCCATGTTTCTGCTGGCCAGACACATTCCGGCAGAGGGACAGCAGATCCACCTTGGACCTAGACCCTCATCAGACTGGTAAAATGCAAAGCGATTGGCCCCAGACTAGAAACAGGAAATGACATTGGGTTCTGTCTAATCACAAACAAGTGTTTTTCCCCTGTAATGCCCCCGTTTTGCGAAATGTCGTGTTTTGTGGAAATGTCATGTTTTGTGAAATGTTGTTGTGTTTCGTGAAGTCGTGTTTTGCGAAATGTCGCGTTTTGCGAAATGTTGTTTTGTTTTCTGAAATGTCATCACGTTTGGCTTTTCAGAGCCACCGTAATGTAGGAACATGGTGGGCTCCGTGGAAGAGGACCCTCTCTCTACGTAGATCTACAGGGCTCATTCTAAGGTAACCAAAACAGGATTCTTATTGAAACACACTTATGAATATTATATTCCATTTCTGCCAAGTCCATTCCGTTAGACGCCACTACATTCTACACAGTGCACCTTTAAAGACAGAATATGTAATTTACACACTACCTGCTGGCTGCAGAAGTAAATTCAGTCAGCTTGAGGGTTACGGTTTGAGGGTTTGGGTACAGTATGTCACACTCCAAATAAGGCTAGAGTAGAGCTCCCTGTGTTGCAGATTGAATCTCAGCACACGCTCAGGTTAAGCCAGGTGTGGCCAAGTGCCTGTAAGAGAGGAGGCGCTCTCACATTGTTTTTCTCTTCAAGCTCCGGTCAACAAAGACACTGTTTTCACAGAGGTCCTAATTGACTGATCCCTCTTGATTTATCATGCAATATAGAAATATTTAAATGCTTAAAATCCTACATAATATATAATAATATGATTATAGGTTTAATGTACCTGACAGCAGTCCTTTTAGAAGTAATATCTCAGGACGAAGAGACGCATCGGGAGTATGATGCTAATGTGCTCATGTGTGACGTTGTGTCACTAAGACACTGAGGACGTCAGATTCCCATCCAGGTGCACGGTGATTAACACTAATACAGGCGGCGCGGCTACGCAGAGGACTCAGCGGGGCCAAGATAAAGGCTGTCATTTATCAAGTGCACTACCCGGGGAACCGTCACTTACCAAAGTTCACAGCAGCGCCTGCGAGTGCAGGGTACCAGATGACCACTGTGGCCACTTATTACAGCCGCTGATGGGGGAAACTCTCCCGTGCCTCAGCGCCTCAGCCCAGCAGATGGATTCCCTTCCTCTGTCTGTCTCTTTCTCTCTCCTGGGTTCGCTGGAATATGATTCATGAAACGAAGAGAAAGAAAGCATGGAGGAGGAGTGCTGAGACCAGGAGCCGGGTCAGCCCTGGCAGATGGATGCATGGCGCGAGCGCGCAGGGCTCCTCAATCACACCCTACAGGTGCCGCAAGTAAAAGAGGTTGGAGGAGGAGGAGGAGGGGAACAGAGGGAGGGAGCGAGGAGGAGAAGGGGGGGCTGTGCTCTCCAGGGAGAACACGAGGCTCCTCTGGAATCAAACATCCATCTCTTGCCCCCGTGGTTTAGAGAACAGCAGCGGCTAAACCCACTGAAGACAAAACACAAGACAGACTGGGAAGGGAAATGGGGGCTGGGGTTAGTGTGTGTATGTGTGTGTGTGTGTGTGTGTATGTGTGTGCGCGTGTGCGTGTATGTGTGTGTGTGTGTGTGCGTGTATGTGCGTGTGTGTGTGTGTGTGTGTGTATGTGTGCGTGCGTGTGTGCGTGTGTATGTGTATGTGTGTGTGTTTGCATGTGTGTGTATGTGTGCGTGTGTGTGTGTGCGTGTGTGTGCATGTGTGTGTATGTGTGCGTGTGTGCGTGGGTGCGTGTGTGTGTGTGTGTGTGTGGAGGGCTGTAAAGTACTGATTTATGGTCTGTATCACATGTCATGAAGGTTTTTTTCCCGGTTATAACACATCTAACTGCAATTTATCAACCCTATCTCACCTCCTCATCTGCTCTCTCTGTCTCTGTCTGAGGGGCCGAGTACAGTACCAGGGCACTCCTGACGGGTCACAGATAAAAATGCCCCCACAACGACATCTGGAAGAGCACAGAGGTTTCCAGAAACAGAAGGATTCATGGGTAATGGATGACAGGGGCTTTTTTTCTGCTTTCACACTATTGGAAAAGAAAAGGAGTGAAATGCAATCAATCAAAATGTGTAGTTAATTTCCCTACAACAGTCCTGCAAATGGGGCTCAAAGCACATAGCGTACAGTAGTTTCAGTTAAAACTTTCCCACTGTAGATTAAAACAACAACAATCAGAGATGCATTCGCACACATTCATTCGCATGAAAACATGCATAGAAGTATGTGCTGCTCATTAAAAATCTATGTAATGTAAAGAAGGGAACTTTGTGGGTTTTGTATGCCTGACCTGTTATTTTGCGCCACTTAAAAATCCATTCGACTGAACTTCAAGCTAATCTCTTTTTAATACCCCTGACTCCTCACACGTCCTGACAGCGATGAATGATGATACTGTTTAAGCATACACTGCAGCTGATTGGCCTGCACGGCCAACTCTGAATAAACAGTCCAATGCAAAGGCAATTACCCATTGGATACCCAAGTATTGATGCACAATTGATCATGTATGATGGGGTTCCAGGGAAGAGACTCAATTCTGAAGTGCTGTGTGTGAATACAGCATGGACAATTGGATATTGAATGCCCCCCCCCCCCCACACACACACAGTACCTGTCTCCTCATCTTTGTGATTCTTCAGCATTTGAATGTGAATGAAATAGCTTGTCTCCAGTATTATTCATTGAGCCCAGACACTGGAAAAATACACTGTACAGAGAAAAGAGAGAAACTCAGAAGGGGATGTGCTGATTTTGATTTCTTGACCCTGCTACAAAGGTACAAGCACCACAGGCAGAACAAGCACATGTTTTTTGATAAAAGTGAACAGGTGCTGTGTGTGTGTGTCTGTGTGTGTGTTTCTGTGTGTGTGTGTGTGTGTATATCTGTGTGTGTGTGTGTGTGTGTGTGTGTGTGTGTGTATGTGTGCTGCAAACACAGGCCTGGCTTGCGGACCACATTATGGAGAGCTCTCTCATAATCTGTTTCTGGGTTTGATATGGTGAAAACAGCTTTCAAACACACGTGCACGCAGGCTCACACACACACACACGCACACACACACAAACAATCAAATCAGCATTGCCCTTTTAAGCTGTTTTGTGTGGCATTGTGCTTTGCACTCTCGCCTCACAGCAAGAAGGTTGTGGGTTCGATTCCCGCAACACTGTTGGCACTGGGGGGCATGTTCTCTCCAGGGTTGTCAGGCACTCAGGTGGGGTATCTCCCAGGGTTATCAGGTACTCAGGGGGGGTATCTCCCAGGGTTATCAGGTACTCAGGGGGGGTATCTCCCCAGGGTGGTCAGGTACTCAGGTGGGGTAACTCCCAGGGTGGTCAGGTACTCAGGTGGGGTATCTCTCAGGGTAGTCAGGTACTCAGGGGGGGTATCTCCCAGGGTGGTCAGGTACTCAGGTGGGGTATCTCTCAGGGTGGTCAGGTACTCAGGGGGGGTATCTCCTAGGGTGGTCAGGTACTCAGGGGGGGTATCTCCCAGGGTGGTCAGGTACTCAGGGGGGGTATCTCCCAGGGTAGTCAGGTACTCAGGTGGGGTAACTCCCAGGGTAGTCAGGTACTCAGGTGGGATATCTCCCCAGGGTGGTCAGTTACTCAGGGGGGGTATCTCCTAGGGTGGTCAGGTACTCAGGTGGGGTAACTCCCAGGGTGGTCAGGTACTCAGGTGGGGTATCTCCCAGGGTAGTCAGGTACTCAGGTGGGGTATCTCCCCAGGGTAGTCAGGTACCCAGGTGAGATATCTCCCGCTTGTTTGTGTATAGAGTTTGCATGTTCTCCGTCTGTTCACAAGGGTTTCCTCACAATAACCCCAATATAAAACCATGCTGAAGAAGCAATCGCTCTCCTGTGTGTCCCTGAGCAGGACTGGACAGAGACTTGGACTGGTCCCCTGCAGATGACCACTGCTCCTGGCTGCTCTTGGAGGGACAGTACAGATGGGTTAAAAGCAGGGATGCATTTCACCTGTGACCCTAATGTGTGAGTGAGTGTGTGTGTGTTTGTGTGTGCGTGCGTTTGTGTGCGTGTGTGTGTGCGTGTGTGTTTGTGTGTGCGCATGCATGTGTGTGTGTGTGTGTGTGTGTGTGTTTGTGTGTGCGTGCGTGTGTGTGTGCGTGTGTGTGTGTTCCCATGTATCGCCCATTGCGAGCGTGTGGTGAATGTATAGTGCTGTATGACCAATAAAGACTTGTTCTTCTTCCTCATTGGATGGATTGAAGAGCAAAGTCCGATAAAGAGAAAGGTGGAATATATGAAGTCCTTCAACCTGCCAAGCAACGACACTCCCTACAATCCCACCTCAACCCTCCCTACAATCCCACCTCAACACTCCCTACAAACCCACCTCAACCCTCCCTACAATCCCACCTCAACCCTCCCTACAATCCCACCTCAACCCTCCCTACAATCCCACCTCAACCCTCCCTACAATCCCACCTCAACCCTCCCTACAATCCCACCTCAACCCTCCCTACAATCCCACCTCAACACTCCCTACAATCCCACCTCAACCCTCCCTACAATCCCACCTCAACACTCCCTACAATCCCACCTCAACCCTCCCTATAATCCCATCTCAACACTCCCTACAATCCCACCTCAACCCTCCCTATAATCCCACCTCAACCCTCCCTACAATCCGCCCTCAACACTCCCTATAATCCCACCTCAACCCTCCCTACAACCCCACCTCAACACTCCCTACAAACCCACCTCAACCCCCGAAGGAAAATACCGGTCCCTGAGGGTTCCGATCCAATGCCCTGCAGAAGCAGCTCTCACTCTAGAACCCATAGGGGGGAGGAGAAATGGATCAGATACCGAGAGTAAGAGACAGTTCTGCACATCAGAGTCACTCTTTGAAGTTCACCTGTGAATGATAAAGCCTTTCTAGCCCCTTTAAATACGTCAGTGACGTACAGTAACGTCACACAAAGGTGCACATGCATTATAAGTGAAGTAGAGGAAAGGATAAAAAGACAGTTTCATAACTGAAGGTACGGTTTTCCAGATCCACATCCATGTACAATCCATTTCTCCAATGCATATCAGCATCCAATATTATTAACATTCATTTCTAAAAAACATGCAAGATAAAATCACAAACATAATCCAAACCACAAAGGGGGCACAGGAAGTGAGGGAGCCCAGGAGACAGGTACCAGGAGACAGGTACCAGACAGGTACCAGGAGACAGGTACCAATGTTCTGGTCTCCAAACAAACCATTCAGGGTTCCACTCAGCACATTTGGACCTGAAATGGATTATATCTGGAACCTTTTAAGTAGATCTTTTAATCTACTGTTGCTAATGGTTCTACATACAGGTAGCACTCTTTTTGTGTACATTGTTGAAGCAATGTTATCAGTTGTTTTCAAAAAGTATGCAGCTGGTTTCTGCTCCCCCAAACCTCCAGTTCAATGATCTGTTTTGCTCTCCATCTGCTCTGTTATACTCTATGATTCCCTGCTGTTGGAATACAGCAAGCATTAACATATTGATGGAACTGAAACTTGACAATCACCCAAAAAGATTTGGCTTCCGATAAACAAATCTGATTTGGGTGAAGTCAAGGTTTCAGGAGATCAAGTTTCAAGACAGCTGCCATATTGCAAAGCATCACATCCATTTATTTTACAGTTAGCTGGGCTGTCACTTGTCAACTGAATACAAAAGGCTATATACAATGAACAATTAATATCTTCATTTACAGGAGTGATGACACTTTAATTGTGCATTAATGGATATGTCATAGTCAAAGATGATAAAATTACATTTTAATGTATAACAGCGCCATCTAGTGTCTATTAATGTGAATCAGTAATTTTATTTCTCCGTACTTATCATTACTGTGGATGCATGTTAAACACGTTCAAATTGAGGATAGACCGAAAGGAGATACATAATACGCCTCAGTGTCAATAGGCCTACATGGCACTGTGGAAAGAGAGAGAGAAAGAGGGAGAGAGCGGGAGAGAGAGAGAAGTGAGGGAGCTCGTTTCATTAGAGCTCCCTTCGGAGACCCCCCTCTCTCTCTCTCTTCCCACAGTGCCATGTAGGTCTGAGAGTATGCTATTTTGGCTATTTCCCCTATATTTTTCCGTTTCAGAAAGGCGGCAGCCTAAAGTAGCCTAATGTTTGAGCAACCTCTTAAAGCCAAAGGCCTCAGCTTGCTACAAGAATCACCAATGACAAATGAGTTCCCTGATTTTGAGATCATACCATATCTGTTCTACATAATGCGGCGAGGCAGCCTATGGATCAAAAACAACGTGTGGTTATATTTTGAGAGGCAACTAAACAAATTCCCATGCATGATTCACTGAAATGCATTAAGGACGGAGGGGGCATTGTCGCTGTGCCTCAATATTGGTATGCCTCATTTCAATGAGATGCAGGTGTCGTAACGAGCGCTGACAGTGGGCCGAAGATGTGCCGTTGCTCCACGTCATGGAGGGTAGCCTACACACGGGCACTGGACGGGCGAAGACGCATTCAGTGACCATTCAGGCTAGACTCGCGCGTCAGGCAACCATACATGTGGCTCGGTCGTATTCCGTTACTGGCGTCAAAAGCATGTAAGTAAGTTGGGCACGTGCATGCATGGAGCGGAGAGGTGACGCACACACGCGCGGTAAAAACCCATCGAACACCACATCTCTTGCATTAATTAGTTGAATTGTGAGAGGCCATAGTTGACTAAGCTACCAAAGCCATCAACTCGGAAGAGAGACGACGACTAATACTTCTTTAACTCTGAGGTAATCTATTTTTGTTGCATTTTAAAGTTCCACTTTTACGCTTGACATCTCCAAACACATGAAATGAAATTGATCGAGCGACGACGGTAAATAACAAGGCTGGCTACATTGGTCTATGATCGGTTGACTATCTACTGCCATTTGTCAGATAGCCTACACTTGCGGAATACAGACATGGTTAGTGAAGAGTTATGAAGAAAGGGAGCGACACTGCATATCTTTGCTGACAAAACGGCTACTTGTACCTCCGCAACTGAGAAACACAAGGAGGCTTTGAAAGCCACGGATCAGACCCGAGTGGCATATCAATCAGCGCCTCAGAGAGCGAGTCGTTAGGACATACCCGTGCCAAAGGACATTATCTAGGGGGAAAGGATGACACTTTTCCACGTAAAGAAAGGAGGATAGCAACAGTCACCACTACCACCAATGTGAGGTAAATCCCCCTCATTTTGCCGCGGGTGCGCACAAGCGAGCCTCAGAACCCGCATGATCATCGATTCACTGTTTGATTCTGTGCGTTGTCCGTGAAAAAGGGGAACAGCGGCAAAGGAAGAAGTAGCCTCAACAAGGAAAAATACGATTTCTAAGCATGACGACCGGAATATGGTACTTGTTCGTTTGGTCTGCGGCATTCCTCGCGGAGCTGCAGTGCGCCTCGCAAAGAACCACCACGGGGCTTGCGCTTCCTACCGCGGGTCACGGCAACAGCAGCGGGGATGCCATGGGCAAAAAAGACACGAACCAAACATATAATTCCAGACTGAAAAGGAAAAATCTCGCGGTGGATTTCGCTGTCCCTTCTCTTTTGAGGTATTACCTGGCGGAGTTTATAAAACGGCCACTCAACGGCGATTGTCAGACTTTTAATGGTTGCTACACGGTGCGCGCCAACTTGAGGATGCACTGCATACCATTACAAAAAATCATATCTACTTTTCTCGACCCAAAGTTGGCAGCAACCGATAGCACTATGGCGTACAAAGGCAATTCGTCTACTGCTGGACAGCTCCCCTCGCTTTTTACGCGGCCGCTGTCCAAAGTTCTGAATTTAGGCTTGACGAAAGCCAGTAGAAAATCGAATCAAGTCGTTGTAGAAATTGGGGAGGATATGGTCAGAACGGGATGCGGGGGCCTGGCTGTCTACGAAGAAGCACCTGTATTTTTCCTGGAAATGGACCTAACACGTATTTTGGAGTGGTGGTTAGGTGCTGAAGGGGGGCGTCTCAGAGTCCGCCTCATGCCCGAAAGGAAAGCTCAGGTACCCGGGACAGAGGACAAGTACACCGCTGCAATACGAGCGGCAGATCCCCGCCTCGTCCTTCAGATAGCATCCCGAGGTAAGATTTCAGCACCATCTCCTCTTCCTCCTACTCCTACTCCTCCTCTTCCTCCTACTCTCTCTCTCTCTCTCTCTCTCTCTCTCTCTCTCTCTCTCTCTCTCTCACGCACATACACGCACGCCCATACAAACAGAGATCCATCAATGGGTAACTGTAATTTCTTCAATTACTTGGGAAGTTGGTTTGTTAGCTGTTCTGTTTGGTGAAGTTTGTTTGATGTGCTGGATTTGGGCTTCATGGCTTCTTGCAAATGAATCTGATTGTACAGGTAAATTGTTTACGCATTGGTGGCACTGTAGTATAGATTTGAAATTGATGAATGCTTAGCCTACAACAGATTTGAGCCCTGAATCATTAAAATAAATTTGCTCTTTGAAAGATAGAAACGTGAATAAAAGCTACAATGGTTTGGTAGGGCTAGTACCCTCAGCAATGGCTGCTCTGCTGTATCTGTCCATTTAAAGAAATACAATCCACAGTATAAGGTCTCACATTATTTATTCTGCATGTGCAATGTACAGCAATCTCTCCATGTATACTGTATCTTTTCAGCAAGGAGGGTGTGTTATGGTTAAATAGTCAAGTTAGAAAAGCCCCAATCCAAATAATTGTCTCAGCGAATAGACACACTTACAGTACCAATAAAGTCATGGATTAGAGAAAACCAGCCTTTATTTTGATCACGCACAACTGAAGCCTTTATCTCCCTGGATGCTTGGTGTTCCATACTCAGGGGTGCTTCCCTGTTTCTTCAGTGCTGCATAATCAGCGTAATTGCTTAATCGCTTTGATGAGAGAGGCTGGCTTCGAAAATGCAATGGAACCTGTCAGATAAGCAAGACGAGCTGGCTTGGGCAAAGCCTGGCAGCACCCCACTCTTCCCATGGCATGGTTGGGTCTATTCCATACAGCCTTAGCTATCTTGCTTGAATATATTTTGTCTCTTGTGTTTATTAGAAAGCCAACCAAGCCAAACCAAACCACAGTCTTCCAGCCCCCCCTTACTTTGGTGTCTTGCCCCCTGAATTGATTGGAAGTCTCCTGATTGGCCTCATTTCTGTGACGTGCACATCTTACTATACCCCTAAGGGAGGTGCTGGTTATACGGTTGCAATATGATGAATGTAAGATTGTGGATGATGACTGATTATTTCAGTATTTCAGGACTCAAGGCTTAATCAAAGTGCATCGGAGGGAAGGCCCGTGGCAGTTCTGCCTCTAACAACACCTCCAGCAAGATTAACCAACTATTTCATCCAAAATCTATGCTCTAATTTGAAAGCCAATTTGATTTCTTTTTTCTTTGAAAGCCAATTCAATTTCTTTCTTTCTGTCCTGTCACATGTGATATGGTGATCATAGGACTATGCCTGCAGAGTTATATCTCAGTTAAAGGACAATGCTCGTTTTTGACAACCTGGACCTTATTTACGACATATTATAAGACGTTTGACTCACCGAGATCACTTTGGTGTAGTTCGGAGGCATGTAGAAGAAATTTAAAATCCAGCGCGAGCCAGTATATCCATGTAATGGCGGTGGTCGGGGCACTTAGAATGCAGTTTCTAAAAATCTATTTTCTGCCTCGAAACGGTTGTTTTCATCAATCTGTCTTGATGATCGCTAGTTGTGCTTACATAGAGCATAGGCCTGTTGTGGTTTTCACATGCCATGATCTTAAGAAACGTCTTTCGAAACGAAATAGCTTCCTCACTTGCTCCAGCACAGCGCACAATCGTTGCTCCAGCAAGCTGTGCGCATGGTTTATTTGCATCAAAGTTTAGTCTGAGGTCGCTGATTATTTTAGTAAGAGCAGTTTCAGTGCTGTGGTGTGTCCTAAAGCCTGATTGAAGTTCCTCCAGGATGTTATTGTCTTTGAGAAAGGAGTTTATTTGTACTGAGACTATCTTTTCAAGTATCTTACTAATGAATGGGAGGTTGGATATCAGCCTGTAGTTGTTCAGTGCATTAACATCTAGGCTGGGTTTCTTTAGTAGCTGTTTTGAAGGCATCTGGGAAGATGCCTGTTTGAAGAGACATGTTTATGATCTTCAGGGCATGATTTGAAACAATGTTGAACAGCAGCATAAAGAATTCTGTAGGTACAGGCTCACAACATGAGGTAGAGGAGTTACACTCAGGTACAATCTTACAAAGCTCTGGTAATGTGATACATGTTAATTTGCCCATGATTACATCTTTTTTCACAGGGTTTGCTGAGGTCGTCTGTGTTTATATCAGAGGTAATAGTGGCTCTAATTGATGTCTAATTGATGAACAGTGTGAGTTTTTCACATGTTGGTGCTGAGAGCTGTGGAGGAGGGGGGCAGTGGTGATTAACTGGTCTATAGTGGAGAATAATACTCTAGAGTTTCCAGCTCTGTAATAATCTTGGAAAAGTAATCCCTTCTTGCAAGGCGTGTTGCTTTGTCTTAGGCAGCCATGGTTTCTTTGTATATATTACAGTGAACTGTAGTTTTCCTCCATTTTCTTTCAGCTGCCCGACATTGCCTCTTAATTTCATTAACACTGCTATTATTCAACCATGGGGAGATTCTGCCAGCTGACCTCTTTTTATGCGTGGCTGTAAGCCAGCACATCTAGTATAGCGTTTGTCTGGTTATCACTCCCTCCATCCCTCCGTTGAATGTTGACCTGCATTTCTATGTTGGCACCACAAGAGGCAGTAGTCCCAGCACACCAAAATAAAGAAGGACACCAAAATCAACTTGTTGATCTCCACTGCACAAGTAGAGTAGCGGTGAAAGCAATTGACTCCCACATGGGAGATTGGGGTTCAAGGCCTCGGTGGGGATGACTTTATGGGGCTATACCCCAAACCTCCACACGTTCATCCTTTCACTCCAATCTTTTTATCCCTTACCGTTGTCCAGAAACAGAAGTTGAACCAATTTCAGCAAAATAGCTAACGTTACAGGAATCATCAGTG
The DNA here is from genome assembly GCF_949987555.1 of Borostomias antarcticus. Classification (NCBI taxonomy): domain Eukaryota; kingdom Metazoa; phylum Chordata; class Actinopteri; order Stomiiformes; family Stomiidae; genus Borostomias; species Borostomias antarcticus. The sequence continues at coordinate 8,754,214 of NC_140249.1, forward strand.
TAACTGCTTTAGCCAGTTATGGAAGCTGCTGCTAGTTGTTGTGAGCTCATGAGCTAACTGGCTATCCCGCTCTTATTGTGCTGGATTAGCATTGGAAGCATTGGAACTGATGTGTCCAGGCGACAACACCTATCTTAATATATCAGACATGAATGTCATTTCAATTCACAGTTATTTCAGTGGCATGACTAGCGTCCGTTCTACCAGTCCTGAACAGAAACAAGCCAGCCACGCACATAAGCCAGGCTGAACCTGGCCTGGTTAACATTTAGTGGAGCAATGGTATCTGAAGCAGTTGACAAGGTGCTGTGGAAGTTTTGGACCATCTCATTTAAAGAGCATCATAGCTGCATGGCTCAAATGATCTCATAATATTAGAGAACTGTGCTTCAGCCTTGCCTTGTCTAGGAATCCCTTTTGAACCAAGGTTTCTCTTTGGGTCTTTGTTAAGATTAGGTTGGTATCAAAAAATACACAGTGATGGTCAGAAAATTCTGAGCATTGATACATTATCAATGTTTAGCCCTGTTGTTATTACTAGGTCCAGAGTACTACCATGCTGATGAGTGGTTTCGTTTACATGTTGGGTAAGTTCAAAGCTGTCCAGTAGATTCAGAAGCTCCATGGTTTTGGGGTCATTCTTCTCATTAATATGAATGTTCAGGTCTCCATTCAATATTAATCTATCATATCTAGTGATACCAGTTGAAATCAGCTCTGAGAATTCCTGTAGAAATACTGATGAATATCTTGGTGGCCGATATAATGTTATGAGGAGCACTGATAATTCTGCTTTAAGCTTATGAGCAAGATATTCAAACGATGTAGTTTCACCTAGGTCAATGTCCTTACAAACAAACTGAGTAGAGAAAATGGCTGCAACCCCTCGTCCTTCCTGGTTTTGTCTGAATGACGGCCGAGCTACACCAAACCTTTTCACGCGCGTCTCGTGTGTGGAACTCGCGCGTGCGTACTTCGCGTTTGGAAAGATTCAATTGATGTCAACGATACCGGCTACACCGTGTGTTATAGTGATTTTATAACAGCTAGGGGGGTTTTATGTTTTCTAACAACGCCCCCTAGTTGTTATAAAATCACTATAACACACAGCCTCTCGTGGTTTATTGCTTAAATAATTAGCCTAACTCAGAGTACAAATGGAACCTAATAAGAACCACACTGGTCTAATATCTGTTAGACCCTCAAACTATCAACACACTACAACTCTGATAGACCCTCAAACTATCAACACACCACTCTGATAGACCCTCAAACTATCAACACACCACTCTGATAGACCCTCAAACTATCAACACACCACTCTGATAGACCCTCAAACTATCAACACACTACAACTCTGATAGACCCTCAAACTATCAACACACCACTCTGATAGACCCTCAAACTATCAACACACTACAACTCTGATAGACCCTCAAACTATCAACACACCACTCTGATAGACCCTCAAACTATCAACACACTACAACTCTGATAGACCCTCAAACTATCAACACACCACTCTGATAGACCCTCAAACTATCAACACACTACAACTCTGATAGACCCTCAAACTATCAACACACCACTCTGATAGACCCTCAAACTATCAACACACCACTCTGATAGACCCTCAAACTATCAACACACCACTCTGATAGACCCTCAAACTATCAACACACCACTCTGATAGACCCTCAAACTATCAACACACCACTCTGATAGACCCTCAAACTATCAACACACCACTCTGATAGACCCTCAAACTATCAACACACCACTCTGATAGACCCTCAAACTATCAACACACCACTCTGATAGACCCTCAAACTATCAACACACTACAACTCTGATAGACCCTCAAACTATCAACACACTACAACTCTGATAGACCCTCAAACTATCAACACACTACAACTCTGTTGATATGATGCTGCTGGTTGGGTTGCAGTTAGGATAGTCTGGTTTAACATCAAATTCTACTGGTGACTTCATACTGTAGATGCTGTACATACTGCTTATTTGAAAATGGACCTACCTAGGTGGAAAGCTGCAAACCCACATGGAAGTGAAGTGATACATCCCACGGGACTCTTGGTCTAATCAATAACCACTTGACATTTGGAGCTCGCATCAATCAGACTAATGAGGAAATCAATGATGGGTCAAAATGACATCAGTTCATTTATGTATTTCTATGATCAATGGACCCAGCATCACTCCCAGTCTGTCCCCAGAAAAGTTCACAGTCACTAATCAATGTTTTACATTGAGAAAGACACCTTTCTCTGTTAATTTGGCTTTTAGTCATTGAGTGTTAAAAAGAAGGCAACTCTTTAGAATAACTACCCATTATAAATAGTTGATTGTAGATTGTCCATTATTAGTTACAGTAACTGTTAGATCCATCCAAACTGTTAGTTAACAAGTTAGTAATGACATGTTAAACATTTGTTAATAGTCAATTAATTATCTACAACTATCCCTTAAGTATTAATAGATCATCAACAAACTGTTAGTTATTAATAGTTATTACATGTTTGTTAATAATTGGTTAATGATTTAAAACTATGACTTAAATAGTTAATAGATCATGAATAAGTGATTAGTAAACTACTAACCACTAAGTATTTGTTAATAGTTGATCTACCTACAGTTGGCCCCATCAGGCCTTCCATCAGTGAACCTAAATCTGAATCTAAACAAAAATTAATAAATGTTTAGAAGTAAGTAACAAATCATTATGTAAAGGTCAGTAAATATATTTGTTAAGATGTTGTCAATAGCTTATAGATTGGGACCTTATTCTAATGAGGAATAGTTGCAACTCATGAACATGGCATTATCAAATATATTAACTGAGCTTTAACAAATGAGCTGATAATAATTACTTACCAATTTAATAATATAAAATAACATTTGTAAACATTAGCAAATGAGGAATACTTGCAACGTCCCTATAAGGTCTATAAACTATTGACATGGTCTTAACAAATATATTTATGAACCTTTACATAGCCTAATGATAATTAACCAATTTTCAACAAACATTTAACACATCATTAATAACTCATTAACAGTTTGTGAATGATCTATTAACTATTAGTGTTACTGAAGTAATTGTAATCTATTTCTGAAATGTTTGGAATTTGACAATGGGACATCGCTTACAAATGTATGGCTCTGTTTATGGGCACCAGTATTGCTGTACGCTACTGTACCTGGCTTCAACAAGTAAGCACCTTGAGAGCTTTTGACATTTTGTGTGCTTGGAAAAGCAGTGTTGCTTGACGGACTTCAAATGAACCATAACAAAATAGTCAGTTGATGTAATTATAGTCATTCACAGTCAATATTGGTTTTTCAAAGCTGTATTGTGCCCATATAGGCTGGAATTTAAAATGATGCAGATTCAACATTCATCTATTCAGAGTTACAAATCAAGAAATAGGTGATTTACATTCTGTTGACTCGGAAGGATGGAAATAATTACATGTAAATGAGATGCCCCTTGAACCACGGTCAGTTTTTCTGTGATTCTCACATTAAGCCATGCTGACATTGCAATTGAATGGTCCATTCCTCTCAACAAAAAAACGAGAAATAACTAAATCATGTTGCTCCCTGGTGTTCCAAAAAAAAGAATAAAACATAACCTTTCATCCATTGATCATATTCATTGGCTGTGGCTCAGCACGGGAACTATTGGGAATTCTGGCCTAGGAACGATGCAAATGCATGTTGTTCCGCTCTTATAACCAGCCTTGCAGGGAAATACTGTGTTGTGAAGCAGAATGGAGAGATATGGACAGATGAACATCTAATGCATCTAATGATGTTTAATCACCCAGGCGGGCGCTTTCTACTTCTTGCTGTTTGTTGTTCAAAGAAAATTCAAGGTGACTTTGTTGTAGTTGGAGCACTTGGTGTGGCCAGTGTCTGCTTCCTCTCACTTCCCTGATGCTTTAGCTATTTATGTCACTGTTTGTTTTTTCAAAAACTCAATGGCTTTTTGTGATTAATGGCGATGTGGATGTGAGGCAGGGGCGGCAGGGTTTAGCTCAAAGCTAGTTTACGGAGAGGCATGGATGGGCTCCTCTTTTCATAGATGCTCCACTTCTGCCCTGCTTAGGGAATAGGGAATGTGCATGGTGGAATGTGAGGGAGTTGTGTGTGCGTCTGTGAGTGTGAGACAGAGACTGTGCAGGTTTGTCTATGCGGGCAGAAAGAGCCTGTGTGTGTGTTTGTGTGTGTGTGTGTGTGTGTGGGGGGGGGGGTTGTAGTTGGATGCCATGACACAAGCACAGACCTAGTTTTCCTATGTTCTGCCAAAGTGTGAGTAATGTGACATTTGCTGCATATCTTCTGGAGAGAGGAGTGTGCTTGTGCTTGGAAAGGAATCAGCATATATTCAAGATGAGGCTATATTGCATATTGCTACATTGCATCTTGTGTGAAAAGTTTTTCATTACTGCAATGATGAAGTTGCAGTACATCAAGCACTCTATACATGACAGCAAATACTAGTAAGGTTAAGGTAAGGCTTCTCATACAAGAATACAACTAGAAATGGTGCTCAGAGAGCACAGACCTCCACCCATGAACGCACCTGTGTGTGAGCAGGAAATGTTTGGTATTGCTGCATTCGTTAGGTCGAGAGCTTTATGCCAGTCCAAACCCTGTCTTTGGGACCTTCCAATGTCAAAATATGGCCATTTTAATTCGACCTATTGACAATTAATGAATTCTGCACCCCTCCACGAGTTTCATGACAATAAGTTTGATAGTCTAAAAAATTAATGGAGTTGAATGGCTGGCCATGTTTGGGCAGCTCGTGGACCCGACTGTGATTCGGATCTGCTCCAAAATTTAATGGGCTCTAAGTTGGACCATGCTACACGCTTCCACCGAGTTTCATGAAGATGGTTCTGGCAATTTGTGCATAATCCTGCTAACAATCAAACAAACAAACAAACCATCTAAGAAACGGCTCATGGGACCGCCCCATCTAAATCTGCAGCTTTATGACCTCATTTAGACCCTAAGCTTGCCCACACACCCTCGCCCCCCAAAAAAGAGGGAGGAGTGCTTTCAGACTCTTAATGTTCCCTTAATAGAATTGTCGAGGGAGACGGCATCATCATCACAGGACAAAAACCCACTTAACACCATGAAATGGCGAGTAGCTGCATTCTCCATCCACTAGGCGTACCTTACCTTCAGGACGGGCTGTATAGATCGGCCATCACTCCACCAGGGTCTTTGATTTGCGGAACACGTTGGTCAATAAACAGTGGAGTGGAGAGGTGGGGTGTTTTTTTTATTAGGGAGTGGAGAGGGGGAGGTGGGGGGGAGGTTTATGCCCAATATTAGAGATGCCGAAGTAGGTGAGTTATGGTAGCTAGGGGTTTCGGGCTTATCTGAACAGGGGGGTACCAATCGCAATGACCAATCGCATACCTTAGTATGGATATTTGGACACGGCCTTGCTCCAAGCTCCGTCCACTGCATTTTACACAAGAGGAGCAATATTATAGAAATATGAACTATACACAGTCGCTACTGCCAAAGACAGGAAGGAAAGATGGAAAAATACTGCCAACTGCCTACATTTTATCATTATCCTCATGAACATGAGTAGGCTAGATCATTGGGCTATGCCTATTTTTATGGCCTGTAAAGCAATTGTAGCCTATATCAATATATCTTATTCTTTCAGCTGCAACCCTGGGAGACTGGCAAGGGATACTTAAATAAAGCAAATGTAGCCTATAGTTTTAATAGTTTCAGGTTGGAGTAGACAATGTTATGTCTCTATACAGTACAAGAGGAACTAGAGATAAAACAGGCTATTAAGATGGAAAAAGTGAAGCTCTTTTCTCAAAAAAGTGGCCTATTTCAGTAGGCCTATAACGTCATTGATTGTCAGGCATTGGTGCTGTCACAATTCAATTTAAATGTAGCCAACTTCTCTTTGTTCCTAGGAAGTCTAAAAAGTCAACATTAAAGACTTGAAAATTTAATAAAAAAATTTTGTTTTTACTTGGTTCTCCGCATCACCTACAGCCTACACTAAACTGCAGGTAGGCAAATAAAACGCAAGCCAGTGCATATAGCCTACAATCTACGGTACTGTAAATGCACAAGGCAAAATATGGCTTTGTAAAATGTCTTAAAATAACCTCTCACTGTTCGCGCACTGCAGATTATTTTTTAATTCGCACACTGAAGTTCCATATAGAATCTTGACATCCATATACCTTTTTCCAAGTGAATTGATCAGTCAGCGGGCAGTGCTTCATACGTTTTACATTACATTACATTACAGTCATTTAGCAGACGCTTTTATCCAAAGCGACTAACAATAATTGCATTTAACGTAGGAAGAGCCAATGTACTACTACTTGCCAGAACTCACAAGTGCATTTTCTTTCTAAAACAAACAAGTGACTAAGAGCATAATCTAGTGCTGAAGGCAAAGTGCAAGAATCACAATCTAAAGTACAGTGCAATATAATATAATAAGTGCTTAGGTGGGAGGATTGTTGTAGTACTTCTTGAAGAGATGAGTTTTGAGCCTGCGACGAAAGATGGGCAGCGACTCTGCTGTCCTGACATCAGTGGGCAGCTCATTCCACCACTGCGGGGCCAGGACAGAGAAGAGCCGTGACCGTGTCGATCGACCGCAGTTTTGATCCATAATCTGGAACTTAACCTGCCCCGGAGCAGGTTAGCTCGGCAGCATAAATTACCATGGCGATATAGCATGCTGAAAAGTGAACCACCTTCATAGTACGGATAAACCAGGCTTGAACCTGAAGTTATCGCGCTAACCCCATAATCCTGTTTCATAGTACAGGGCCCTGGTGTTTATTTGTTTCAATATTTGTTTACTATCCATTTTAGTTGTTGCGGTGGGGAGAATTGATTAGTTTTAGATGGATATATTTGTTTACTTCTTGGTTTATTGTTTTATTGTTTTAATTACAGATTAATCAGCAGACATTGAAGACCCCCCTTTCACTAAAGCCACAATAAAATGTATGAGAGTATATCAGCAGATCAGGACAAACCCTCTTGTTCAATACATGCATCTAATTACCACAATCACAAGATGTCCTCTGTTATACACCAACCAAGTCACCCATTCATTAAATAAGCCATCTATCCAAACATTTCAACTGCTTTAAGCCTTCAATGACTAATTGATATGTGAGGTTTTTGAAATGAGAAGGTGAGTGTGTGTGTCCACTAGGGAGCACTGGGGTGCTTTGAGGCAGCTGGACACCTTCCTGCCATTGGTTGCTCCTGCTGGGACAGGAGATCTGGACCAGGCAACCACATCAGCAGTGCAACATGGGAGAATTCAACAGCACCGCTATTTTGTCCATTGCCAGCTGGATGACTTTGTGGGTGACCTTGCTTGCTTGCACTAAGTCCATGAAATCGGCCCCGGCCATGGTCCCAGCCCCCTCGAACCCCCCCCCCACACACACACACACTCCCTTCCCATCATATACTGTAGTCTGACCTTGCTGATTTTTCCTCTTGTACTAATGGGGAAAAGGGAAAGGAAGGACTTGTGTAACACGTTGGCAGTCTGACAGAGCGGAGAACACATTCATCCATTGGACAGTGTTGTCGTCGATCGCCATGAAGGATTTTGCGAATGTTAAATGTGCTGACCCCTGATGCGCTGGAGAGATATGTCTTTGTATCTTGCTGGGATTCGATCTGTTCTGGTCAGACTAGAACAGAGCGGACAGTTTGGCATACCTGCTGTTCTTAATAGAGCACAAAGCAGAATTCCAGCAGACACAGATGGGTGGAATAACCTGTGTTATTCAGTATAGAGATTATAGTAAAATACCGCTGTGAAAACTCAGATTTTTTATATGAAACTTCAGGCTTCAATTTTCAAATTCATGTATACAATATCATTGGTAACATAGTTGTTGGTGTTCTGTACTGTACAGTAACTAAAACTCATAATCATAACTATAACATTATAACTATTACAAACTATTACTTACTTACTTACTATAACATGACAACCATATGATGAACTGCTTCTTGCTGCCGTTGTCTTGACCAGGTCTCCTTTGTAAAATAGATCACATTTCAACAGAACTACCTGGTTAAATAAAGGTAAAAAGAAGAAGTCTGTGTAAAGTTGTTTTAAATTCCATAGTCAACATATTATCAGAAAAAAATAATCTCTATGACTATTTTCAATCAGAATGGCTAAAAGGACCATAAAATAAAAGTTATTCCCAACCATAGTGTGTTATTTTTAGGAGTGAGGGGATGTGTGTCTACAGATGGTCTAGCTTTGATTGACAGGTCCCCTCAGGGACCTAATCTCGCTCCATTCTCAGCCGGCTGTATCTTCTACTATGGACTGTTGTTTCAAATTGGCAGCTTCTCCTATTCTAAGGCCACAGTAGCTACTCACCAATGATTTCGAAGGCAGTTTTGCAGTTATAAATTCCCTTTAATCTTTTCTATATGTCTACAATGCTACAGTACAGCCAGCCCACCTACTCCTGGAGAGCCCCCACACTTAAGCAACCTATGCTGCTAAAAAGTAAATCACCCATGTAATAATAACATGTAATTACATAGCAGATCCTATTGTTACAACAGATATTGCAATACAGTAGTTACAAAATACTGTAGCAGTTCATGGCAACTTAGTCTCTATCAGACTTTAGATGATGACGAGGGCCTTGGTGGTGCAGGCCAGGTGCTCAGTGACGGTGTTCAGCTGCAGAATTCTGGGTTGGGAGCCGGCTGCCCTCCCCGCCTGTGGCAGCCGAACACCAGCCCGGGTGGTGGCCCTCAGTTGGAAGACTTTGCTTCGCTCACGGTGGTGAATCACAGCTACTGACGGGCGGCCCCACAAGAAGGTGTCTGCCTCGGCCCCCCCCCACGCTTCCGCTCATCGATGCACAGATGGGGCGTGCGAGTGTGGCGCCAAGGAACAAATCGCAGACCACGTCATCCAGGACTGTCCGATATATCGGACACCCAATGGAATGCGTGGCCTGACGATTGTGTATGGCGAAACGGTGACGTGGCTCCTGGAGGTGTGCCCGGATATATAGCCCGGGTGACCCCTCACCCAGGCTCAGGGTGGTAAAAAGATAGCCCCCTCGGCCCCGACACAACATCGAAACCCACACGAAGAAGAAGACTAGAGATCTCTGCCTCCAAAAGTCTGGAGAGATCGGCATTGAAAATTGTTGCTAGAAAAGTGCCAAAAACCGACATTACCAATCAGAGCCACTTCCTACATCTCCAATAGGGTGAAGGACCTGCCTTTCCACAAACAAACTGGAGTGGAGGATCAAACCATTGAAAACATGACCGTCCTATTAGGAAGGACTGCCCTAAAGACCTTGGATTTGTTCTGCAATGCAATTTTTTTCAGTCTCTCAAATTGTTTCCACCCACCTTTAGCAACGAAACCTGGATGAATGTCCTCAATCTCTAGTTGAGCACAGCATTTAGAGATTGACTTGTGAGTCTAATGGCAACTTAATGTGAAGTGTTACCCAATGCCCCCCCCCACCCCCGCCCCCCCCCCCCTCCCCGTCTTGGACTATTAGTGGTTCACCAATCCAACAGTGAACACTGATCCAATGTCCTTATCTCACCTTGAATGGAAAATGCCAACGGCCCAATAGTGAGCCTTTCTGAATCCCTGCATGTACGCACTGCAGCTTTGGACATGAACAGTCCCTGATCTAGAATTCTTAATTCACATCCATTGGCATTTGTAATGGTACAACATCATGCCTTAACAGTAGAAGGGGAACTGTAACATGAATTCGTTATGATGATTGAAAATGGTCACGCCAGTATACGTGCAGGTACTTGTGTGCACCCTTGTCAAACGACAGATGTGAGGGGGCTGTTTTGAGTTGGGGGGGCTATGAAACGGCCGGCCGGCCACGGCTCATTCATCGCTCCCCCCTTCCTGCTCTAGTATTGAGCAGGGCTCAATCAGGCTTGTGATGGATGCCAGCCGGCTGCCTGAGCAGCAATAAGAAAACAAACAAATGAACAGGAGAGGCCAAATGAATGTCTGGGAGTCGGGCCCAGGCTCTTATTCTGATTAAACAGAGGCCATCAAAGGGGAAGAGGCCATTAGAGATTGATTGATTGTATTGACTATGTGGAGAATCCCTCTTCGAAAGAAAAGACATGATAGCCGGCAAGTGGGAAGATCTCCCTGTTTTTCAATACCAAAGATGTGGCCAGTCGAGTGAAAGTTGTGTTGTCGAGGCTTTGATCGTGAGGAGAATTTGCCACCATTGAGTGCCAAAGGCAGTTTGGCGCTTCTGTACAGCATGGGTCTGAGTTAATAGAGCATTTGTGGAGATTGCTGTACAAATGGCTGAAGGAACACATTTTGTTTGATAACATCGGGTAATAAGATACATCTCTCTATATATACTGTATATATATGTATTATTTATTTTATTATAGATAAGTCTTAAAGGATACATACCTGTCTTTTTAAAAAGCAAAATATGTTATTCTCAGTGGCAAGTTGATAGAACACACTCTTTAATGTCAACCTGGTACACAATGAGCATCATCATCAGAGTGGTAGCAGTCATGATCCTACTGCAATCTTACCAGATGTTGTACCTTACCTAGTCATTAGAAATGAGAGAGCCAGGCCATCATAGCCTATAGTGAAGAGTCTAGCTTAGAGCAATAGCTGCACGCACTATCCTGGGGCCTATTCATTTCGCAATTGTTATCCCGGTCTTAGCTGATATAAAGATATTGGGCTGACATCCACTACCTACGATGTGAGTAGCTTGCTAATCTAAAAATGAAAAAAATTTAGTTAAATCCATTTACAGCCCAAAAAAAGCCTATCACACCGACAAAATGGTGAAACAAGATGCGATGCGTTTGGAAAGAAAATCACGATGTGGACTTCATCAGGACATGACACCAGCGCAGGTACATTACGATAGAATGTTAATTTCCATACTGTAGTAGGTACATTGTAATTCTTGACATCACTTACAGTGTCTTATCAGCACTAATCAGTTCATCATTCCAGTCCTAGGTACGCAGCTAGACATTAAAGGTTCCCAAACTGGCAATTTACTATCTGTAGTCTTGCAGTCTAGCAGAATCATCCTCATCTACTTATCCCATTCCATTATGGATGTGAGGTTTTGTGTTGAGTTGGAAACCTGGTGACTAGGGCTGGGTATCGATTAGAATTTCAAGAATCGATTCGATTCCGATTCACAAGGTTCAGAATCGATTATCACGATTCAATTCGATTCGATATCGATTCGGTTAGTGTTACTACAACCTGTTTTTTTTTTTTTTTTGCTGTAACCTTAATTACATGACTGCCAAGTTATGCAACACATCAATACTAGGGCTGGGTATCGATACTGATTTCCAAAAATGAATGAATGAATGAATCGGGAAGCAGGATGTTGGTTCTGCTCACAGGAGCAATTTATTACAGTACAAGAGGATAATCCAAGAGAGTGGTGGGAAACAGGCAGGGGTCAGGCGATGGGCTGTGGGGTCAGTGTCCATGCCCAGGTCAGTGCCCATGTCCAGAATCATATCCGTGTCCACGCAGGAGGGTCAGGGGAGCCGTGGCAATGGCGGACTGGCCATCGGCGATGGGCCGGTCCTCAAGTGGGCCGGTGTGGGCTGCACCCCCCCCCCACTCAACAAATCGGAACGTTGCCCGTTCCGACTGGGGAAATTTACGTTGCCCGACCTCAATTATTTCCCCAGTCCACCCCTGAGCCGTGGTATCAGTCCGTGGAGGGGCTGGCAAAGCGGGTCCAGTAACCGGCGCTGGGAGCAAAGGGAAACAAAATTAGGGATCAACTCGGAAGCGAAACAACTGTTTTACACAAGCATCTAAACTGACTACTTGCCACCATGAGGCAAACAAAGATCTGGTGAAGAATGACTGGAGAACTGGAGGTTTTGTAGGGTTGGTAATTGGAGTCAGCTGTGGAGGACGTGCCGAGCCATCAGGGTGATTTCTGTCAGCTGCGACGGGCGAGTTCGCGTCGGGCGAGTTCGCGTCGGGCACGTGCAGAGGTGGAAGGCTGCACCGGTGACGGCGAGCGGAAACGCCCACTGGTACCAGCGGAGACCAGAGGGTATTCTGGAGATGCAGAGCGCTGGAGAGGTGTCCGGGGGCGGAGCCACGTGTAATTGCGCGGTGGGTGCACAGACGCCAGAGCTGTAACAACGGATGACTGGGTCCATGATGTAGGCAGTACAATTAAATAACAATCAAGTATACAGTTGTGCTAAGTCAGTTGTCACGTCTATTGTATAGGCAAGAATCAATTGTTAATGTCTATCCTATAGGCAAGGTGTTAAATTCCACCTCTGGAAGTCGTGGCAATGATAATTTAACTTAATTTAAACTGCCTGGGTGTCTATATTACATTACATTACAGTCATTTAGCTGAGCCTTTTATCCAAAGCGACTTACAATAATTGCATTTGACGTAGGAAAAGCCAATGTACTACTACTTGCCAGAACTCACAAGTGCATATCCTTTCTGAAACAAGTGCACAGTAAACATGTTGTCCCCCACCCATGATGAATATTCCTTTGTGGCAATGATGGAGTGGAAAGATGTAATTTATTTTTTAATTAATATGATACACTACTAATCTATGAGACCCCTAACATGTAAAACAGTGAGTCAGCTTTTATCTAAACTCTTCTATACTTTTATTGAAATACATAGCATACTAGTTTCAGTCTTCAAATCTAAATCTACTGGCAATAGGAAAAACAACTTATGACGAGTACTACTATGTGAGCTTTAACCAGCTCATGTGGTTGAGCTAAAGCTAAAAAGGCCCCTGGTTAGAATGGACTGTCCCTACACTGAGACACTTACAGCTTTTTTTATGTAGAAAGCAACGATGGATGAGAACCGTTTTAATAGCCAGCAAGTCCATGCAGCTGTATGGTCAAAAGTCCCATAATGGATGTTGAAATATAGACATATCTAGCTCTACTAAAGACCTCATGCTCTACTCTCTGAGGATGTAGAAAGTACATGGTTTCCCGAGTAAACTTGTCTGAGACTATACTGAGACACCAAGCATAGTTGCAAATGATGCAAAAATCGAAATGTACTTGTCAATGGAAAAATGCATTGGAAAGGCACCCCTTTTGTGGTGGATTCTGGTACTACGGGGAGGACTGACAGACTCACTCACGACGTGACACCGGCCAACCTAAAATCTCCCCCCTTCGGCTGTCGCCGATAGGATAGGCTCTCACAATAGGTGCTTAAAGTTGCACAGCAACGGACGTTTGAGATCATCTAACTTCCGTAGTTTGACGTATTTCCGATGCAAACAAGCTATGAGCGTGGGACATAATGTTTAGAGGAATTTGATTGGAACATTGACAAGTGGACGGGTTTTAAGAACTTTAAACAGATTCGATAGAAGGATAGCGTTGATTGACGGGTGGATGTCGTGAGATTATTGGCCTAAAATCTAAGATACCTGTTGTCGTCATTGCATGTGACCTACCGTTTTCCAGGAAGTAAGAAATTATATACTTTGATATAAGATTACAACAAAGGTTGAGCATACATCGTTGAATAGGTTAACACTGTGACCAATTATGTGAACCAAAATGGGACAGAATGCTTTTTTCATTTCTGTGCGACTTTAAGAGGGAGGGTCGTGGTAGTACTTCTTGAAGAGGTGAGTTTTGAGCCTGTGGCGAAAGATGGACAGCGACTGAGCGAGGCAAGCACACATCATGTTGTGCCACTAAGGTTGATGCCCTTGTGAGACGGTGCCTGGTGCGCCCCCGGCAGTGCACATGACCAAGACGCCCACGAGGAGGGTATTTACCGCAAGTCCCTGTCACCGTCCAGTGTTGACAGTTTCAATTTGCCAACAGGCCTCCTTCAACACCCTAGAGAAACAATGTAGGAGGCTGTTGAGGCGTGAGATCCACCAGGGACTTGGTGCTTGACACAGACATTTAGGAGAGATTGTAGAGATTTGTGCATTGATCTAAGCGCTGTCTTTTCCAGTGGTAGAGGCTATTTGAATAAAGAGAGGGTATTTTGAAGGGCTGTACAGGCCCATCATAGGGGTTGTGGATGCCACAGGGGATAGACAATGGTCAGGGTGGGTGTACTGTATCTGTATGATCCTGACAGAACAAATTTTTGCCTAATAGTACACTCATTGCAATAATTGATTTATTAAGCATATATGCAAATTGAAGCAATCAGCGGTTGTAGGGCACAACCCTCGGGTGCCCAGGCCAAATGTTACTGTTATATCTATCTACCCCAATAGAGACACCTCAATTGGCAGGGAGGTAAGGGGCCAGTACATCAGCCAAAATCCTCAAAATATCTTTGTTCATATATGTTCGATGTGACCTGCATGCACTATACACTGTAGAAGAACTCTATCCGACCTCTGACTTTACTGCCTAGAAGGAGCCGCTTAAAATACAGTTCAGGTAACATTAGAGAGTTCTTTCTCTTTCGCTCTCTCATAAATATGCTGCAGACCAAGGCGAGCCTCTTATCATAAAAGGTCATAAACCCGCTCTAGTGGGCTGCTAAGCCTGTCCTCTCACTCTCCATGCCAATCTTCCTATGCTGTGCCAACACATTGAGAACTTCATCTAACAGGGAAAAAGTCCAGAATCTGTAGCATCTCAGCATGCACATGTCACAATGCCCATTCGGCCACTCTGGAGAGAAAATGACTCTTGGTGTCAATAATGTCTCATGATAACACTACTTTACGGAATGTGTAACTCCCCATTGATGAGAGTAAAACACTTTACAGCATCGTTAAAGTGAGTTATGGCCTCACTTCCTGTGTCTTCTACATTTTTGTTTAGTGTTAGAAAGAATGGATCCATTCCTTGACTCTTTGGCAACCCAGTGATTAATGGTGTCCCAGCCTGCGTTATCTCTCATCTGGCAGGATTAGTAATCACCCCAGGATGAACGACTTTTTAAACTGCTGCCGTTTCATCTGAGGTCAGGTCTTATTGTTGTAAAATGAAAATGGACATGGCTGTCAGCGCTAGTTGGAATAATTACCTCAGGAAAGAGTTATTACAGTTAAAGCTTTCCCTAAATTGTGGTGATCGTTTTCTTCCCCAGCTGTGGTTAACCGTGTCGGTTAGACTACGGTTCAACCGTTACACGGCATTATGCCACCTCAATATGAGACGTCAGAGATCCATATCTTCATATCAATGGATGGATTAAACATTAAACAGCCATATCATGTACATGGTCAAATGGATTTTAATGTAGCATACAGTCTATTGGATATTTTCCCTTTACCAGATACTGTCCTCATGATCTCTACTTGTTTTATTTTATTTTGATGAGCACAGGGAAAACAAAATGTCCTCATGGAAAAAAGGTTAAAACATATTTTTCGTCAATATTTTTGTTAAAGGATTAACATGGTAATTCAATATAACACTTTCCAGATATCTTTAGGCAACAACAAAACAAATGTGTTTAACTATTTCAGAATTCATCCATAAAAATTATTTTAAAATATGTTTTTATAGGTCTGAATCTGCCACTCAAAAAGTTCACTCACTCAAAACTGGGCGTGATTCATTACAACTGATTGACAGTTCTCTGAGCAAATGACCAACTGGAATCATTATGATTGACAGACGTGTGCCCCGTTACCATAGCTACCACCGCTCCGAGCTAGACAACACGAGCTAGATCGCACAACAGCCAGATCAATAGCCATTTTTCTAGCTGCTAACTAGGGGCATTTACAAAGTCCTTAATATTATATTAACCCCCAAACATTATAAAGATACACGCTACCTAACAGGCTGTATCCTCGAATTTGCATTAGGCCTATTTGGGAAAAGTACGATAAAAGTATAACGACGACACGTCTCCCCCACGACACAGAGGAAAAAGCACCTGCAGCCGGCCACGCAAGCTTGGAGGCTTGGGCTATTAGACTAACGTTATAGTTTTCAGCCAGCTACGAACAGTACCTATTTAGTCAAATAATTGCAATTGTGGGTCTTGCCAGAAGACAGATCATTTGCGCTGTGAAACCGACATAACATCCGCATTGTTCACCAGTCTAACTTTATTTATCTTAGTAGGTGTCCAACAAAGCCAGTTGAACATTGAAACGTTACTGTTCTGGGTTCAACATCTGTCAGTTGTGGCGATGTAAGGAATCGAGCGGAATACCACTGCAATAACTGATTATTAGATAAATTAAATCATTATAGCTCATTTCACATACAAAGGCAACACAATACATTTTGCAGAAAGGGGCTGGGGATGTAGCCTACATATAGGCTAGCCTACTGATCCTACTAATATGTGGCAGACTGCATGCGTAGCGCAGCGATTCAACATAATCGATGAGTTTGGAGACAGAGGGCCGTGCGACTCCGTGAGCGCAGCGGTCAAGGGGTATAGCCTACTCCGGAGTCTGGAGACTAACAGGTCATGCAGTCAATAGATCTCGTTTTGAATGTTATTGTAATGCCCTCTGGTTATAATAGAATATCGCTACTGGAGCTGTTTAATCCCAAAATGCGCAATGCTTCCTGAAGTTGGGTCGGATCGAGGTGCTGGGATGATCAACATTATGTGGAGCAGATGCCACAGTGATGATAAGCCTTACACAACTTTCAGAATGTTTTGCAGAATTACAATTATTTGGAGTTGTAAATTATGAAAGGAACATAACTTGACTTAATATCTTCACCTCCACCCACCCTGAAATGTAGTCATAATTTTAGCACAGTAGCCTCTATATGCGCATCACAACGCTGCAATACAAGACCTTAGGACAAACGATTCAGTACACAGCAGGTGTGTTTGATCAAGTTAAGATCTCAATGTGAGAATAAATAAATGACAAAAACCCGCACGGGTAGGACTACGTCTTTATTTTCCGAGGTAATTGTTGCGCATACAACATGACATTAAATTAAGACATAGGCTACTTTCTCATAAAACAGGGCGGTGTTGTAACATTTATAATATCATTAGGTGACATTGGCTGCAACCTGTCCTCCAGGACCTGCACACCTCCAGAGCCCTGAAGCGCGGGACCTGGACCTCCCGAGTCCCAGTATTGGAAATGTAGTGATCTGGCTACAAGAAAAGGGGGCAAATTATAAAAGCGATTAGTAATAGCATCGTTATTTTGCATATGCAAAACAGCATAAATTACAACAATAGGCTATTTATCAGTAAGTCTACATTATATCGAATTAAGTTTGAGCGAGAGATAATCGGGAGATTCTTGTGGAGACAAACTGACTTATATCCAACTTTGACTTCGTAACGTTGCCTATTGTATTGGCCTATACAACAAAGCACGCTCACAACAGTTCTGGTAGGATATCGCTCCGGAAACCTTACAGCACAGTTTGCACCTGGTGCAAGTAGATTTGATGCCAGGGAAGAGTACAGTATGGTGCGCTGTGTTTCTGCCATTGCACAAGAGGGCTAACGTTACCAAAAGCAAATGCATTGAGAGCTAACGTTAGCATGCTAGGATAATTAACACAGCTAGCTGACATTCCAAACATTAGGCTAGCTAATGTCAACACGCTGGATAAAGACAAATAGCTAGCTGGATCAGACAGCTTTTTAAAAACTGTTGCCAATTACAGCTAACGTTATGGTTCGTTTATCTAACATTAGCTAGGTTGGCTACTCAGACACGGAGATCATGGTGAAAACTTCCCAATATGTATGACAACCACAAATACAATTAGGCCTATAAAACGTACAAATTATATAAAATTAAGAGACTGCAACTATTCAATTATTCTCAAGATGAGAAAGGGTTCAGAGCTGCCTTACCATGTTGGATAGATGGTGAAAAGGCGCAAAGACAGCAGGTGCGGGAGGCAGACAGATTTTTGTTGGAGGCGGTGCAGGGGAGTGGAGGCGGGATTTTCAAACTTTAGGGTGACGTCAACAAAGGGAAAAACGTCACGAATTCAGAGTATTTTTACCCCGAGTCAAATTGGACTGAAAATGTTACGCTTCCAGTTTCTCAAAAACGACAAAACGGATATATTTAATGTTTTTATTGTGTTTCTTCAATGTCCTATTGTGCAAATAGCATGTTCAAACTCAAAAAAAGTGAAAATTACCATGTTAATCCTTTAACAAAATGAACACTGGAATGGGCTGGTTTGTCTGGTTTGTTGGTTCATTTATCAGCATGTAAAGTGGCTGTCAAGTGTGCCTCTAACAAACACACACACACTAACTCACACACACACACACTCTCACCCACACTCCTCTCATGAAAATCTGTCTGGTAGTTTTTGCATAATCCTGCTAACAAATAAACCAACCAATAAACACACCACTGAAAACATGACCTCTCACCCCGCGCTGTCGCTGGGTTCACATGCCTCAGTCACATGCCCCCCCCCCACACACACACATAACATAATTTACACTCTTTGCACGTGTTCATATCCATGCAAGCATAACATACAGCCTTTTATCAGCACAAGAGAGGCACTTCATCAAAATAGGGCAGCTTCCATTTTATAAACATGCCTTGAATGCGATAGAAAGCAACAGCATCCAAGGCAGAGCATACATACGCACAAAATTGTCAGTTTGATTCAACGGACACTCTCGCCACGTTCAAATCCCACCTCAAAACCCACCTGTTCAAACTAGCCTACTCGTTGTAATTGCACCACACTGTTATGTTTCTTTCCAATTTGTCTGTTCTACATCCCCCCTCCTATACGTCCGTCTCCCTAGGCCCTCTGTCCTGTACTGTCTTTGTTTTTAATGGCTTTTACTGTTGTTGTACTTTTTACTGTTATATATAATATATATTATCCTGCTTTGTACGATGACCTTGAGTGTCCTGAAAGGTGTCTTTAAATAAAATGTATTATTATTATTATTATTATTACAATTCAACACACACACAAGAGCACATGAGGGCCTATACACACCTGGAGAAGCCACGCAGCATGAGAACCATGTTCTTTGACTTCTCCAGCGCATTCAATACTGTGGCTGAGAAACTATCAGCAGCGTGTGTGGAGGTCTCCCCAGTGGCCGGGACCCACGACTACCTCACTGACAGAGCAATTATTCAGACTGCAGGGCTGGCAGTCAGAGGGGGTAGTGTGGCACACCGATGCCACCTACCGAACCCTTTTGTCACCTTACTTCACCCTTTACACCTCTGACTTTCAATTCAATTCCGACAAAGTGCCACCTGCAGAGGTTCTCAGACGACTCCTCCATCATCGGTGACGTCACCAGTGACAGAGAGGAGGATGACAGAGCCCTGCCCTGGCGGAGAGCCTGGTGGGATGGTGTGACACCAGACATCTCCAGATCAACACCAGCAAAGCCAAGGAGATGGTGGTGGACTACCGGCACAACAAGAGGACCCCAACCCCTATTACCCTCCGGGGGGTGGCAGTGGAGATGGTAGGCTCTACCTGGGAGTCCAAATGAACAGCGAACTGGACTGGACCGTCAACACTGAGGCTCTCTTCAAGAAGTGGCAGAACAGACTGTTTTTCCTGAGGAGGTTAAGGTGATTTCATGTCTGTAGCAGGCGAGGGATGCCTGAACACGCTGGTTAGGAAGGCTAGCTCTGTAGTGGGAGCCCACCTGGACAGTCTGGAGCAGAGGATGCTGAGCTGAATGCTATCCTGGATACCCCTCACAGATCTGCTGAGGTGGAGCTGATAGGCTGAGTCCCAGGGACTCTACGGACTCACATGGACTGATTGATCAAATATGTATTCCTTTTTTATGCTCTTAATTATTGCATATCCTTTTCTATGCTTTTTTGTTGCTGTTTTGAATCCTGAATTTCCCCACAGGGACAAAAAAGGTTTTCAATTCAACACACACACACACACACACACACACACACACACACACACACACACACACACACACACACACACACACACACACACACTCTCTGTCTCTCTCTCTCTCTCTCTCTCTCTCTCTCTCACTCACCACCCTTCTGTACCTGGCTGATTCAGATAATATCGGGTTAAGACATTTTGAAGAAAGCTAATTTGTAGAACTTGAGATGAACTACATTGCAATCTTGTTCACTTCGTTCAATTTGTCTCACTCCATGAGCCCAAAATCCAGTTAAGCGCCAACCACAGCAATTAGCGTTACCCAATTAGCATTTTTCAATCAGCATTAGTAAATGAGCGCTTTGATGCACAAGAGGAAACACGTCTGTGCTGAGAAAATTCTCAATCCATGGCATTTGCATATGTAAAAAGAACCAGTATGATAGTATGCTAATGAAGGGACATGCTAAATGGATTAGTTCTCATTACTCAGTCAGAGTAAGGGGGGATAGAGCCTTTTCAGTCGCTGCTCCCAAGCTATGGAACGACCTACCCCTGCACATTCGACATGCTTCATCACTGTCCATTTTTAAAACTAGTCTTAAAACCCATTTTTATTCCTTGGCTTTCAACCTGGCATGAGACTTTGCTCCTGTTTTAATTGCCCTGCTGTCTTTTATTGGGGGCCAAGCAGCAAAGCTGCGTAGGCCACCATTAAGTTTCTACCTTTTCTTATTCTTCTGCCATTGGAGTCTATGGCAGCCCATAGAAGCATATGGTAGAAAGTTATGAAAATTGGCACACTCATTCAGGACAGTCGCCTGAGTCTCCTCACCAAGACTCATGTCCACAGCTTGAACCCTCTAGCGCCACCAACGTGTCAAAGTTGGCAATGCTTTTATGCATGCAACTTTTGACCTGTAAGTCTGATTTAGAAAAACGAGGAACCTTTGGAATCCTTGGTTCAAGCCGAGTTGAACGCACCTCATTAAACCGTCTGCGTCATTCCGCACCACCACTCGCACGCCCATAGAGGGAGAAGTAATACTACTCATTGACCCATTGCTTTAGCCTTGTCTGGCACATTAGATGAGCTTACCTTGTTCTCAAACTCCTTGTTCTCTGTCTGGTTGTAATTTAATTATTACGAACATAGCCTATCTATCTACAGTATCTATCTCTGTAACTGACGTTGGGCCTATGTCTGTTAACTCATGGAACAAGGTATCGGGACAACTAGCTAGCTACAGTAGCAGAGTGTTCGGATATTGAACATGGCATCAGGATGAGTAAGCTAGCTAACGGAGCTGACTAGAGATGTGTTCGAAATGGTTCACTCACTCCCTATTCCCTATGTAGTGTTCCCCATAAAGTGAACTGCATAGGGAATTATTTAACAGTTTTCGGACATTACAGGGAACGTCATTGCGTCTAATATTCATGGACGTAGGCAAGCCCAGTATCATGTAAACAACCCAATCACTGATGGCATCAGGTTGAAATATCAGGTAGTATTCAGTTTCCATGTTCAGTTGAATGATAAATCCCAAATAAATGGTTGGAATTCTAATGATGCGCAAAGGTGGTTTTATCAACTTTAGTGCTGTCTGCTAATAGCAAGCTATGAAGGTGCACAATAAGACTGTGATAGCAAGTTAGCTCACGAAAAAGCAGTTAGCTAACGTTACAATGATTATTCCTGTTGCTGTTATAATCTAAATGAGACACAACTTAAGGTAAACATTAAATACCAATACAACAAGCCGTTCTGAGTGTACTATTCCTGGTACATAAACTAATATGACTCCAGTCTTTTTACGACATGGAAGTAAATCTCTTTCCTGTGAAGGGTCTGGTTTTGTGACCAACAGCACGTTCCAGTCCTAATCGACTGAAACAGGCAGTGAGCATTGGGAAAACATAGTCGTAAACGCAAGGTCCCTATAGTACAACAATGTTGTCTTGGAGTTACAACGGTCATTAAAAGAGCCCAACTTAATGAACTGGTGATGTGTTGGTGGCTCATGATGCAGGTTTGTCTTTAAACAACGCCCCCCTGACATCGATAACAGTCCTGGGAGGCCATGTCAGGAACAGAATGAACATGCTTTAAAAATATATTTAAAAGAAATACTGAACTTTCTCTCTTTCTCTTTCTCTTTCTCTCTCTCTCTCTCTCTCTCTCTCTCTCTCACACACACTTTTTTCCACATAATACTGAAATGTTCACACACAGATACTGAAACACTCAAACTATTTTCTGCCTAGCATTGCAGTGATGCGTGCGAGCCTATACATTATTGTGTGAGCTGAAAAACTAGTGTGTGTGTGTGTGTGTGTGTGTCTGTACGTATGAGAGAGATTTCAGTAGAAAGAGAAGCAGCTCAGTTGAAATGGAAGGCAGTTGGAATCTCATGTCCTGATTGGCTCAGCCATGCAACGACACTCTGTCACTCAGAGCAGTCACCCAGACATCAGGGAGAGAATGATGTGAGCTTGTGGTGTGCGAGGTCAAAGGTCATCTCACAGAAGTAAGCGATGGTGACTCGAGAATAGGGGGCTGTCTAGGGGGCCTCAAACTGATGAAACTAGAATTATTCGGGGGACAATAACTCTAGCTAGCTTCTGTTAGTTAAAATCAAATCAAAACTATGTGTGTGAGCATTTCTCGTGAAAAGGAAGTATGCATGTGTGACCATTTCATTAAAATGTGAAAAAATTATGTGTTGACCATTTCAGTATTATATGAAAAAAATGTGAGGTAAATGCGGATTATGGCATATACGTACGGCATCTCCTAGATCTGCCTCTCTGTTGATCACCCAATCACACACGCACACACACACACACACACACACACACACACACACACTCTCTCTCTCTCCCTCTCTCTTCCCACTGTAGCCACCACTCATGGCTCTGTCTGTCTTAAGAGCTGGTAGGGATTCTGGACATGTACTCTCTCTGTGTGATACTCTCACTGGCTGAGAGGCCTTCAAGGTGCTCCTCCTTGGTTGTTTACCATTAGTCAAATTCTAATTAACGCCGAACAGAAAGCCATCAACACAGTGGAAAGTTGCACTGCTCGTGTCGTGTCGGGCTTGTGAGAATGCTCTGGGAAAACACACACACACACACACACACACACACACACACACACACACACACACACACACACACACACACACACACAATGTATCTTTTCAGAGGAGTACAAATATCCAGGGTCATGTTTCTGAGAGGAGAGGGCATCCCCTGCAGCTTGTGTTGACACATGCTGGTGTGAATGTTTTATAACTATGAGTGTGTTTTAGTGTGTGTGAGATGGAGGATAGCGAGACAGAATCCTGGCGCTAGTCAAGAGAATTGTTTCCCTCTCTGGAGGGTCTGAGGACGACATCAAGTAACCGCAAATATGGTTTGTATGGGTATCAAGGGTATCAATTTAGACCTTCTCTGAGTGAAAAGGCTCATGTGTGTGTGTGTGTGTGTGTTATGTTATTTTTATTTATAATGTGCCCCCCAACCAACTGTTACATCAGCCCGGGGCGCAGTGTGTGTGTGTGCGTGTGTGCATGCCTGAGTGCGTGTGTGATGTGCATGTGAGCATGTAGAGTACATCTGGGTATGTGTTTCTGTGAGTGTGTGTGTTCGTACTATATTTGTCTCCACATGCCTGATGGTGGTCTCAAACTGAAACAATGACACTTCAAAGGTCAAACCAGCGGTCATACTGCAGAGACGTCCATCGATCGCTTTCTTGCAGGAGAAAACAAGGTGGTTGCGTGATGACCCGACCCCAGAGTGCCGACGTATAGCAGCGGACACACAGCCACACCATATGGAACTGTTTTAGTTCTTTAACTTAATTTCAGAGGATAGGAATATCTTTACCAGCCAATCCAATAGGAAATGGCCTATAGTAATATTCATAGAGTAAACATACATATTGATCGCCTGGGGAGACAAACAACTTAGTCTCCCTAGACGAGTCAATAATTTAAGTTATTGCTTCTCTAACAGATAAGCACAGGGCAGCGCTCCGGCCGGGAATAAAACAATTAATTTTTTTATTGACAACTATAGCTGTGCGGGTAGCATGTGGCCAGCAGGGTGAGCTCAGACTCTGCTGTGTTTGATTAAGACAGATATGATGTGAGAGCCGAGTCAGAATATGCCCACTAGTCTAGTATGCTTGTGTTGCAGGTCCTTATTTATGCATTAATAAATGGTGGTTTGGCCATGTCTTTGACGAGAAAACTTGGCAGAGAAACCTTTGTTTTGAATGTTGTGTAAAATAGTGTGACTCTTAAAGATCATCATACTGTTCCTGTAAACCTTCATGTTACCAAAACTTGCTCCACTTATTCACTATTTACTTGTACTCTTAAACAAGTTTTGACATTTCAGTTGATCTAGACCAGGGGTGTCAAACTCAAATTGGCTTGGGGCCACTGCTGGTATTGTCCTCTCATAGGAGGGCCACTTATGGTTACTACTGTACTGTAACCATAAGAAAGTGCAATATTTCGGAAAATTACATTTTTTATTTTAGTAACTAGACTCACAAGTCAGTCGCTAAATGTTGCGAAACTATTCCATAACTAACATTTTCATCATAATTCAAACGGTTTCTATACTGTACATTTTTATATATTTTAACAGTTAGTGCTACCATCAGACACCTCAGGGAAAGTGGGGGACCATCCAAGCTGTGTACAGCAAGGAAGGGACACTACTGACCTCAACTGAGGAGGTTGTTGAGCATTGGAAGGAGCACTTTGAGGAACTCCTGAACCCAACTAATCCACCCCCTACGATCGAGGCAGAGCCGGAAGATGATGGGGGGTCATCGTCAATTTCCCTGGAGGAGGTCACTGAGGTAGTCTCCCAGGGAAAGTGTACTCCAAGGTGCTGGAAAGGAGGGTCCGGCCGATAGTCGAACCTCAGATCAAAGAAGAACAATGTGGATTTTGTCCTGGTCGTGGAACCACCGACCAGCTCTTCACTCTCGCGAGGATCTTGGAGGGGGCTTGGGAGTTTGGCCAACCTGTCTACATGTGTTTTGTGGACTTGGAGAAGGCTTACGACCGGGTCCCTCGAGAGGTCTTGTGGAGGGTTATGCGGGAGTATGGGGTGAGGGGGTCCCTACTTAGGACCATCCAATCCCTGTACACCCAGAGCGAGAGCTGTGTCTGTGTCCTCGTCTTCCTTTCAGGTGGGGGTTGGCCTCCGCCAGGGCTGCGCTTTGTCACCAATCCTGTTTGTGATTTTTATGGACAGGATATCGAGGCGTAGCCGTGAGGAGGTGGGTTTGCAGTTCGCTGAGCTGAGGATCGCGTCGCTGCTATTTGCAGATGATGTAGTCCTGATGGCATCATCTGCCTGCGACCTCCAGCACTCTCTGGATAGGATGGCAACTGAGTGTGAAGCGGCTGGGATGAGAATCAGCACTTCTAAATCTGAAAAGGAAATGAGTTCTTACCCCAAGTGAAGGAGTTCAAGTAACTGGGGGTCTTGTTCAGGAGTGAGGGAACCATGGAGAGGGAGCTTGGCCGGAGAATCGGAGCAGCTGGTGCGGTTCTGCAGTCGCTTTACCGCACTGTTGTGACGAAAAGAGAGCTGAGCCAAAAGGCAAAGCTCTCGATCTACCGGTCTATCTTTGTCCCCACCCTCACCTATGGTCATGAAGGATGGGTCATGACCGAAAGAATGAGATCACGGATACAAGCGGCTGAAATGAGTTTTCTCCGGAGGGTGGCTGGGGTCTCCCTGAGAGATTGGGTGAGAAGTTCAGTCATCCGGGAGAGACTCGGAGTAGAGCCGCTGCTCTTTTGCGTCGAAAGGAGCCATTTGAGGTTGTTTGGGCATCTGGTGAGGATGCCTCCTGGGCGCCTCCTTCCCCTCCCTTTGCTGGTGTGCAACAATATTAGCCACTCCTGATTGGTCTAAATCTCATACTATAAATTGACACATGGAAACACGTCACGTAGAGAAGTGGCTGCACTGCTTTAAAACAGATGCTCAAACAGCTTGGGGTGCTGGATTGGCTCTTAGTCCTCTCCCAGTTAGAGTCTGGCAGGGATAGAATAGGGTGGGACGATCAGCCGAGCACTGGTCTGGAGAGTGCTGTTCATTATTAGTCTATTGGGGACTGGAGCACCAGGGTTCTTCTCCTGCTCGCAGCTTGGCGGGGGGGCGGGGATATGACAGTTTGCCTGATGGCCTCCCCTCCCACGGTGCCTCTGCATGCTGCTGTGCACTCTGGGAGACGTGGTCACGTAGAGGGTCTTTTGCCAGCTGGTGCCACATGCACGCGCGCAAACACACACACATACACAAACATTGGAGTTATGGAGATACTACTATTAAAGAAAAAAAAATTCCTTGCATTTACTTTGCAAGGTGCTCAAGGGACATTAAGAGAGAAGAGACATATATATACTGTGCTCCAAAGACACTAAAAGGCCCGACTTGGTATTTGAAACCAATCCTATGGGGTCCTTGATATCTGGGTAGCAAGACAGAAGGCCATGAGCATGATTCATCACCCCCTCCGTCCAAGCAAGAGGGGGTCACCGAGGGACAGTGTTGGTGTGTGCATGGGCGAGTGTGGAGTTGTAGGGCTCTGCCTGTCTGCATAAACTGACACCATAGTGCCTCTTCTCTCTCTGGAGAGGGCAAGCGGGGTTGGAAAATTGCAGGCCACACACACACACACACACACACACACACACATACTTATTTTCTCTGCAGTTTTGGGCCATACATCACAGCGATTACAGCTGTCCTCTGTAGCAGCAGCAGCAGCAGTAAACTGATGCTAATGCAATTAGCTCTGTCGCCTTCGTTCCACAACAGAGTGGGAGGAGTTTGTGAGAGGGTTTTAGTGTGTATAGTATGTGTGTGTGTGTGTGTGTGTGTGTGTGTGAATGAGGGATAAACATCTCTGATCTAATTAGGGAAAAGCTATTTACAGGAAATTGTTTTGGAACACTGTACAATCTCCCCTATTTCAAGACTGACCCATATGTTTTGATTTGATTTGGCACATGTTTAAAACAACAACAACAATACCAATGTTACATTTCATAGAACATTTGAATAAAAAAGACATGCCAGGGAAACCCAAAAACCCTCAAGGGGCTTGCTGAGTGGGGCTCCCTAATGTATTAGTAGACATACATAAATACAAAAATACAGTCACATACCATTCATCATTTTTTTTTAAATCAGTCATTTATCATTAGTTTTCATTCACATGACTATTGTAACACCCAAGATCCGGTATGGCATGTGTGATACATATTAATGTATTATAAACATAGTCAAGAGTATTAATGCTGTTGGTATAAATACCTTGAGTCAATGATACCATCTCCATATGTCCAGAGTGTGTTATACACAGAGCAATGTACTGTATGTAGATTTGAATACTGTTATGATTAGTAATCTGTACAGCCTGCGTTTATGTAAAGCGAGACTGTTCCCTGCAGGTAATTGCCCACAATGAAACCAACCACTTGAATCAGGATCAGAATATGAAAACACCGAAAAGTGCAGTGCAACAAGGGTGTAGGAATCCTCTGTGATTGATGTCAGAAAAAAAGAAAAGAAAAGAAAAAAGTCTTTGATTATACGGTTGCAAATGGTTTGCCAGTTGGAACATTTCAAAGAAAGCTGAACTGACATATACTGTCAATGTGTTGTAACATTTTCATAACTGCCCAAAGCGTTTAGGTAGGTTGAACATGTCAAAGGCCAGAGTTTATGAATGCAGCTTTTCCACGGCTGGATAAACACTTCATAGTCAACCCACTGCTCTGCAGGTCTAATAACGATAATAGCCCAGTGGAAAATGGCTTCTGATTCAAACAGATGGGCAGGCGGAAGTTACGGTTATCAATCACTACTTGCTTCCCTGACAGTCCAATACATGCTCTTGATATGTAATAGCATAGCAATAGTCAGCAAGTAAATGGCAGAACTTCACACCATTGCAGTTAACATCTGATATTGCTACATTAAATGTACTTACTGAATAACTTAGCAAGCAATTCATGAAAAATTATCAACTATCTTTTCAAGATGATGCCAAAGGTGCTCCTATCACTGCTGAGTCACATTCTCACATCTTCCTTCCTGCTCAAAGATAAAACGCTTAACAATCCTCTTTTAGCTACTCGGGACTGCACTTGCCAGAAGGAAGAGAAAAGTGAATCCATAATTTGTAGAGAGGATCTGAAAATTGCGCGCTTAATGGCGAAAATGAAAGATACTGGGGCATCTGTTGAGGTGACGGCTTCATAAGGCTAGTGTTTGATTAAAATGGCTGCTGTTTTGTTAGTCACTCATATCCTGAGCTAGTCTTAATTAGTTTGCGTTAAGAGGCCGTTTCTTTCACCCCCCTTGCGATTATTCCACTACTTAAACATACACACAAGCAGGACAAGAGACTTTATTTGGACGTGTGCCTGGTCTTCCTTAGCTAAGCTCTATGGAAGCGGTGTTAAGGGAAATAAAGACCCAACCATACATGGCGACAGAAACCTTGCTGTGTGTTCTGCTGGGGTCTGCCAGCTCAATCTCTCTCTTCCTCCATATCAACATCCTCACTGTGGCTGGAAACAGAAGTGCTGTCTCATCTACGAGACATCACACACATGTGAGCGATGGGGCTGTTTGTGTTACCGTGTTAGGACGTGTGATAAGTGTGTGGTTGCGCATTTAGCAGTGTGTGTGTGTGTGTATCCGTGTGAGACTCAGCATGTGTGAGGCCATGTTTGTTATCTGTGCATGAGTTTGTGTTTGTGACGTGTGTGCAATATAGGCTATGTGTGAGGAGCTGTGTGTGTCCACAACTGTGTACCGGTGTGTGTGTGTGTTTTAGACAAGTATGTCTTTTGATAAGAGGAAAAGGGATTATGTGTGAAAGTAGAGGGTGGGTGGGGTAACACCAGTGTGTCTCAGCACCTCCCTGTGGACTGGCTCATCCCTGTCACACATCCACTATGATAAACAGACCCAGAGGCAAAGGAAATGAAATTAACTAAGCCACACTGGGCAGAGGGACTGAGAGAAACAAGTCTATTCATTTGGGAGACTTGGAGTGTATTTCTGTCTGTCTCTCTGTCTGTCTGTCTGTCTGTCTGTCTGTCGCACCATTTCTCTGTTGATCTGCGTCTTCTGGTCTGGCTGCATGTCCAAGAGGGAAAGTAATGGAAGAGTAGGGTTGTGCACTTGTGATAAATGCTGCTAATTGATGTTTGCTTTAAGTCAAGGAGACTCATTTGTGTGATCTGTGATTTGCTGTATTATGCCAATATTTCAAATGGAATGAATGTGATCGAGTGTTTGGGGACATGCTGTGATCGAGTGAGTCTGATTCTGTTGCTTAAGTTGAAAAGTGCACAAGGTCTGTGAATTACTCCTTACTGTAGGCCTATCATACTGTTGGCCAATTGAAGACATTAAAGGAGTAGTAAAGGGAAAATGCATGTTTAGCCCTGTTTTAAGGTTACTTATGATCATATACAATGGTTCAGATCAAAACGTTGACAAAACTAGCACTTTTGAGAAAGTCTGATTATTGCTCTACCACCGTTTTGGTCATATAATGGATATGGATGGGCATCTTGAATCATTCAAAAACATGTTAAACTCGATTTCAAAGACAAGAAGCTCACCGAGGGTGTAATTGGTGTCCGTTGGTGTTCTGACATAAATTTTGCCGCAACGTATGAATCCTGTAGGGTTTTATTGATCATTTTATGAAATCCATTGACTTGTATTGACGCCACCGTAGATGTGTAGATCAATCTGTAGAGGGGATTCAGGAAGCGGAACTACTTACGGTAGCTATTGTTTATGTTAGCTAGACTATCTAGTTTGCTCACTGCTCACGCTACTCTTTCGCTCACAGACAAGGAAGCCCTAGGCTACAGTTCAGTAAATTATCAAAATGGCTGATCTAGAAGAGTATGAATTTGATCGCGAGGAATTAGACTTTGACGGCAGCGCTTATCGTTTCGAGCCTGAATATAGTGAGGAGGAACTACAGCAAATGGAAGAGATGGAGGCTCGCCGAACCGCAGAGCCAGAGACGGTCGATGAAGCTGTCGCTATACCACGAACCACGGGTGTTTGGTGGTGTGCTTGCAGACATTGCTGACATGCCCACCGAAGAGGAAAGTTTGTGCTGTACCGAGTGGGACCTGTTGCTAACAGCTGACATGGCAAACCTTTCGGTCCATGAGTCTGACTCCTTGCCTGTTGAAAGTGAGTCCTGCTTTTACCACTAGTATTTATGTCGGAGCGAATAAATCTACAGTTTTGATAATTTCATGCTGTAAGACCACTTCTTACAATTCTATTTTTCTAAAGTTAGTCTTAGCAAAGGGATTATTATTATTATTATGCTTCAACACACACACACACGGGCGCACACACAGCTGGCAATAAGAACTTACCCCAAGTTCTTCCACTCGTTCATCTTCTGTCGTTCCTCTATGTAAAGTCGGAACAGCATCACGTTTGAGGAAGACCCTTTTGGGAGATTTCTTCGAGAATAGCCTAGGCTTATAACATTTGTCCTCAAAATGCAAAGCGCACACACGGTGATCTAAGACCCGAAGAATATCCACGGGTGTGTTTACGTCCAAGTAAAGAAATTCCAGCCACAACTTCAATCTTGCGGGATCGTTGTACGGAAGTCTATGACAAGTTACAGATCAACGGATTTTGCCACAATTGGCAACGGCACAATAGCGTGTCATTGTTGAGATCCCAAACAAATGCTTCGCACGAGCCTGTCTTGTTGTTGCGGCTAGCTTTTCAAGGAAGGGAGCTGAGCCGGAATCCACGGACGTCGCCTACCGCAAGATCAAGGCATTGCGCGAGATCGGAATCAGTTAAAGCGGAAGTTTATGTATGTGCTGTGACTAAATAGTTTGATGCTAAACTAGTCCTAGTCACGCCCCTTCCCCAAATCACAGCAAGCCACTGTGAAAATAGAGCGCTCTTGGATTGTCATACCTGACGAAGGTCACACGACCAAAACATATTTTTTTCTCTTATAAGTTAAGTAGGTTTTGAGCAAGTGAGACAGTGTGCAGGTGCTCCTACTTTTTCTCAACTATTCCTCTAGTCTTCAAATGTGAGCTTGACTTTTTTTAGTCTTGCGATGCCAGATTTTGGAGATCTCCGTATCTGAAAGTCTGGAGACATCTCCACTGATAATCGTCACTTACACCTCCAAACAAACTGGATAGAGAATCAAAACAAAACAGGACCGCCCTGAAGACGTTGGATTGGTTCATGCAATGCAGGTCTCTCATTGTTTCCACTCACTTTTAGTGACGAAATCTGGACAAATGTGTTGAGTGCAGCATTCAGAGACTGACTCATGAGTCTAGACTGTCTTTAGTTCAACAACTGTTTAACCAGCCATTGTAATATGGTCGTATTGTGATGGTGAGATAGGCGTGCACCTTTTGAATACCTCAGCATCTGAGACACTCACTTTTCAGTCTTTTAATTAGGAAAAACCAATGTGCTGGAATGCATTTTTCATGAGTTTTCCCAGGAGCTGAGAATTCATCAGCACGCATTGGCGGTGTTCTTGACACAGATATATCAATAAATAATATATGGCAATGTCAGTGAATAGCAGGTCAATGTATGTTGCTGTGATGCATATTATGAACATATATTAAAGTATATTAACTTGATTATGATTCTGGTGGTATCAGCTAGTGACCCAACCAACCCAATATCATGCAGTCCCAGACAATTATTCTCAGTTACAGCCATTGGAGGCAGGAGAATTAGGATTCCTAATGTTTAACGCCTCAAGCTGGAAGCTGGTGATAAACAGTAACGGGAAAGAAAAGCCACCTGTCACAGTGACTAGGGGAGCATCATTTGTCATTCATGATGATATAGTCTCTGGTATCTGGGTTAGCACATTCTGGAAACCTGCTGCTTATCACCAAGTGGATTAAGATGCCCTGTTATTGATTAGTGTGGTGAACCCCAATTGATTTTTCTCTCTCCATAGTGATTGTTGGAAGTCAGTTCCTTACCCTAGTCTTATTACTATGAAAGTGTGATTCTATATTGAGGATACTTGTTATTACTCTTTGATTGGCCTCTACTCTTCCTCTCTCCATCGAGCTAGTCCGAGGCAGTCCTAAATAACTAATTTGATGGACAACATTCCAATTTATATAAGAGTAACAAAACCTCAGCAAGGTTTTTCCCTCCTGCCATGTTGTGTAGCAACTTGGCAGTGCCTGCTGTGATTTGGGGAAGGGGCGTGACTAGGACTGCCACTTAAGCCCTGGTCACTAAAGTGCCAACCCTGTGCTCTGCAAGAATTCAGTGCAGAGCTGGCTCGACTTCAGATGTTGCTCTAACCCTCTGAGGCAACATGGAGAGTTGAGGCCCATACTGTACCTCAATCTCCTAACTTTGTGATGCACTTCCTCTCTAAGCATCATTGCACCCCCAACCTAACCCCCACTCCTCTTCCCCTTTTTATTTCAACTTGAGTGAATAATTCATGTGAGATCATGTAGTCAAACTCACGCAAGTAACGTGAGGTCAAGGGCGTATTTTCATGCAAGATGGACAAACTCATAACTCTCATTATAATTTTTGTTTTACTTTTTTACTCTTATTTGACATTTCGTTTCATTTTATTTTTCACATGCACAATGACAGTAGGCTAAATGTTGCTTTCAGGAGTTTCAAGAGTCCATAGAACGTAACCGGTTCACAGCGGCTTCTAATCAGACTACCGATTAGGTCATTGACAAACCAGCTGGAACCCTAAGCACTAAAGTGGGCCAAAGTCATTTTGGCGGAACAGGGGGGCGAGAGCAGGTAACAAAAGCAATTGCCAGCATGATTAAAAAGAAAAAGATTGCTAGAACAAGAAGAGGGAGGACGAGGAGATGAAGACGTGAGTAGGCTACGGAGATGGTGAGATGGGGGAATTTATAGTGATATTCTGTAGCCTGGCATCACCAGCCTAATCTCGCGAGCTGAACCGTTTATCCAATATGGGGCAGGTTTAATAAGATGATGGAACAGAAGAGCGCCGTAGAGGCATTTTCGCTGATTGGTTGTAGGTCTATCCAATTGCGTCCAGAGGCTTTTTGATCTACGCCCGTTGGTAACGCCCCTTGGGAATCGGAAGGCAACTGTGAGTTTCCAGACCCTTCTCATTTTTGTGAATTGGGTCTGGTGAAGCCAGGCTTGATATTCTGGGCCAGACCATGATGTGCCTTGATCTGCCTCCTTTAAGGCTCTCACTGATTGGTCCATGTTTGCTGGGTAGTATTAGACTGCAGCCTTTGAAGCTACTCTCCCCTCTGACTGGTCCACAGCTCCTGGTCCTTTTTAATATGTAGGGGCTCTGGGACAGAGAGCTGCTGGAGTTATGGGGGAAAAAGGAAGCACAACTAGCGATTCATCAAGACAGATTGATGAAAACAACCGTTTCGCGGCAGAAAATGAAACTAGATAGAGTTAACTAATTAACTAATATAGATAACTAATTAGAAACTGCATTCTCAGTGCCCCCACCACCGCCATTACATGGATATACTGGCTCGCGCTGGATTTTACATTTCTTCTACATGCCTCCGAACTACACCAAAGTGATCTCGGTGAGTCAAACGTCTTATAATATGTCGTAAATAAGGTCCAGGTTGTCAAAAACGAGCATTGTCCTTTAACGCACCCTGTGGCTTTGTTCCCTGAGCACAAAAGCCTCTGTAAATCATGTTGATTTAAAAACTTTGTTTCACAGTCAAATATAGTTCAGGCACACACAATCATATCCTTCTTTCCTGGTGCAAACTATCTCAACTCTTTCCTCAGATATTAAGCCTCACAGATGGAAATGCTCCTCTGAGATTGAAACTTGAAGTGTCCATTGCTTTAATTTCTTTTTTAATTGCTTTACCCATTCAATGCTTGCCTCCTTATGAATCCCACCCTGCAACGCAATACTTAGGCTACTGCGGTCTGCAACATTAACTATTATGCCTATAGAGTTTTTGAGAGATGATTTGAATCCGTAAAGTGTGTGTGTGTGTGTGTGGGTAACAAACCTTGTTATTGTATTCTGTACCTACTGTAGAGTTTTTCATGTATAAATTATCACTTGAATAATAGGGCTGTATTTTGTCAGTTGAAGACTTAAAAAAAACGCCTATGCTTGTTGCTACAGTAACTGTGCATCATCTAGCCCACATTGTCCATTTATTTCCGATGCCCCCATGTTTTTATGCAGTCTTTCCCAGAACCTACATCGGGGTTGGGTGATGGGACAAATCTGCCTCCTCAACTGTGCATGTGAATGCATGAGAGAATAGGCTGCGTTGGGCAGTAGTCAACAAGGGCCATTTTGGGACAAGCACACATTTGTGGACGTTAGAGCTCATCTGTCTATGGGAAAAATATATCTTCTTAGTTAATACAAGAATGATGTAGGAAAGCAGTTTTGTATTGTGTATTTATTCTGTTTGGGAAATGCACACAGTTGCTGACACATAGCAGGAGGAGAGTGATCCAGTCTCTTTTTCCTTCACAACAGATAGTTACGGTAATAGTTATGTCTGAAATTAATGACTGGCTTGTCCTACATCAATCACCAGGCAGATGATTGATGACAGTTCTTGAACCCACTTGCACATTTTGTCAGTGGAGCAAAAAAAAACGACTGCTCGATTAGAGGGTCTCCAACTGACGATCTGACGCGTCGCCCTTCAGGGGTCACCCCTAACAAAGAGTAGATTTTTATTTGGTACAGGTGTAGGCTTTTTTGTTCACTATCTGACTGCTTTGTTCTGTCAGTAATTTCTACCGGTCTGCTAAGTGAATGTTGCCTCATTGTTTCTCGCAGTTAATACATCCTCCTGTAAAAGTCTTCCCAGCAGTCTCAGTTAATACATCCTCCTGTAAAAGTCTTCCCAGCAGTCTCAGTTAATACATCCTCCTGTAAAAGTCTTCCCAGCAGTCTCAGTTAATACATCCTCCTGTAAAAGTCTTCCCAGCATTCTCAGTTAATACATCCTCCTGTAAAAGTCTTCCCAGCAGTCTCAGTTAATACATCCTCCTGTAAAAGTCTTCCCAGCAGTCTCAGTTAATACATCCTCCTGCAAAAGTCTTCCCAGCAGTCTCAGTTAATACATCCTCCTGCAAAAGTATTCCCAGCAGTCTCAATTTGGGAAAATCACATTCATTGTGGTTCAGAGGCAGACTGGAGAAAAAATAAAGACTCTGATTGGTGACGTGGAAACGAGTTTGCAATGATTGAGACCCTCGCTGAGCTCACTGATTGGCATCGCAGCTCCCCTGATGCAAGAACAGACGTGTAATGATTACCTGATTCACCTCATTACCTGAGATGAAGCGTGTACAGAGGCAAATGAAGGAGAGGCTGACGGAGGGAAAGAACAGAGGAAGATGGAGGATGAACGTCAGCAGAATGGATGGAGTGGATGAAGCTGGGGTGAGCATGAGAGGGATCCCTGGGTAAAGCAGGCTGAACAGACTGTGGCGGGGAGGGAAGACTGGGCCGGCAGGTTTGACATGGGGTCCCCAGCCCAGACATGACCCACAATGCACCCCACCACTACAGAGCACTCCCGTACATCAGACTGTTCAATGCTTCCCCTGACTGGCTGGACACCATGGACCTGAGTCTGCTTGAAGTGATACTACATTGAGTGATACTAAGTTGTGCATAGGAATTAAATGTCATAGCCGTGGTATATGTTAAATATACCATGGCTATGAACCACTCAGATTGCTTGATTTGAGCTAGCCGTTTAATAAATATTTTTTTGCAATAGCTAGTGCAGACCAAGTAATTTGATTGGACAAGAGGCATTCCATAAGTGCTGATATTCAGTATAACTGAATTTGGACTTTAATAATTAGGTGGGCTAGCTTGCAAAAGCTAGCCCAACTTGTGATATTCCCACTATTTCTTTCTTTCTTTCTTTCTTTCTTTCTTTCTTTCTTTCTTTCTTTCTTTCTTTCTTTCTTTCTTTCTTTCTTTCTTAGGTGGGCTAGCTTGCAGAAGCTAGCCCAACTTGTGATATTCCCACTATTTCTTTCTTTCTTTCTTTCTTTCTTTCTTTCTTTCTTTCTTTCTTTCTTTCTTTCTTATTATTCTCCCCACTTTTTTGAACCTTAACTAGTTCTTCATACTTTGTCCTAGAAACTTCATTCAAACTTTAAAATGTTCATAATGTTTAGCTCTTGAACGGATCCATTCAGATTTTTGATATTTTTTATAGTTTTTTAGAAATTTAACTTTTAAAACTATTTTTTGTCCCATTGAAACTGCTTGAAACTGTTTTTGGAATGTTCAGAAACTTTATGTTTTTAGAGTGGTGGCAGCAGTTGCTTTGAAAATATTCACACATTATGTAAACTGCTGGCACTCCTACAGTTTTGAAAGCTCACACACATATTATACATCAAAACATTCACACAACTGTGCTGATTCGTACAATGTAAGTATCTAAGCAGTGTGACTTATATTTTTCGCTGTATGACGATTTGTTCGGCAACTGCGCTCCTCATTGAAACGTATGGCAACGCGCTCTAGCTTTTGAGCTGCTAATTTTGCATTTTTACTCTTTTTCTAACTTGTCGCTATGCCTACAGTTTTAACAGCTCATACACATATTATATATCGAAACGTTCCCATAACTGTGCTGATTCGTACAATGTAAGTATCTAAGCCGTGTGACTTATAGTTTTCGCTGTATGACGATTTGTTCGGCAACTGCGCTCTCCATTGAAACGTATGGGCCCACACTCTACCTTTTGAGCTGCTAATTTAGCATTTTTACCCTTTGTCTAACTCGTCGCCATGCCTACAGTTTTTTTTTTTTTAACACTTTATTTTTCTTGTTTTATCAGTAACATACAAATACACACATACACAAAGAAAAGTAAATACAAAAGAACCAGGGTTTGGATTGCCTTCTCCACAAAAAAGTCATATTATGTACATTGATCAAAAGGTATCTGTAACTGGTCGTTGACATGTGATTCTTAACATGAGAAAGTCTGACTAGTCCCGTAGTTTCATATTCCGTATTTGAACTCTGTCCACTTCATCCACTGTCCTTCACATCGCTCCTCCTGTGTTCTTATCCTGTGAGTCAACAGTTCCATGCCATATATTTCGTCCACAATCCTCACCCATTCTTCAAGTGTAGGAGAGTCTGTGTTGTGCCATCTCCTAGTAATAGCCTTCTTACAGGCTGCCAAGAGGATTTTCAACAGGTATCTGTCTTCCTTCCTCACAGTATCCTCAGTCATCTTCCCAAAATACAACACTTTACAGGACATTGGTATACCATATCTCAGAACTTTTACAATTGTTTCATGAACGTTCCTCCAAAATTGTACAATTTCAGGACAGAGCCAGAATACATGAGAGTGATCTACATTCATCGTCCCACATAGTCTCCAACATGGTTGTGTTCTAGATAAGCATTTGCTCTTAATTTTGGGAGTAATAAAGAATCTTATTACATTTTTCCAACAGTGTTCTCTCCATGTACGTGAGGATGTTGTAGATTGTTGGGTTTCCCAGATATCCAACCATTCATCATCTGCAATACTAATATCTAGTTCCTTTTCCCATTTACACTTAACATATAATGTTGAAACACCTCTTCTCTCCATTAACTGTTGGTATAGTGTAGATATTATTCTGTGTTTCTTTGATTTGTAAACCTCAGTTATGACCTTAATTACTCCATTCCCATCCAGATTCATGTTGTGTCGTATTTCCTTATCATAATAATCCCTAAGTTGGAGATATCTAAAGAAGTCCTGATTGGTCAATGAGAAGTTCTCTTTCAGCTCCTGAAAACTCATTATTCCCCCGTCCTTTAGTACCGTACTCAGTGCTGTTATACCACAAGTAATCCAATGTTTGAACCTCTGATCAAGAATGCTCGGTGTAAACCGTCTGTCATAGGCTATCCATCTAAGAAGTCTGAGTTCTTTCCCCATCTTATATTTTTCTACTAGATGAAACCATAATTTTAATGTGAATCGAGTCACAGCATCTACCTTTTCAAAAAGATCTTTCGCCACCTCCCTGTCTCCTATAATGCTTTGAATCTCCCTTCCCTCTACATAACTCTCAAACATTTTCCATTTCGCCTCACAGTCTGTAGCACACCAATAAATGACTGGTCTAATCTGTGCTGCATGGTAATACTCCCTAAGGTTGGGCAGCGCCATACCTCCTTGATGTTTACCAATCTGTAATGTTTCGAACCTAACTCTCGGTCTCTGACCATTCCAAACAAACCTTGAAATCAATTTATTCCAGGTTCTAAACTGTTTCTCAGGGATCTCAACTGGTAGTGCTTGGAATAAGTAGAGCAGACGAGGAAGTATGTTCATCTTTATAGTGTCTATTCGAGAGCTGAAGTCCAGCGGAAGCACAGCCCACCTCTCAATATCCCTCCTGATATCCTGATCTACTTTGATGTAATTAGCTTTATATAATTTATCAATCCCTTTTGTTATAGTAACCCCAAGATATCTCATCTTCTCAGAACTCCAATTCAAATCATATTTTTGTCGAGTTATTGTGGATGGGCGGTAATTCAAAGTCAAAATCTGTGTCTTTGCTAAATTCAATTTATATCCAGAGTAGAAACCAAACATTTCAAGCTGACTGATTAGAATAGGAAGACTTATATCGGGATCCTCTAAATAACATATCACATCATCAGCAAAAAGCCCAATGATGTGTACTTCATTTCCAACCGCTATCCCTTTCAGGTCATTATTCTGCCTAATTGCTTGGGCTAAAGGTTCTATAAAGATTGCGAATAAAGTAGGAGAAAGACAGCATCCCTGCCTAGTAGACCGTTCTAATACTATACTGTCAGTCAGACTTCCATTTATTTTTATCCTAGCAGTTGGTTTTTGATAGAGTGTTTCAATACATTGAATGGCCTTGTCATTTAATCCAAATTTCCTGAGTACCTGGTACAGATATGTCAAGTTTACACAATCAAACGCCTTTTCCGCATCAAGGCTTATTAAGGCTGCACTAATTCGTTCACGTTCAATATGTTCAATGACATGTAGGGTTCTCCTTATGTTATCGTGGGTTTGACGTCTCTTAATAAAACCTGTCTGATCCTCATCTATGATGTCATTCATAAAGGTTTCATATCGTCCTGCTATAATCGAAGTATACAATTTATAGTCCATGTTAAGTATTGATATAGGTCTAAAGTTGGAACATGTCTCGCTGTTATTTACCTTAGGAATCACTGTTATAACAGCTTCGTTCCAGGACGGTGGCATAACACCATGTTCAAGTGTATAATTAAGGGGAGACACCCCAGGTGAATAGAAAAAAAAAAATCCTTAATAGGTATCACCATCAAACTCCCCCAGTTTGTTAGGTACATTAAGGAGCATCTTTTTTGTATTACAAGTTTTCTGAAATCTTATGGATAAATATGCAAATTATGCATTATATGCGCTAAATATGCGCTAATTTGCATAATTTCGGCAAATCAATTTTTTTAACTGGTTCAAGCCAGATTCAAAATTCTTGTTTCATTTTGTTCACATATCCCTATTCAAACTTTGTCCAAGGGGGATTTTTGATATCTCTTTTCTTCACTTCAGAAATCAGAAAATACTGTCAACAGTCATAAAAAGACCAATTTTCGCCATGTTTTAGGGATAAACTGTTATATAAATCAGGCTATGAATGAAATTTAAAAAATCCCCCTTGGACAAACTCAGAATATGGATTGGAACAAAACTGGAAAGTTAGGTGTATGTAGGTGCTACTCAAGTGGTGGTTTTGATGTCCCTAAGATGAGAAATAACTCATTTTGAGAAAACCGGCTTTGAAAATTTGTATTGTAAAAAAACATACATTTGCATTGTAAACCAATATTTACAAACACAATATCCAATCCCATCATTAGTAACAACATTACACAACATCTGAAAACACATAGAAACTGAAAACTGAATAACACAGCATGTTGTGGATTCAGAATAGTCCAGGAGTAGACATTTTGTATAGAGAAGCAAGACCTGTTTAGTTGGAAGCCCACTCACCACGTCAAGGTACAGCCCACGAGTGGGATGTTAGTAAGACGAGACTAGAGACGAGACAATGTTAGTAGGGAAGAGAACATTCCCTTTTAGAAAGCTTGTATTATTTTGTTAAACAGATCATGGACAAAGATAGACACATTTGACGAGGACATGCATGAGAAAACAGATTATCTAGCTTTTTGTGTTTTTTTAAGCGTTTTACATGGAGAAAACATGAATGAATGAATGAACATGAAGAGTAAGCTGATTCATAAATACACAGGACAAGATGTGGTAAACAATGCAGGTTAAACACCAATAGAAGCTAAATATAGATTGCCAAACAAACAAGTGATATAACCATCGTCAAAAGCAACACCATAGGAGACATCAAGCTACGCCGTCATAGGTCTACAGAGTCACTCCTCAGATGGCACCACACTAGCTATCCACAAAACTGTTCTAGGCAGCTAGTTTGTAGAACCCACTCAGCTGGAGTTCACAAAACTGTTCTAAGCAGCTGGGCTGTAGAACCCACTCAGCTGCAGTCAACAAAACTGTCCTAAAACCACAATATGTTCCTGGTGCGCATGGGGTTGTCATCAGTGAAGCAGACTACCCCATATTGCCGCCTTCATGTTGTCCACTGAACGCTGGTTGAGAATTATTGTAATAAATATCAATAACTGTAATAATTTTGTAACATTTTGTATTTATTGGCAGTCAGCTTACCTACCTCTGGGTCCACATCTGCATATGCAGTATGAAAGAAGACATGTTATGGAAGCAAACTAGCACAAAATCTCACATTTGACCAGGGCATTGAAAAACGATGTTTTCACCTACCGTGTCTCCCCTTAAATGACGATTCAAGCAATGGTATAAGTTGCTCACTGAACACTTTATACCATTCAGACGGTAGACCGTCACTGCCAGGGGACTTATTTGTTTTTAACCTACCCATTGCCTTCTCAATTTCGGCTACTGTTATTGGTGAGGTCAGCTCCTCATTCTGCATTCTTCCTATACATGGTAGATCTAGGGTATCAAGGAAGGCCCTGATTTGGTCAACATCAGCAGAAGGAGGCTGGCTATACAGGTTTCCATAATAGTTTCTGAACATAGTTTCAATTTCTTTGGGTTCGTAGATCATCTGATTTGTGTGTGTGTCCCTTATCCTATAGATTGTCCTATCCGCCTGTTGTTTTTTCAGTCTTTTAGCTAGTAATCTGGTTGCTCTAGGCCCCACCTCATAGTAGGATTGTTTCATAAATCTCGTTTTCTTCTCCACTTCCGAGGTGAGTAATTTATCTATATGTTCCCTAATCTCCCTAATTTTTGGCAGTAATGCAGGGTCCCTTGAATTCTTATGTTGTTGTTCAATTTCAATTAGCTTGTCTTTTTCCTTTTTATAGACCTCTTCCCTGGCTTTCTTGATGGATGCTGTCTTAGCAATAAGCTTCCCTCTCATGACTGCTTTAAGAGCATCCCACAAGATGGCGGGGTTAACTTCTCCATTGTCATTTTCAATTAGATATGTAGCAATTTCTTTTTTAATTTCTTCCACCATTAATTTATTATTCAGTAGTCCAACATTTAACCTCCATAATGTTTTTTTCATCTGCGGTTTGTGATAGTATTTTAAACTGGTCTAGTCAAAAGATTTACCAAGATACGTTCAAAAGGTTAAGTCTGGTTTATTGTGAAAAACAATACGTGCGCAAGGACTTCCTGACAAACGCAACAAGGGTGGTTTAGTCAGCCGAAGTGCCGTTCATGGGTATTGCGGTGGCTTATATGCAATCAAAACAAAGGTACAGTGCTTCCAGGATGTGATTGGCTACTGCATTGTACATGAATGGCAGGCGTGGCCAAGAGTAAAGACATGTGACATGAGAAAATGAATGGCAGGCGTGGCCAAGAGTAAAGACATGTGACATGAGAAAAAGGCGGTAGTTTCTAAGAGGGACAAAGGAACAACGGATGGTTATTCTGGAGCAGACAGATGGCCTTCTGGAAGCCATTTTGTATGTTAGCACAGCCATGTGAATACTTGGGGGGAGGTGATGAATTACAAGAGAAGTGAGAGGACAAAGGTTTAAGGTGTTTGGATGTAAATTCCTGGACAATCCCCCATTT
This sequence comes from Borostomias antarcticus, assembly GCF_949987555.1. Lineage (NCBI taxonomy): Eukaryota > Metazoa > Chordata > Actinopteri > Stomiiformes > Stomiidae > Borostomias > Borostomias antarcticus. Next base: position 8,796,386 of record NC_140249.1, read on the forward strand.
GTGCCTGAACAGGTACACAAAAATAAAATATAAAATCCAAACACAGTGTAAACAGTCAGCTATGCTATACATGTGGAAAGGAAATAATCTCTCCACTAGGTGGAGCAAAAACATTGTTTTTTATTATTTTCTTTCCACGTGCAAAATCACGCACCAAAACCCCTTGTTTCAGAAATTTGACAGGAAACAAGATAAAAAAGATGACATGATTATATACTATTTATAGTCTAAGAGTGGACAACCATTCACCAAAAAACTTGATTTAACAAGGCAAAAAAAATAAATGGTTACCAGCGTAAGAAGGGCAAAAAACCTCTTGGTCAATTTAGAGGAAAAACCCAAACTTATTTATCAACTCATGTTTCAACCATTGTAATTTAAACAAATATGATATTTTTCAGATTATTTCAAAGTTCATTCACTCTTGTGAATAATCGCATGTGATGTCCTATGGAACATAGCTTCCATGTGTGCGTCTCTGAATGTTTAATGTAGGTTCCAGTGTGTGCGATTAGAGGTGCAGTTATGCTGTTGAGATTGTCCATGTTGTCATACCACAACCACAAGAAGGAGGTGACCGGCAAGGTCAGTCTCCGATTGCTCATCAGAGGAGAGGAGAGTGTGGCGGTGGCTGTCAAGGTCACTCTTGTTCAGTGTATATTCAACAGTCATTTAGGTGACACTTCTCTTTTGGGCAATAGAATGTCACTGGGGAATGCAAGGCGTCTTCTCTTCTAGATCGCAATTTCAATGTTGCGTTGTTTGAAATCAGTTATGTTCAATGTTAGTTGCAGTGTGTGTAGGTGTGTGTGCGTGTGTGGTGCATCTTGTGAGGTCATGGCTGTGGAGTTTCTCCATGTTGCCATCATAACGATCATGAGAAGGAGGTGACCAGCAAGGTCATTTTTCCTCCGATTCCTCGTCAGAGGAGAGGACAGTTGTGGCAGCCCATGGCTCTGGTTCAGCTGCATCCTTGATCTCCTGGTGTTGGCGATCCCCTGGTGGACCGTCCTCTGCTGCTTGGACCCGTCGGCAATGGCTTGCATGGATTCACGAAGTCCTCTCAGATCGCTGTCTGCGTGGTGAGTAGAACCTGGTACGGCCCGAGCCACCTCGGCGAGTTCCAGCTCCTTCGTCTGTGGTCGCGGACCAGGACCCAATCCCCAGGAGAGATGTGATGCAGGAAACCCTCCTTAGCCTCAGGAATGGCGGTTCTCACTCGGTTGAAGACATCCCTGGCATGGAGAGAGTTCAATAAAATCCATTATTACATGTTCCCATGGCCCACTTGGCCGAGGATGTGCTGACAGTTCCATTTTTGACGGGTAGGTTCCTCCCGCAACATCTACTTCTCTTCCATGTTTTCTGGCCTGTTCTCAGGCTGCTTATCTGCTCCTGGTAGTCTCTTGTCTCCCCACTGGGCAGGTCCACATAGAGCGGTCAGCCAGCGAGCTCTCGGAAGGTGAGGAGGGAGTCCCTGTCCTGGTTCAGCAGGGTGAAGGTGCGGTGGGACACCACACAGCCAGGGCGCCAGCAGCACGTACAGGCTCTTGAACTGAACCCGGTCCATCCCTGTACTGCTCCACGTAGGGCCGGCCCGGGTCGTGCTGCTGGAGGGCTCACCTCGGCGCTCCCGCTCCCCCAGTACAGGCTGATGAAGTGCTCCGTCTGTGGATTTACAGATGAGAGAGACAAACAGAGACAAAACAGAAGAGCAAAAGGAGAGTCCTCTGGTCTGGTCTCCCTGTTCCCTTCTTTGGTCAGGAACGGTTATTCAAAGTCTGTTGGAGATTCTCAGAAACATGGTTAAGCGCAAGCTCCTGCTTTGGGGAAAAAATGTTGTTATTCAGTCAGGAAAACTTAAACAGGTTGTCTGTTCAAGTGTCATTTAGAGCCAGTCTGTAGTAACCCTACAGTGACATCAGGGGCAGTGTTAGAATGACTTCAACACGCCCAGTCCCCAGTCATGATCAAGGCAATTGGATTTGGCTCTAGAATTTCTCTCGCGATTTTATGAAAATAAAATAAAATACGCTTGAGTCTTTCGGACCTCCCATCCAGGGCGCAATCCCGGGCTAGACCCCGTTCCGTCCGAGGCCCCAAGCCAGGCTCCCCTGGAATGAGAGCTCAGCCTTCTGCTTCCCGGTGTCTTCTTTTCAAAGCCCACCGATCACAGAAGCACTACTCGCCTACTGACGCATTCGCTTTTGGCTTGTAGTGGCCTGACTGTACATTGAGCCGAGAGCGGCGGCCATCTCAGGTCTTACTGCCCTATGCGACCCGACCGGCCGGTGACCCAGTCGATAGCGATCCCGGACACCGTAGTGATTGTTAGTCACCCAGCTCAGAACCGACGGTCTGATCCTAATTCCACTTGTGCTATGGATATTAGAACTTTGACCGTTTTCACCAGCCTTGCCTATTCACAGAGGTCGTCTCTAACGCCCCTCTGCTTAGGTGTGGACTGTCATCCACGTACCACACAGTGCCAACCCCTTAACGGCGACACAGTGCTGACTAGACGGTACCAGAGCAGTATGTTAATTCATACTTCCTCAGACACGGGGGCCTTCAGTCGTCTCCCCAGCACTATAAGACAATTTAACGTGCCCTTTTGGGACCTTGCGGTCCCGCCCCCGTCTGTTAGTGGCTAGGTCCAGGGGTGCCCAATCCCCCTCCCTACCCACATTCTCGTCTCAACAAAACAACACCCCCTAAGGGTGAAAACAAAATTTCCTGAAGTCAGGATAAAAAATAGAGATGGGGCAAAGAAAATGACACTAAAATGAACTGGCTTCATTTACAATTAACTAATCAAAAAAAATCCATCAAAGCTTTGTTTGTATAGCTAAAATTTGTATATCTAAAACCTCCCTCTTCTGCATTTGAGGACAGAGTATTTGGGCACTGCTTCGGACAAAATGGTCTCTTCTCTGTTTCATACTTATCTGTCGCTCACAGTGAGTTGGTGACATGGCGTTGGCCCCGCATCTCACGAACCCCAGATCGCCCATCTGTAGGGAAACAGGCCAGTAACCTCCATCTCCACCTCCGGTCCTGTGCCCGTCTCCTGGTTCGGCATTCACCCATCACTCCCGGAACGACAGTTGTCTGTAAAAAACACTCAGAAAAAACACTCAGGCCCGATGAATGTGCCTCAAACTATAAACATGAGATATTTAACATAACCATTTAAAAATATATAATTGGGTTATGAGATGCTGCATTCAGATTAAGACACTGGCAACCCTTATCTATTCCCCCCACTATTATGCACAAACCTTATGTCTTAAGCTACATATCAGAAAGAGAGACAAAACAAACAACAGTTAAACAGACAAACAGCAGGTCCCAAGCAGTCCCCAGGAAGGCATGATCCAGGCTCCTCAAAGACCTGCCGCCCAGGGTCCATAGCACCTGAAAAATAAGACTCAAACACAGACTGGGTTCAATAGCAGAGGTGAAGGCCTAAAGCCAACTCCTCAAAAAACACATCATCATTATATGAATGAAATTCATACAGTAGAATGCATAAAACGAACAGCTTATGGCCATTCACTGACTATTGAAACAAACTCCTGAATCAAAACCCCTATTCAAAACCCTGTCAGACTTTTGAGTTCCCACCAATACCTAAAAGATCCGCTCAGAAACATTAACAACAACTTAAGACTCAAAGGCTCTACATCTATTTCATCCTGTTTATTTACCTTAAAAATTATATATATATCTCTATCTTGGCTAGTTAAAATTTCCCTTGTGAGTTGTTCAAGGGAACTCCAGCAGGTGGCGCTCGACCCCAAATCAGAGGCTCTTCCTTCCTGACCTGTTCGGACGAATACCTCGTAGAAAGGGGCGCGCTTAACTCGTAGAGAGAAGGGGCGTGGCTAATGCGGGAGCAGCAACAGCCTGGTTGGGTGTGAGCACGGAGCATCGAGTCGAGGGGGGGGGGGGATCTAATTTTAAATCAGAGTTATTCTGCTGGGGAAATGGCGGAGAGACTGTTTGCTGAATCTCCTTATCTTTCCTTCCTGACCTAAAAAAAAAACTCTCTCGTGCTACTCTCCCAAATCTTAAAAACAGACCAGTCTATAGAATTAACAGGCTTTTCCCTTAACCTAATCATCTCAACCACCTCTAGCTGAGCCCGAATCTTAGAATTGAACACTAAAATGTCAGATGGGGATGTAAGGAATCGAAAATGCTTTAGCGCATAACGAAATCTGCCAACAAACGCTCGCAGAATAATGCTTCAGCGCAACAATCTCATCAGGCTAGACGTTTAGCAGTAGAATCCTGTTACATCCTCTAGCCATATGTTAGTAGCCGGTTTTACAGGGACACCTAGTGGTGTTCCCAAAATGTTGCATGTATGACCCGGAAGTTGTCTTTGGCAGCGCGGGGAAATTTAAAGAAACAAATCCCTAATAACCACGACGCAGCCTAAAACCCCAAAACAGCAATGAAAGGAAACCTTAGAGTTAACTCACGGCGGGAAAGAATACAATTTCGAAAGAAACAGACACATTAACCCGCTTTGTACTCACCCAGTCAGGAATTCCTTTGTTCTCTGGCTCAATGGCGATCACCGGGACAGTTGTTTTCCGGCGTCTCCTAGACAACCAGCTAGCCTACTGGAATCTAGCAGTTTACGAAATGTAACAGTCTAAAAAGTGTACAAAAATACTTACAATACTTTTTACCTGGATCCATGGCGCGCGTAACAAACAATACAATCAAGAGCCGAGGCTCAAACAGAGAACACATAAGACACATAAGACGAAACAAAGCGCTCATGTTACAAACAAGCATGCCCGGCTGCACCTGCAACCTGGTCAAGGCTAAACTGGACGTCTAGATCCTACCAAATACTGTACAGCCACTTGGTCAAAGCTAACTTTCGTTAGGTTTACCAACTTGGTCAAAGCTAACTTCTCGTTAGGTTTACCAAGTCACCCGGGATCAAAGGGGAAAACGTTTCTCCAAGAAACGCGGATTGCAAAAACTCTCAATCACTCCCGTAGCTACAGCTCGTTGGTAATCGTTCTTCAACGAAACATCAACAATCACTTCGAAGCTAGTTGGCAATCGTGCTAACACGAACATCAACAACGGGGCTTAAGCTAGTTGGTATCGTTCTGAAACGAAACATCAACAATGAGGCTTAAGCTAGTTGGTATCGTTCTGGAAACGAAACATCAACCATGCTCTCCCTACCCTCGGTAGGACTAAATACCCACGCTGGGGTTCCTGTTTTCAACACTCCAGACCAACACAACTGAACCAAATCAAGGCAAATACAAATCAGAACCATAAGAGGGTTCGTTTAAACGTACCTGTGAGCCTCAAGAATCCAGTGGAAGAACTGAGGAAATAATCTCGGCGTGCGCTCTGGCGCAAGAGAGAAAATTGATTTTCCAACGCCCACTATGGACCGACACGTCTGTCGATCAGTTCATCCACTGGAATCCCGAAGCAACACGCAGGCAGTTCTCCCATTTACCATTCCCGTTCGCCAACTGTGATAGTATTTTAAACTGGTCTAGTCAAAAGATTTACCAAGATACGTTCAAAAGGTTAAGTCTGGTTTATTGTGAAAAACAATACGTGCGCAAGGACTTCCTGACAAACGCAACAAGGGTGGTTTAGTCAGCCGAAGTGCCGTTCATGGGTATTGCGGTGGCTTATATGCAATCAAAACAAAGGTACAGTGCTTCCAGGATGTGATTGGCTACTGCATTGTACATGAATGGCAGGTGTGATAGTATTTTAGACTGGTCTAGTCAAAAGATTTACCAAGATACGTTCAAAAGGTTGAGTCTGGTTTATTGTGGAAAACATTACGAGCGCAAGGACTTCCTGACAAACGCAACAAGGGTGGTTCAGTCAGCGAAGTGAATTCAGCCTCTTCGCTCTGGCTTATATACAGTCAAAACACAGGTAGAGTCCTTCTAGGATGTGATTGGCTAACTCATTGCACGTCATGTGAAATGGCAGGCGTGGACAAAAGTATAGACATGTGACAAACAAAGAAAACAAAGGTCTGAAGACGAAGGTGTGGCCCTTTTGACTTAAACAAAGAGATGAGGAAGAGCTAGGCAGAGGGGGGTGTTTACAATTACAAAGGGGGGAGAGTTGAGGTGTTTTCAATTACAAAGGGAAGACTGAAACTAGGGTTTGCAGGGGGCTTGATGAATACTTGGGGGGAGGTGACGAATTACAAGGACAAAGGTTTAAGGTGTTTGGATGTAAATTCCTGGACACAGGCGTGGCCAAGAGTAAAGACATGTGACATGAGAAAATGAATGGCAGGCGTGGCCAAGAGTAAAGACATGTGACATGAGAAAAAGGCGGTAGTTTCTAAGAGGGACAAAGGAACAACGGATGGTTATTCTGGAGCAGACAGATGGCCTTCTGGAAGCCATTTTGTATGTTAGCACAGCCATGTGAATACTTGGGGGGAGGTGATGAATTACAAGAGAAGTGAGAGGACAAAGGTTTAAGGTGTTTGGATGTAAATTCCTGGACAGGTTCTAATTTAATTTTTAAACAAACAGCACAATGGTCAGACACGTCTGCCTGTTCAATTACACATTCCTTCACTCTATATAAATACATTTTTCCCATGAAAAAATAATCAATTCTAGCATAACTCTTGTTAGGTGCCGAGTAATATGTATAGTCTCTTCTGGAGGGGTGCAGTTCTCTCCAAGTATCAACTATGCCAAATTCGTTAAATATGGTCTTGATCTTTTTTGTAGCGGAGCTGGCAGTTTTCTTTCGGTTTGTTGTGTCCAGACTACTGTCCATCACAATATTAAAATCACCCCCACAGATCAATATCCCCTGCGTTTCCATAATTATTTTATCAAATAGACTTTTAAAAAAGTGCTTCGTACTACCCGGTGGGGCATAGACATTAACCAACGTCACTCTTCATTCTCCAGAATCCCATTCACAATAATATATTTTCCTTCTTTATCACGTATTTATTTAGTAAGTTCGAATTTCAATGAGTTATGGATGAGTGTAGCCACGCCTCTTCTGCAACCATGACGGAATGAACTATAAAATGTATTGGTATAGCCAAACCTCTTAAGTTTCTCGCTTTCCTGTCTAGACAAATGTGTTTCCTGCAAATATATAACCTGTGCTTTATCCTTCCTCAATTTGGTCATTTTTTTCTGACGCTTCACAGGATTATTCAGACCGTTCACATTCAACGACAAAACCTTAATATTACTCTCTATCATCTCTGTACATGGAGTCGCATTGCAATCCGAACCAAAACCCTATACAAATATGAACCAAAACAACAACAAAAACAAAACAATTTAACATAGAATTCTGCTTCCAAAGACAAGGATGTGCCTAGACATCCCTTAGGTTCCCTGTTGGTAGGCGGAGGGTTAAGTGCCTCTCTGCTGTAGGGGCCCTCCCTAGTAGTGAAAAAATACCCACAAACTGGTATTTCACTTGTACTAGTGTCCAACATTCGGCGCATTTGCTACGTGACTCTTCTGTCGGTTTCACATTCTCATCTAATTAAGTCATAAGTCTTTCAAGGCGTGGCCCAGCAAAAAAGGGAAGTAAAGACAAAAAAAACTGACACCTGTTACCTAGCCTACTCATCAGCGACCCAAATAACTACAAAAGAGGCACATTTCTTAAATTAGTCGCATAAACAAGCAACGTTAGAAAAAACAAAACAAAATGCCTCCACCAAAATAAAATGTAGGCTTATCCCCAAGTTGTATAAGACCCCCGTTATTCTTACCGTACACACGGTCTGTTTTACGTAGGCTATAAATCTGGGCCACACTTTTCTCCTCATTCAGTTTTAGGTTGGTGATCTTCTGAACTCCGTGAGCTTATCCCTCACGCGTTGGGTAGTGTTGGCTGCCGCGCCGGTACGTTTCCAAGGAATCAGCTGAACAGGTTCCTTCCTTCCTTCCTTCCTTCCATCCTTCCTTCCATCCATCCATCCTTCTTCCCTTCCCTTCCCTTCCCTTCCCTTCCCTTCCCTTCCCTTCCCTTCCCTTCCCTTCCCTTCCCTTCCCTTCCCTTCCCTTCCCTTCCCTTCCCTTCCATCCTTCCATCTTTCCTTCCTTCCTTTCTTTCCTTCCTTCCTTCCTTCCATCCATCCTTCTTTCCTTCCATCCTTCCTTCCTTCCTTCCTTCTTTCTCTTTCTTTCTTTCTTTCATCCATCCATCCTTCTTTCTTTCTTTCTTTCTTTCTTTCTTTCTTTCTTTCTTTCTTTCTTTCATCCATCCTTCTTTCTTTCTTTCTTTCATCCATCCATCCATCCATCCATCCATCTTTCTTTCTTTCTTTCATCCATCCATCCATCTTTCTTTCTTTCATCCATCCATCCATCCTTCCTTCCTTCCCTCCTTCCTTCCTTCCTTGCATCCTTCCTTCCTTCCATCCTTCCTTCCATCCTTCCTTCCTTCCATCCTTCCTTCCTTCCTTCCATCCTTCCTTCCATACTTCCTTCCTTCCATCCATCCATCCTTCCATCCTTCTTTCTTTCTTTCTTTCTTTCTTTCTTTCTTTCTTTCTTTCTTTCTTTCTTTCTTTCTTTCTTTCTTTCTTTCTTTCTTTCTTTAGTCTGTAGTAGTTCTAGCAGTAGCTGTTACATACAACTGCAGCAGCTAGCCCACCTCACATTTTCTCCAGGAAATGTACTTTCTAGTTAATTTAATAATTTGGGACACTGCCTTGTGCTCAGCAATACACAGTTTCAAGTTCCGTTGGTGTGACCAACATAAACCAGGCCACAAAGACACATCAACATGTACACTACATGAGTAGTATTGCAAATGATCAAGCTCGTGATTTTATATTCTTGTCCCGTCTGTAGCTAGGAATGAGACATGTGTAGCTAGGAGTAAGACACGTGTAGCTAGGAACAAGACACGTGTAGTTAGGAATAATGGCGCGTTCCAGGCAACCCGTAACTCGTGTTTTTCCTACCTCCTACACGTGAAAATGCTCTGGAATGGCAGTCAAACCCCTAACTTCCCACCCGTGAACTCGTACAGATCGATGTACTCCCAGTTGCGCTCTCTGACGTCACACAGCCCTCTAAGCAAGATGGCAGCCCCCATGGGTATGGCGACAAAGATAACTTTAGGACAACGTAAAACAATACAAACGATTATGCACTACAACCTGCTATGTGTATGTAATGATGCCCACATATGTTGGCAAGAGATAGCAAGTGCTAGCTAGCTAACATTAAGGTAAACCTGAACGTGACCATGCAAACGGCGAAAAGTCGATGATGTCAATAAATAAAATGTAATGTACAATTTCTTAGCATAGCGAAATTAGGCATACAATGTTTAGCTTGTCAGCTCTGATGATGTGCCAAATCTCAAGCTTTTACCATATCGGCTTGTTTACATTTATCCAGAATGCCACGCAATGACAGTTTGCCTGGAACGCTATGAAGTCGTGAGTCGTGACTTGAAGTCGTAACTTACGAGCTCAAAATCCTATCTGGAACGTGGCATAAGACACATGTAGCTAGGAATAAGACACATGTAGTGTGTAAATGACCATTGGTTTGCCATTTGTGCTGCCTTGGATATAGGGGATGGTCAACAGCGTTTTGAATACGGGGAAGTTTTGTTTATTTCATCTGCTATTCGTGTGTCCTTGTTTTGTTAGTTTTCGTCTGAGCGGATGTGGGGGTTCCACTGGAGCCATGGGTTTTTGGTTTTGGCGCTCTACTGCTGAGAGCAAGGGAGGAAGCGTAACGCGGATAAGACAGAGAAATTGTCAGGAGAAATTGTCAGAGTTCATCAAAGTCTTGAGTTTATTTCAAATTTATTAGAGTTTGATGGAGATCACGTTGTTGGAGACTACCGTGAGGCGGACTACCGATTTTCCTTTCTGAAGAGAACACACACGAGCTAACAGCCCTTGGTCAGCGGAACGAGGCCATGCTTTAGCCATGTTTTGTTGAAGCTAGTTAGCGATACCGTATTTCTGGCTAATTGTGAATGTTTTTCTGTTCATTTACTTGCTTCCCCTTCGTTTGAATAATAACTTAGCTATATTTGTTCATTTATGGATGATATGTGAAGCTGTACATTTGACATACTCTGTATTGTACTTTTGATACCCTTTGTATTGTATGTCTAGTTTTCACGATGCTTCGACACGACGAGGAAGACGAATAAATGGTGTAGCATCAGTAGAGACTCCGTTCTTCATTCATCGTTCAACCAAGGGCAGTTACATAGTTAGGAATAAGACACGCATAGCTAGGAATAAGACACGCATAGCTAGGAATAAGACACATTTAGTTAGGAATAAGACACATGTAGTTAGGTATAAGACACGCATAGCTAGGAATAAGACACGCGGAGCTAGGAATAAGACACATGTAGTTAGGAATAAGACACGTAGCTAGGAATAAAACACACGTAGCTATGAATAAGACACGTAGCTAGGAATAAGACACATGTAGTTAGGAATAAGACACATGTAGTTAGGAATAAGACACATGTAGTTAGGAATAAGACACATGTAGTTAGGAATAAGACACATGTAGTTAGGAATAAGACATGCATAGCTGGGAATAAGACACGCATAGCTTGGAATAAGACACATGTAGCTAGGAATAAGACACGCATAGCTAGGAATATGACATGTAGTAGGAATAAGACATGTAGTAGGAATAAGACACACGTAGCTAGGAATAAGACACGCATAGCTAGGAATATGACATGTGTAGCTAGGAATAAGACACGCATAGCTAGGAATAAGACATGCATAGCTAGGAATAAGATGCATAGCTAGGAATAAGACACATGTAGTTAGGAATAAGACACATGTAGTTAGGAATAAGACACGCATAGCTAGGAATAAGACACGCGGAGCTAGGAATAAGACACATGTAGTTAGGAATAAGACAGGTAGCTAGGAATAAGACACGTAGCTAGGAATAAGACACGTAGCTAGGAATAAGACATGCGGAGCTAGGAATAAGACACGTAGTTAGGAATAAGACACGCATAGCTAGGAATATGACACGTGTAGCTAGGAATAAGACACATGTAGTAGGAATAAGACACACGTAGCTAGGAATAAGACACGTAGCTAGGAATAAGACAGGTGTAGCTAGGAATAAGACAGAAGGCATACAGAGACAAACCCTCTTAGAGACAAAACAGACAACAGAGTGGTGTTTGAGTCTATACATCACCAAATGATTCCCGAGCACGGCAATTCTCATTACATCCCGACAGCAATCAATAAATATTAAGTGCTCTGACACTAAAATGAATCTATCTATCTATCTATCTATCTATCTATCTATCTATCTATCTATCTATCTATACATCACCAAATGATTCCCGAGCGCGGCAATACTCATATTCCCAACAGCAATCAAAAAATATTAAGTGCTCTGACACTAAAATGAATGAATCAATCAATCTATCTATCTATCTATCTATCTATCTATCTATCTATCTATCTATCTATCTATCTATCTATCTATCTATCCATCTATCTATCTATCTATCTATCTATCTATCTATCTATCTATCTATCTATCTATCTATCTATCTATCTATCTATCTATCTGGGAAGACTTTTTCATGAGAGGCTGTATAGGACATACTCTTCACATGCTTTTGAATAATAGAGACTCAGAGGCACAAATACTGGCATTACGACCAATAATGCCCAGATCTCCTGCTATCCGCCTGGGAAGTCCCTAATGGGCCACAGTGAATGAGGATATTAACAGAGGATTGCCCCAGTTGAGTGCGATTGATGAGCTGTGCTGAGTTTAGGCCCTGGCCAATCAGCTGTGACCCATTGTCAATGATTTTCTTTACTTGCAGGGTAACAAGGTTGTTTACCTCAACATAAATGATTCATAATGTCTGTGTGTTCCCATTATGCCAAATATTGCCAGGCATACGACAGAGCATGGGATTCATGCAGGCAAAATGCAGAAGCAATATGCTGAAAATCAAATGGTTAGGTTACGTTTAGTATGCAGATGTGTAAACTTTGATCCAATGTGGATCCCTACTGGTAAACATACTGTACATTTCTTACAATAATTTTGAGAAATTATACTTTTCTTAAGATGCAGTGAAGTTGTTGACAATTGGGAATATTATTTTGTGTCTGTTTTATGATTGATAACTGATATCCAATAATGCCATGCAGGGAATCTATTTGTTGGCCATCTTCAAAGAGCACTTGGATCAGAAGGGTCTCGATGTGATTGTACCAGCGCTCTGTCATCTCTGTTTTCAATTGCATTAAGAAAAGGTCAACTGTTCAATTGGATTTTTTTGAAGGCAGGGTAAATTAGATCTGGTTTAAAGAGGAGCTTAGTTTCAGACATGTCCCCCCTCTATCCTATTGTAATATTCCTAAGCCTTTGATGAATTATTTGGAGTAATTTTGCAACAAAAGCAGTTTAAACCAGTAATAGTATAGATTCTTGCTCAGATCTTGGGTATCACAAAATGATGGAGCTTGAGGAATCTAGGCATTCCAACTGGGATCCTGAAGATACTACACTTGAACCCTGCTGCATCCCATGGCCTTCCCATCCCTCATACATGTACAAATGGTAAATGGACTGCACTTATATAGCGCTTTTCCACCTTAGTGGCACTCAAAGCGCTTTACAATGGCCTCTCATTCACCCATTCACACACACCAATGGCGGGAGCTGCCATGCAAGGTGCTAACCTGCTCATTGGGAGCAATTTGGGGTTAGGTGTCTTGCTCAAGGACACTTCGACATGTGGACAGTCGAAGCTGGGATTCGAACCGCTGACCCTTCAATCATTGAACGACCTGCTCTACCAACTGAGCTACAGCCACCCCTTACAACAGTTATCTATTTTTCTACAATGTAGTCTTTTGATCCTGTCTTTTGATCCAACCAACATGCCATTATAAACCATTGCTTATTATTGTTTCGAAGTACTGAGTAGTTAAAGGTCCCACATCCTTCAAAAACAAAATGTTTCCATGGACAGATTTAGCTACTACAAATTGAAATTTCACCTGCATTTTTATAGCTAACGTTATCCCAGTAATCAATGGTGTTGAATGGGCACGTGGCTTATGTGTGGGTACCAGTCATAACCATATCAAAACAGGCTGTGGGACAGGCAGATATAGGCAGACTAAATTATGGAATAAAAATACTTGCAGATGATTTCTAATGTAAAAATAAGCGTGTGTGTGTTTTACAGACGGGGGGGGGGCTTTAGCTCAGTTGATAGAGCGGGTCGTTCAGTGATCGAAGGGTCAGCGGTTCGAATCCCAGCTCCGACTGTCCACATGTCGAAGTGTCCTTGAGCAAGACACCTAACCCCAAAATTGCTCTCAATGAGCAGGTTAGCACCTTGCATGGCAGCTACCGCCATTGGTGTGTGAATGTGTATTGGTGAATGAGTGGTCATTGTAAAGCGCTGTGAGTGCCGCTAAGGTGGAAAAGCGCTATATTAAGTGCAGTCCATTTACAGACACTTAGGGAAGACACAAAAATACCTAAAGTGCAAAGGATATGGGGCAATTAATGCCATTTATGCATTTGTGCTCCATTTATTCATTTGTTAAGTGCACTCCATTTATTCCATGTACTATACAGTACACTCTCATTCATCATCATTAGGTTGTCCTCAGATGAGCTTGACAGGGAAGTCTCCAATCCTTGTCTTCCATACATCCAGCCAGTTCCGCAGAACTCTCCACTCCTGCATCCCTCCTCAGTACATCCACATATGTTGGTGTGGGACGTCCTCTTAGCCCGTGTGTCGGCTCCCAGAGCACCAGCTTGCTGGCTGGGACTTCATGATGTCTGTGGTGGTGGCCAGCAAGTTTCATCCTCCTGGATTCCACTTTCTCACTGAGCTTTGGTAGCCCCCCATACAGATGCTTGTTGGTAACATGCTGGTTCTGGTTGACATTTAGCAGCACATGCAGCATTCTGGTGTATCACCCATCCAGAGACTTCTACAGGGTGGGCTTCAGGGTCCAAGTTTCACAGCCCTATAGGAGGACAGACTCCACGGTCGCATGGAGGAAGCTCAGTTTGATGTCTTCGAGGGAGACTGGAGTTCCACACACTATTCATGCCATTCAGGGCCCTCCGTGCCAGCGCTTTTCTTACCTGTGGCAGCTGTGGCTCAGTGGTAGAGCAGGTCGTAAGGTCGGTGGTTCGAATCCCGCCTCCTCCTGTCCACATGTCAAAGTGTCCTTGGGCAAGACACTGAACCCCAAATTGCTCCCAATGAGCAGGTTAGCACCTTGCATGGCAGCTGCTGCCATTGGTGTGTGAATGGGTGAATGAGAGGCCATTGTAAAGCGCTTTGGATAAAAGCACTATATAAGTGCAGTCCATTTACTTTAAGGTCCTGTTCTGATGAGTTGACCCAGGAACCCAGGTATTTGAAGTCACTAACTTCTGCCAGAGCATTTCCCCCTGCTGTCTTGAGAGGTGGGTGGTCCAGGGGGTGTTGTAAGTGATTGCCTCAGTCTTCTTTGCCTAACCCTAACCCTAACCCTTCAACCTAAAGCCAACCCTGGCACATTCTGCCTCTACTCTGTTCAAGAGCTCCTGTGCTTGCTCTACACGGTTGGACATCAGACAGATGTCATCTGCATAGTCCAGGTCTGCCAGGACTACAGCTGGGTTTCTTCTAGACTTCCTATGTGTTATTAGGAATGCTGTATGTTATTATTATACTCTCTAATGCCCCTAAGTGCACCTTACAGTTTAAGTCTTAGTGTGTGGGCTCCATCGTTTCCTCTTAGAATAAATTTGACTATAAACTCTTCTACTGTCCACAGCAATTACTGCAGGTTGGCAGGAGGAAACAGCTACATCCCTTACATCTGGCAATCATCTGATCTGAATCATCTTTCTATTCAATGAACTGAATTTAGCACTCTAGTCCACAGTAATAATACCTTCTGCTCACTCATGATGTTTGAACCTTTGCTTCCATGGCGCAGCTACCTCCGTCAGCACAGTTTGCTCATTATATCTCTTTGTTTAAAATTGCTCTGTTAGCTTGGAGGGTGCCTAATAAAACAGTCTCTTAACCACAGCAAAGCTGGAATGAATACCTTGCTTCATTCACACAGTGGGAAGTCCAGAAAATCTGTAGTCTTGCAAATTATTGCCTTTAGAATGTTCTGTGTTTAGCAGAAATATGTTGTGTAACTGCTCTAAAAGCTACGTTTCAGCACGGTCACTGATTAGACCACCAACCTGAAAAGTGAGTCAGCTGGAAAGCAATATACTGGACTTCAATATACATATACTGGGCTTCAATATACATATACTGGGCTTCAACACTCTCTTCTTAGTTGATCATCAGATGGAAACTTCCTGGTGATTTTCATCCTTGAATGAATGAGTGTTAAAGTTACTTCAGTTTGCCTTTCATATAGTCACAGTCCCTAATGTTGCACTTTGCATTTCAAAGCACTGTTTAAGTGTATTCCATATTGTCTTATATCCTCAAGCGTGCAATTGTGACTATGATTATGAATTTCACATCGCTCCCAAAGCTAATTCCAAGCCCAAGAGCTGTATAATCAATGGTCAGTTTTGCGTGGGAGATCCTATTTCCTCTCTCTCCAGGAAGAAGGCTTTGTTCAGGCTACGGTTGGGTTCCATGCCACAACATCTCTGGATAATTGGTGTCAACTTATTCACATTAATTCAATTGGTTTTGGGCGTGAACCTGTAGATAGGGTTGTTATAGGTGTTGGACAGCAGCTCTACCTCAGCGTGGCTAGCAACTACGTAAAAAAAACACGCAAAAAAACAGCAACCACACCCCACAGTAGTCTGGTTATGTACAGTGGGGCGCTTCTAGCACTCATCCCTGCCACAGCATTCCACCATCGTGATATTTCACGGGGGAAATCCCGCGGGATTTCAGTTGTGCGTTATTTCATTTCAGTGATGCACCACCACCAGGTGGCGTCTTTGAGCAGATTTAGCAGGCTTGGCTCACAGTGTATATAGCCTATGAATGAAGACAAGTCTGATCATTGGATCATTACATTTCACCCATTCTATGAAGGCCATGATACACAGCATGATATTAGATGAGTATCTACTACTCAAATTCATCTTTGTTCTCCTTCTGGATGTAATTGAATTATGATGAACATATCTCTACCAATTCAACACTGGGTAACACTGTTCAATAGCCTAGCTCAGTTGGTATGGAGGGAGTCTCTGATATGAGGTAAGTCCAAGCCTACCTCAATGAACTTGCAATTTTCCATATGTCCATGTTGGTGGTGTAGTATATTTTTATACTGTACCATACTGTATTACATCAATACATTTGTATTACTCTCATGTAGTAATCATTTTATTAAGAATAATGAATAAACTTCACTTTAGTAGGAACTGTGTTATCTTAAGGAGTTTAACAGGTCAGCTACATCAGATGTCCTGTCCTGAGTAAACATTCCTTTGTCCCTGAGTCAATAAAGATAGCACCTTTGAAGTCAGTTAGCCTACAGTTGTAATGTGATCCTAGGAGGACACAGGAAGGACCCAAGCAGCCCCTTTGTCCGGAGGGGGGCCAAAGACTAGCTGACACATTGACCAGTCAGGACATCAGTTGACCGTTTGTGACCATGTTTATATCCCTTGTATGCAAATTTGTTTGTCATGTGATTCCTGGCCTGGAGCCAGATATAAATTTGCCGCCTCGTCAGAGGAACTTTAGTAATGCCAAAGATTCGACCCTGTTAGGCATGCTCAATAAAGTGATGATTTGACGTATTTGGCCTCCTTGAAGTTCTGTTCCACAAGAAGAAGATGCATTCGAAATACACTGCAGTGGGTAGATGGACAAATGGACATATGTGGACTCCACCCAAGATCCTGTTCAGCTGTCAGGGGAGGAGTTTCCCCTCAGCTACGCGTCCTCGCCAGCGGGAAGGCAGAGGGAGGCCTTGGCTGTGAAAGCTTCAAACCCTTAGATTTGACTCACTGCCCAACAACTCCTTCCCAGCTGGCGTGCCCAGAACCACTGGCGGCTGGGATGGAACAGTGTGTGGGAACAGGATATCAGCGTTCAGGTAGAGTGTGCATTACTGGAGATGTCCGGATGGAAACAGGATATCAGTGTTCAGGTAGAGTGTGCATTACTGGAGATGTCCGGATTGAAACAGGATATCAGTGTTCAGGTAGAGTGTGCATTACTGGAGATGACCGGATGGAAACAGGATATCAGTGTTCAGGTAGAGTGTGCATTACTGGAGATGTCCGGATGGAAACAGGATATCAGTGTTCAGGTAGAGTGTGCATTACTGGAGATGACCGGATGGAAACAGGATATCAGTGTTCAGGTAGATTGTTCATTACTGGAGATGACCGGATGGAAACAGGATATCAGTGTTCAGGTAGAGTGTGCATTACTGGAGATGACCTGATGGAAACAGGATATCAGTGTTCAGGTAGAGTGTGCATTACTGGAGATGACCGGATGGAGGTGTGCCTTTGCTGATTGGCAGTGCATGAGAGATAGCGTAAATATGGAGAATTGTCCCTTACTGTCAGTCTTCCATAATGTATATTCATATACAATGCCTGAGGTTCCTGTGGGCTCTCCTACAACAAATAGCCTATGTATAAATGGTAAATGGACTGCACTTATATAGCGCTTTTCCACCTTAGAGGCACTCAAAGCGCTTTACAATGGCCTCTCATTCACCCATTCACACACCAATGGCGGCAGCTGCCATGCAAGGTGCTTACCTGCTCATTGGGAGCAATTTTGGGGTTAGGTGTCTTGCTCAAGGACACTTCGACATGTGGACAGTCAGAGCTGGGATTCGAACCACTGACCCTTCGATCACTGAACAACCCACTCTACCAACTGAGCTACAGCCTTTACTTTTACCTTTACTGTATTATAACTGGATGTGGGAAGGTTCCAATTACAGGGATCCAATCAATTAATGTTCTCAAACTGCATTTATAATGACAGCTACAGTTTAGGTGGCCTGCATCATCTTAGCAGGTGCTCTTTGTGTTCCTCTGTCGCTTGCAACAAGCAACTGCGTCTCCTTTCATTATCAATGTATTTTATGAACTTGAGACAGATAACGGCAGAACTGTCCATCCCACTTTGGAAAAGGATAGTTGAGGCAGCCATTTATGGAGCATTACCTCATTAATCCTGGACATTCTGGCCAGAGTTTTCTTTTCCATTAACCCTGAAGTGCCTCTTTAAAGCAAGCAAGGACAAATCTGCTTGAAAGTCTACAAAAAAGGCTCGATTAATTCATTTTTATCCCCTCCCATTTTCAGTGCAATGGCCTTCACTCTTGACACAGTGCGATAGCTGGCATTAGGGAGAGAGAAAGACATAGAAGACAGAGCTAGAAGATCACCTTTGTTGTTGCCTTGTATAATGAGATGGAGAGAGAGCGAGAGAGGGGGGGGGGAGAGGAAGAGAGGGGGGGAGAGAGAGAGAGGGCGGGGGGAGAGAGAGGGAGAGAGGGGGGGGGAGAGAGAGGGAGAGAGAGAGGGGGGAGAGAGAGGGAGAGAGAGGGGGGAGAGAGAGGGAGAGAGAGGGGGGGGAGAGAGAGGGAGAGAGGGGGAGGAGAGGAGGAGAGGAGAGAGAGAGGGGGGAGGGAGGGGGAGAGAGAGAGAGAGAGAGGGAGAGAGAGGGGGAGAGAGAGGAGAGAGAGAGGGAGAGAGAGGGGAGGGAGAGAGAGGGAGAGAGAGAGGGGGGAGAGAGAGGGGAGGGAGAGAGAGGGGAGGGAGAGAGAGGGGAGAGAGAGAGGGGGGGAGAGAGAGGGGGGGAGAGAGAGGGAGAGAGAGAGGGGGGGAGAGAGAGGGGAGGGAGAGAGAGGGGAGGGAGAGAGAGGGGAGAGAGAGAGGGGGGGAGAGAGAGGGAGAGAGGGGGGAGAGAGAGGGAGAGAGGGGGAGGAGAGGAGGAGAGGAGAGAGAGAGGGGGGAGGGAGGGGGAGAGAGAGAGAGAGAGAGGGAGAGAGAGGGGGAGAGAGAGGAGAGAGAGAGGGAGAGAGAGGGGAGGGAGAGAGAGGGAGAGAGAGAGGGGGGAGAGAGAGGGGAGGGAGAGAGAGGGGAGGGAGAGAGAGGGGAGAGAGAGAGGGGGGGAGAGAGAGGGGGGGAGAGAGAGGGAGAGAGAGAGGGGGGGAGAGAGAGGGGAGGGAGAGAGAGGGGAGGGAGAGAGAGGGGAGAGAGAGAGGGGGGGAGAGAGAGGGAGAGAGGGGGGAGAGAGAGAGGGAGAGAGAGAGGGAAACAAAGAGGGAAGAGACGCAGGGATGAACATGGATATTGGCTAGAGAAGGTCATACCTTCTCCTTTCAAAAAAGAGAGATTGTCCTCATTAGGAATGAGACGGTATGGATTTTTGCATTACGGTACAGTACGGTATCTAGTTATACGGTAAGGTTTACGGTATTTCACGGTATACAGCATTTCACTTCCCCAACACACATAAAAAAAAAAAAAATTACTTTGAAGGAACTACAGTGGAAAATACCATACAGTGGAAAATACACACTATGGAAAATACACACTATTGTAATTAAGCTCAGTTTATTAATAGCAAGCTTATATTAAATTACAAAATTATCTGTTGCAAGCAACTTGAAATATGAAGTTTCAGCAGCACATTATTGTGTAATACCGTAAACGTAATACCGTAAACACAGGGAATGTCACGGTTCTAATACCGTGGACATTTTATACCGCGGTTCACGGTTTTACGGTATACCGTCTCATTCCTAGTCCTCATTTTCCCTCCTGGTCGTAGTCAGAGAGAAACACGGAGAGGATGAGAGAGAGAGAGAGAGAGAGACAGACAGAGATAGAGACAGAGAGAGAGAGAGCGAGAGAGAGCCTTGGCCATATGCACAGAGAATGCTAAAACATGGATTTGAAGGCTGATGCTGCTGCCCAGGGAGGATGGACCAGATGGGCTGGTAGGAAGGAGGGGGGTGTTTGCATCCGTGCGGCTCAGCGTCTCCCACTCCATCGGCTCACTGATGCCCCTGGACTCATGGAGGTGTGGTTGTGATTGTCCTTTCTCGCTCTCTCTCTCCACCTTTTATCTCCTTTTCACCATTCTCTGCCCCTCCCCCCCTCTCCATCCCTCTCCTGCCCGCGGGTGCCAGGCTCGCCCCACTCTGCACGTGGGGATACTGAGGCTTTGAAATAGTGCAAAGCCCGCAGTCCACAGAGGCTTAGCTGGCGACGCAGATCCAGGAGTCTCAGTGTGAATCTCTCTGGCCTCGCTCATCCATCCACTCACCCTTCTCTCATCCGCCTGGCAGGTATAGAGGGCCAGGGGTAGAGGGTTAGAGGGCCAGGGGTAGAGTGGTAGAAGGGGCCTGGGGTAGAGGGGCAGGAGTAGAGGGGTAGAGAGGCAGGAGTAGAGGGGTAGAAAAGGCCAGGGGTATAGGGGTAGAGAGCCAGGGATAGAGGGAGAGGGGAAGAGGGCCAGGGGTAGAGGGCCAGGGGTACAGGGAGAGGGCCAGGTGTAGAGGGGTAGAGGGCCAGGGGTAGAGGGCCAGGGGTAGAGGGGTAGAGGGCCAGGGGTAGAGGGCCAGGGATAGAGGGCCAGGGGTAGAGGAGTAGAGGGCCAGGGATAGAAGGGTAGAGGGCCAGGGGTAGAGGGGTAGAGGGCCAGGGGTAGAGGGGTAGAGGGCCAGGGGTAGAGGGCCAGGGATAGAGGGGTAGAGGGCCAGGGATAGAGGGGTAGAGGGCCAGGGGTAGAGAGGTAGAGGGGTAGAGGGCCAGGGATAGAGGGGTAGAGGGTCAGGGGTAGAGGGCCAGGGGTAGAGGGGTAGAGGGCCAGGGGTAGAGGGGTAGAGGGCCAGGGGTAGAGAGGTAGAGGGCCAGGGGAAGAGGGCCAGGGGTAGAGGGCTAGAGGGTGCTGCTGAGTGATGACATCCAGCCCAGAGCGGCCCGCTCTGCTCCGCTGCCTCTCTCAGAACAAGTCTGGTGCCGATCACAGCCCCCCAGCGCCGGGTCCGTCCACCTATGATTGATGAATAGCTTTTCTGTCTTCATTTCCTTGTAGCTTTTTTCTTCCTGCACTTAAAGGTGCACAATACATACATGGGTTTGCTGGGTTGTTTGCTGCCCCCTGAAAGTCGATGAGGCGAATCATCAGTCGGAGACCCTTAAGTCGACAGAGATTCCTGAAGTCGAGCAGTCTTGTGATTCATATAGGACAGGCCAATCATTGGTTTTAGTCCTAGGCTATTGCCGTATCTGTTTGTTGTGCAGCAAAAGGAGATATATATATATGATATAACGGAGGGAAGAATGCAGGGAACCCGCCTCAAGCGATCACGTACGTTTCCCAAACAGAATATCGCAACACAAAACTGCTTCCTAGATCAGTCTTCTTGTATTAACTAAGATATCCGCTGGAAAATGCTTTAGAGACAGACAGGGCTGAAAATTAACACCCGCCACCCGCCAATGGCGGGTAAAATTTCCATTTGGCGACTAAATTTCGGAGGCTATCCGCCACGCTGGCGGGTAAATGTTTGTACCAATAGAGTCATGTAATAAATTATGCGTGCGATGTCGCCACATCCATGCCATAGACCGGCGTTCTGTTTTATTGTGTGTTGCTCCCCCGCTGCACCAAATAAAGTTTTCAGTCACATGACTGTTGCGGAGCCTCGCGCACTAGGAGAGACTGGTGACGCGAGGCTACTCGCGCACAGAAAATCGTTCCCATTTACCTCAGAGGACGCGCGCTACTACAGTCAACACCTACAGTAGATGTGTACCATCCTGTCTCTGGGCTTCCATAGCATACCAAGCCACTGTTTCTCAGAAGGGATGTCTTTGATCGCTTGTCATGTAGCTTATAAACTCTGAAGACGGTACTGGTTCCTCCTTGACTGACTTCACTGGTCATCCAGCCATAGGCGTAGTTTTAGGTATAGACGCTATGGACATGTCCATACCAAAGCCACGGAAACACGAATTGTCCCTACCAAAAATAATACAGAGTGAAAACTAGTTTTTAATGACCATTCACAACCTGCGAAAGCAAAACGTTTGGGAATTAAGGCCTGGTTGACAGCTGCGTTCAGCAAGCTATCCAATCAACAATGTACAGTAGCCTAGCCTACTTTCCCCCCCTCGCCTCTGTGACCCAGCGAGTGCCTGCCTCGTGAGTTCCTGGGGAAATTTTACCCGCAGCTCACAGCACATTGCGCATCGACTGTCGGCAACAGCGGGAATTTTGATTAAGCAGAAGATTGAAGTTATTGAACAATAGGGAATACAATATGTTGACCGACAATTATTTTTCTGTACAGAGTTGTATCAATGATAATAGTTTAGTTTGCGTCCTACAAAATGGCTATGTAAACTGTAATGTCAGTGCTAGCTGGTGGTGCAGCTAGTCAGAGCTGTACGTATTAGCTATAACGTTAGGTCTCGTAAACGTTTGCTGAGGCAGAGATAAGGTGCTATAATGTTGTCATAACAGTTGTCTTTAGCTAGTAATAAATCAGTTTTGGTATAACCGTTGCAAACTCCTAGGTTTGAGCAATGACTAGCTAGGTTCACTCGCCCACTGAATTGCATAACAGGCTAAACAAACGAGACGAGACGTCTGGTTTGTTTATGCAATTCAGTCCAAGTCCAGCGTAATTATGTTCATATTTCATATGCTACACAGAATAGGCTGTAGGCTACACGGAAAATAGTGTTTCATGTCTGCAAGTAGTTTGATATTGTCAATCATTTCCCTTTTATGACCAGAAAAAATAAGACCAAAATGGACATTAGAATTTTTTTGGTCAAAGCAGCAGAAAGGCAGGATCAGGAGAGGCAGGAGATGCATCAGGGTTACAGGTGAGATTATAGTCTGACTCAACAGATGTAGGTTTTGTGGATAAACCTTGTCATTCGTTGTCACATTGCCCAATCAGTGGCGACGGAAATTAATCTGATTCGGCCACCACCCAGATTCAATCCAGACTACGTGAAACAACAACAACCTATTGTGTCCCTACCAAAGCTCAAATCAAACCTACGTCCCTGCATGCAGCTCAGGCTTAACATTACATGATGACAGGCTGTGAATATGTTACAGTATTTGTATTTTGTTCATAAACACATAAAGACCATGAGGTTAAGGCTTGGATCATTTATATCTCATATTTGTGTAGGGTTAGCTAGTTATGGATAATTCTACACCGTGGAAGTGAATGGAAATGAATAATTGAATTTCTATGAATTGCAATGTTTCTAGGCATCGAATTAAACTACTTTATCTGGAATTTTACTTTGGCCTCTTCCTTAAGCATGTATTCAACATAATACTATTATCTGAATGAAAAGTACTGAAACAGATGTATAATGTGACAAAAAAGGCAATTTACTATTTTGGCCGGTAAAAAATATACTTGGCCGGTGGATTTTTTCATCTACCAGTCCCCTTGGCAGGTGAGCCAAAAAGTTAACTTTCAGCCCTGGAGGCAGACAAAACATTTCCTTGTTGACTGCTGCCCAACGCATGAGCCTATTCACGCTTTCAAATGCACAGTTGAGGAGACTATCATCAAATCGCCCAACCCTAATGTAGGCTATGCACTGCATGAAAACATGGGGGCATCTGAAGTAGATGGACAATGTGGGCTAAAAGATTAATGTTTAGCAAGAAAAACAGGTGTCTTTTATTGTGCTGCCTGTGAGTTTGAGTTAGTTTGACAGCTGTCCCGACTCCCGCGGTCTCCCCTCAGCCTCACGTTAGACATATGGGGAAAAAGGAGGAAGGAGTCGTGGAATCTCTGGTTTGAACAGGCGAATCAGATTCGACTCAGAGTCAGGTTCAGGGTCAGAGTCAGGGTCAGGGTCAGCCCTAGATGCTTGTATGAGTGACTATCAGTGAGAGATTATCAGTGCTCTAACACTGGAAGGTTAAACATCTATTTTCTTCATTTGGCTGTAGAATCAGGTTCAGAGAAAAACTCAAAGTGGAGATTGTGTAAATATGAGACGTTCTCTCTACTTCATCAACAACATTTATTTATTCAGTAGAGCAAATACAGAGCGCTCTCCCTTTAGACCAAACAACAAATAAACAACATGCCTGCCAATGAGTTTTGGCACAGGTGCATATTACGTGGAGCTGTAATGTCATGTTTAAAAAAAATAAGAAAAAGATTTTATTCTACACTAGTGAAACCAAAGTAAGGTAAGCATACAAAAATCAAACATTTGAAGAGTCTTTAGTCTCTCATTTACTGGAAAAGTGTAAAACAGTACATGGTACTTCAGCAGGGGACCTCATCCACTACCACTGTGGAACCTATACTGTACCACCACTGGGGAACCTATACAGTTTCACCACTGTGGAACCTATACTGTTCCACCACTGTGGAACCTATACTGTACCACCACTGGGGAACCTATACAGTTTCACCACTGTGGAACCTATACTGTACCACCACTGGGGAACCTATACAGTTTCACCACTGTGGAACCTATACTGTTCCACCACTGTGGAACCTATACTGTACCACCACTGTGGAACCTATACTGTACCACCACTGTGGAACCTATACTGTACCACCACTGTGGAACCTATACTGCTCCACCACTGTGGAACCTACAGATGTGTGAAGTTAGAAATGTCACATGCTGCAGCATTTCACCTTCGCGGTATTTGGCAGGGAAATCCCGTTGGAAATCTCGTGGGATTTCAGACTGGTGTTATTTCGTTTTAGTGATGCACCACCGCCAGGTGGCGTCTTTGAGTAGATTTAGCAGGCTGGGCTCAGTGTTTTTCTCCTATAGTCTACGAATGAAGCATCATTAAATTTCACATTCTTTAATTTAAATGCTCTGTTGTAAAGCACTTTGAGCTGAATTTATCTGTATGAAAGGTGCTATACAAATAACGTTTAATTGTTATTATTACCTTGTTCTCAAACACATGTTTTCTCCATCTGGATGTAATTTAATTATTACGAACACCTATATCTAGGCCTACAGTAGCCTATCTATCTCGGTAACTGACGTCGGGTCAAGACGTGGTGGCTGTTAGGTCAAATGCGCAAAATAACAGTATTGTAAATATATTTGTTAGTAAAGATGTGGTGAACGTGGGGGTTTTGCGTTTTGTTTCTGGAACGCATTCAACTGGTAGGCTACTCGTAAACCCCGGAAGTAAATTTGAAGACGGGGCACCAGCTAATGTAGCCAAGTCTGAGCGCAGTAGGCTATATGGCTTCAGCACAATACAAAGAAAAAATAAGCTTGATCGACTTGTGGATCCATACAAAATTGACATAGTCGCCATGAGTAAAGATCACTCATTGCCAATCATATCCGGACATTAACTATCTTGTACATAGATAGCGGCAGGTTTGACAGTGAGTGTGTTCACATGCATATATATATATATATATTCAAGATCATTCAAATAAGAAGATATCGTGTATGTTTTTATTTATTTATAGCGGCCGCCGGCCGTTCAATGAACGGCTAAAGGGAATGCGCAGTTTCGCGCTGGCTACAGCCTATTATATGCACAGTTTTGCACTATGTAGTCTATTATAAATAAGTATTATTCATTGGGGGAGCTTGGACTCGCTGGGGACTGGTGGAGAGACGCAGAGTTGTTTTATTCATATCTCAACTAGATAATTCGATAATAATGAGTAGCCTAGTAGGCTATAAAAGGAATTCAATAGGGCCTAATAAGCCTTAAGTTGTAGCCTAGGCTACAGTACAATCACAAGACGCATAGGCCTAGCCTACCGTAAAAAGCGTTGCGTTCTCATAGGCCTATATTAACTTAGATAATTATTAATTATGCTCAGGTCATAATGTCCGTTGAAAATAATTCCCTCTAAGCAGAATTTGAATTGTATTAAAATAGGCTAAAATTAAATTTCCATATATTCTGATTCCTTCTAGGCCTATATAAAAAAAAACATTTATTTAATGTGTAGCCTAGGCTATAGGCTTCTGCGATGAACAAAACAGCCACAATGTAGCCTGCTTATCGAGCGAGAGGGCAGTCTACCATAAAGTGTAGGCTAGCCTAACCATAATGTAATATATCTGTACATGCATTGTGGTATTTCTTTATATAGCCCAGCCTGCCTATCAATTGTTTCTCAATAAACAGTTATGCCATCCTCTGAGTCCGAATAAGCAGGCTAATACACCGGCAGCTCTAAATGCCTTCCCAATCAATGAGACATGGTTGTAAAAATGATGTTTTATTGATGAAAAGGGTAAAACTGAAAAACATGTTAAGAGTCATTGCATTGATCGATGCAGTCCGTTCAAATAGGCATCAAAAGTAGGCCCATTTAAAATGACCAATTACATCTTCAAATCCCTTCTAATCTTGGCCTTTGATAGGGTTTTCCCCCGCCCTACTGCCAATTGTATCCGAACATTAACTATCTTGTGCATACAGAGCACAAACAATGAAACAATGAAACAAATAGATTTCCTCCCTGTCTGTCTGTGGCTTTCGCTACCAGCAAACACTGAAAATACAGGTCCTCAATTTATTAAGATTAGACTAGCCTATCCAACTGGACCACTCCAATGAATGTTGAACGTAGCCTACTTTTATTCTTTAGGTTTTAGAGAACAGGCCTACAATGTCCACACATGCATGCGCCATCTGACTAGCTCGCCACTCGCCAGCGAACCTGGACTAGACTATTGTAACCCCCCCCCCCAAATTCTTTTATATTCAATAAACTGGATGGACCGGTTTCCTAGCCCTGGATCGTGAGGGAGGAGGGTAGCCTACGTTAGTGGATGCTTTGCCATGACCGGCCATTCCACAGGTGTTGGATTGAATTCGCTAGTTTGATTGATAGATGGATGGATTTAACGTCCAAAGTAGATTGTGCAAGTATTGTATAGGCCCATGTGTAAGAGATGAATGGTTGTAACCATGAACTCAGCCAGAGGTAGGCCCTAGCTACTGTAGATTATCAGCATTATCACCAGTCTCAATTTATGTTTTCCTCTAGGCTACGTGTTGCCATTCATTTAAACCACCATCTCATCTAGACTACTTCTGTTGCTGCATTTTTACATTTATGCTTTCATGATTTTAGAGCGCAATAAACATTTTCCAGGATTCCAATAAGTCCATCCATTCATCCAACTTTGTGCTGAGCGCAGCGCAGGCTGGTAGCCTACTATCAAGGATCACGACTGATGCACTCCCTTAACACGTCTCGCAACTCCCCAGACCATCAAGAGAATTTCAATATGAAAGACCTTAAGTGGGGTATTCCAGGAGGTAGCCTAAAGGCCGTTTCAGACGGGGAGCGATATTCCGCCTGCGTTCTCGCTCGGATCAGCGGGGGACGCACGCGTCCTGCGCGCAGCGGGGAAAGCTGACTACAATTCAGCTCTTATCGCGGGCGGGCGTGTGCACGAAACGAGCACGCATGCGACAATTTCAGATTCAGCCACTCCGCCCCAGATTGTCCGCGGCTCCCAAATTGTCTGCTCGCCTCTCTCATTGAAAATGAATTGCAATGCGCGGATATCGCTCCTCGTCTGAAACGGCCTTAATGTAGCAAGTCGTCGGTCTTCATGACGCACTGTTATGCTTGTTTGCTGTGTAGATCCAGTCATAGAAGCGGGCATCTCGTCCGGCGATTTGAAACAGCTGGTCAATTCACCCCAACAAGAATAGCCAAGAGAAGGACAAAAATGAAACCACAAACGTTACTACTGGTCTTGAAACAACTGTTAGCCTAGTTCCATATGAGAACACTCCTCGGTCCAATTCCGTATAGTAGATCAGCCTGTGTCCACGTAGTTGCTAGCTAACTGGTGTGTACATTCCATGAATATCCAAAGCAATTATTCCCTATGTAGTTCACTATGGGTAACACTACATAGGGAATAGGGAGCGAGTGAACCATTTCAAACACATCTCTAGTCAGCCCCGTTAGCTAGCTTACTCGTCCTGATGCCATGTTCCATATGAGAACACTCTGCTAGCTAGCTAGTTAGCCTACTGTATTAAACCTCTACTTGTCCCGATACCTTGTTCCATATGAGTTAACAGATACAGACCCGACGACAGTTACAGAGATAGATACTATAGATAGGCTTTGTTCGTAATAATTAAAATTACAACCAGACAGAGAACAAGGAGTTTGAGTTCACATAGTTGTTAGCTAACTGGTACAGTTGTTTACGTTGCAGTCTAGCTTACAATTGCTTCTCACGCCATTCACTACCATTCCATATTTTTTCTGATTTAAGGACGGGTTTCTCTTCCTGCTTCTGCCTAAGCACTCCACAATACCACAATACAACGGTGTCATGTTTTACCGAAGGAGAAGTGAAGAAGACGGTAGCTATCAGTGGCTAAAGCAGTTAGCTAATTTAAGATTCCTGTAGCTGCTTTGCTGCTAATGCGAGTTCGTCTCCGTTCCTGCCCGAGAAACAGAAGTTGAACTAATAGCATCAAAATCAAAATAGCTACAGGAATCCTCGTTGTAAAGTTAGCTATCTGCTTTTTAGCCACCGACAGCTACCGTTAATATTATGGAAGCTGCTGTCGTGAGCTAACTTGCTATCACGGTCTTATCGTGCAGCTTCACAGCCTGCTATTAGTAGACAGCACTAAAGTTGACAAAATCACACTTGCACATCATTAGAATTCCAACCATTTATATGGGATTTATCATTCAACTAAACATGGAACCTGAATTCTACCTGATATTTCAACCTGCTGCCATCAGTGATCGGCGCGTCTGCTTGTTTGAGTCATGAATATCTTACGCAGTGACATTCCATGTAGTGTCCCAAAACTGTTAAATCATTCCCCATGTAGTTCACTATGAGTCGCACTCAATACATCCATGGTAGCACTACATAGGGAATAGGGAGTGAGTGAACCATTTCAAACACATCTCTGGTCAGCTCCGTTAGCCATCTTACTCGTCCTGATGCCATGTTCCATATGAGAACACTCAGTTAGCCTACTGTATTAAACTTCTACTTGTCCCGACAGTTAACAGATATAGACCCGGCGACAGTTACAGAGATATAAACTATAAATAGATAGGCTTTGTTCGTAATAATTAAATTACAACCAGACAGAGAACAAGGAGTTTGAGAACGGTAGGCTCATCTAATGTGCGAGATGAGCTACAGCAATGGGTCAATGAGTAGTATTACTGCGCCCCTATGGGCGTGCGAGCGGTGGTGCTGTAATAGAAATTTAACTGATCTAGTCAAAAGAGGATTTACCAAGATTCGCTCAAAAGGTTAAGTCTGGTTTATTGTGAAAAACATACGAGCGCAAGGACTTCCTGAACAACGCAACAAGGGTGGTATCCAGCGAAGTGCCGGCTCTGTCTTTTGCTGTGCCTTATATGCAGTCAAACACAGGTACGGTGCTTCCAGGATGTGATTGGCTACTCCATTGTACGTCATATGAAATGGCAGGCGTGGCCAAGAGTACAGACATGTGACATGAGAAAAAGGCGGCAATTGGGGACAAAGGATGACAAAGGATGGTTATTCTGTTGTAGACAGATGGCCTCCTGGAAGCCATTTTGTATGTTAGCACAGCTATGTGAATATTTGGGGGAGGTGATGAATTACAAAAGGAGAGAGAGAACAAAGGTTTAAGGTGTTTGGATGTAAATTCCACAACATTCCCCCATTTGTGCCTGAACAGGCACACAAAATAAAAATATAAAATCCAAACACAAAGTGTAAACATTCAGCTATGCTATACATGTGTAAAGGAAATAATCTATCCACTAGGTGGAGCAAAAAAAAAAAATTTTTTATTTTTATTTTATTGTGAAATATTTAACAAAAAAAAAGATTATTTTCTTTCCACGTGCAAAATCACGCACCAAAACCCCTTGTTTCAGAAATATGACAGGAAACAAGGTAAAACAGATGACATGATTATATACTATTTATAGTCTAAAAGTGGACAACCATTGTAACTCTTGTAAACAAATATGATATTTTTTCAAGATAATTTCAATGTTCATTCACTCTTGTTGTGAATAATCGCATGTAATTTCCTCTGGATCATAGCTTCCATGTTTGCGTCTCTGAATGTTTAATGTAGGTTCCAGTGTGCGGTTAGAGGTGCAGTCATTGCTGTTGAGATTGTCCACGTTGTCATACCACAACCACGAGAAGGAGGTGACCGGCAAGGTCAGTCTCCGATTGCTCATCAGAGGAGAGGACAGTGTGGCGGTGACTGCTTTGCCCTTGAGATCTCTGGTTCGGCTGCATGGACCGTCCTCTCAGCTACTTTTGACAGCTATTCCACACAGGCCAGAATGCCCTGGTCGTGATTGTTCCATCTTTGACGGGTAGGTTCACCCCGCAACATCTACTTCTCTTCCATGTTTTCTGGCCTGTTCTCAGGCTGCTCATCTGCTCCTTGATTTTGGGACGCAACGGCGTCGAAGTTCTCTCTCGAAGTTCTCTCAGCTGCTCTGGCAGCCGTCTGCGTGGTGAGTTGAATCTGGTACGGCCCCAGGTCGCGGATCAGGACCCAACGGCCTGGTTGGAGATAAGAAGAAGCCCTCTCTGGCGTCCGCAATGGTCGCTTTCCTTAGTTGGGACTTCATACGGGGAGCAGGCCGGCAATGTCTTTGAGAGACATGGAAGGAGAGACCTGTGAATCCACAGATGAGAGAGACAAACAGAGACAAAACAGAAGAGCAAAAGGAGAGTCCTCTGGTCTGGTCTCCCTGTTCCCCTCTTTGAGTCCTCTGGTCTGGTCTCCCTGTTCCCCTCTTTGAGTCCTCTGGTCTGGTCTCCCTGTTCCCCTCTTTGGTCAGGAACGGTTATCAGCAGTCTGATGAAGATACTCAGAAACATGGTTAAGTGCAAGCTCCTGCTTTGGGGAAAAATTGTGTTATTCAGTCAGGAAAACTTAAACAGGGTGTCTGTTCAAGTGTCATTAGAGCCAGTCGGGCTCGTCAGTCTATGTAGTTTGTCAGTGGGGAATCTAGCTTCTGTCCATTTACCGAATCGGACAGTAGCAGGGATCTAGGCTCTGCAGTAGCCTACAGTGACATCAGGGGCAGTGTAAGAATGACTTTAACATGCCCAGTCTCCAGTCATGATCAAAGCAATTGGATTTTGCTCCAGAATTTCTCTCGCGATTTTATGAAATAAAAATAAAATAAAAACATTCTCGTCTAAACAAAATAACACCCCCTAAGGGTGAAAACAAATTCCCTGAAGTCAGGATATAAACAGAGATGGGGGAAAAAAATCACTCAAATAAAATAACACTAAAATGAACTCGCTTCATTTACAATTAACAAAACATCAATCAATCAATCAATCAAAGCTTCATTTGTATAGCTAATTATTAAATATTGTATATCTAAAACTTCCCTCTTCTGCATTTGAGGACAGAGTATTGGGCACGCTTCTGACAAAATGGTCTCTTCCCTATGTCATACTTATCTGTCGCTCACGGTGAGTCGGTGACATGGCGTTGGCCCTGCATCCCACGAACCACAGGTCGCCCATCTGTAGGGAAGCAGGCCGGTAACCTCCATCTCCACCTCCGGTCCTGTGCCCGTCTCCTGGTTCGGCATTCACCCATCACTCCCGGAACGACAGTTGTCTGTAAAACACTCAGAAAAACACTCAGCACCGATGAATGTGCCTCAAACTATAAACATGAGATATTTAACAAAAACATTAAAAATATATAAATTGGGTTAGGAGATGCTGCATGCAGATTAAGACGCTGACAAACATTATTTATCTACAAGGGATGTACATTTAACACAGATCTGCTTGTAATTGGTCAACAGGTCACTGAGCTCTGCCCCCCTCCGGACATGGGGGCAATCAAGGATTCTTCCTGTGTGCTCCTAAGATCACGTTTCCAACTGTAGACTTCCTGACTTCTTCTTCAGAGGTGTTATCTTTATTGTCCTCAGGGACAAAGGAATGTTTACTCAGGACAGGGCATCTGTTGTCACTATCCTGTTATATTAACACAGTTCTACCTAAAGTGAAGTTTATTTATTATTCTTAGTAAATTGATTACTACATGAGAGTAATACAAGTGTATTGATGTAATACAGTATAAAAATATACTACATATCCCCCCTTCGAGGCGTCCTAACGCCTCGACACAAAACAACATTAAACACATACAAATAACCAAATCATCACACAGCAACAAAGCAAATCGGGGGCCAGAGGTTACTAGCACATAGCGCTGTCTCATATCCTCTTCCCATGCTGGAGCAATCTTCAGACATCAAACCCCCCGGTGTCGCAGTCCTCTCTGACACCCAGAGAGCAATGTCCGTAGCAAGATGGTAAGCTCACCCCGTCTGAAACAGGGAGAACACTCCAGAAATGTCCAAGAATGACCCTCAAGTCATTCGTGACTCCACACAGTTCATAGCTTCATGCTGGCGAGGGGCAACCACTCCTTGGTAGCCCACACAATGCACTCCAGGAAAATCTGAAAACATCAACACAGAACTTCACAGAAACAGAACATCCTATAGAAATAGACTAAACCTAAATTACTACAAAACAGAACAATCTAACCAAGGAGACGTGTACACACACCTGAATCAAAAACACAGGTGAAATGTAGGCGACATCCTCAAGCTTTATCGAACAAGAAACCCTAAACAGAAATGACATATAATGCTAAACATCCAGTAACCTCATGTTCCTACATATATCAGAAAGAGATAGACAAGACAAACAACAGTTAACAGACAAACAACATGTTCCAGGCAGTCCCCAGGAAGGCACGATCCAGGCTCCTCAAAGACCTGCCGCCCAGGGTCCATAGCACCTGAAAGATAACACTCAACACAGACTGGGGTCAATAGCAGAGGGGAAGGCCTAAAGCCAACTCCTCACAAACACATCATCATTATGTGAATGAAATTCATACAGTAGAATGCATAAACGAACAGCTTATGGCCATTCATTGACTATTGAAACATAAACTCCTGAATCAAAGCGAAAAACATAACCTAAACTCAAACACCTATTCAAAACCTGTCAGACTTTTGAGTTCGCACCAATACCTAAAAGATCATCCTCAGAAACATTCTCAACAACTTAAGACTCAAAGGCTCTACATCTATTTCATCCTCCCACCATCATGCACAAACCTTACGTCCTCAGCTACATCTGTCTTCTCCTGTTTATTTACCTTAAAAAAAATGGCTCTATCTTCACTTCGATTATACCTTTTTCCTCGCCTAACCCTACCAGAACGCTTCCTATTGTTTCTCTGTCGCCACTGTGGTCGTTGTTGGTTCCACCTCGCACCAGCAGTTTGATTGTCCAGCTGTCGTAACTGAGCAGCTTGCAATCTGGCTGCACCTAGCTTCATTTCTTTCAACTCCCTCTTTTCAATGTGATCACGAAGACGCTCCGCATAGCGGAAATGGTCAACAACTTCTTCGAGAGAAGTCGATTCCCAGGTGTGGCACATCAACCTAACTTGGTCGGACAAAGAGGAGAGAGAGTTATTCATCAATTGTTGTTTCAAAATCTTTTTATAATCGGCGTTCGCTTTGTCCATGCCACTGTGTGCGGCGAAAACTGATTCTAGCCGTTACCAAAATTTCTCGAACTGTTGATCGGAATTTTGTTTGCAATATGTGATACGGTCCCAATCCATCTTTTTAGGGAATCGAGTTTTGATTCTGTTCAACAGCGCAGTGTTTTGGTCGGCAAAATCGGCATGAGAAAAAGGCAACGTAATGTCAAACGGATCTTTCACATCGACCCATTTTAACCCAAGGCATTGTCTCATGATCATGGCGATTTCCTCTGCGTGAGGCTCATACATTCGAACTAAACTGTTAAAAAGATTTTCAAACTCGTCAATGTCTTTGGTTGGATCGGGCAAGGTTCTAGCTACATCACGTAGTTCATCAGAGCGCCAGGGTCTATAAACCGTAATCTCTGGAGTCCAGGCCGCATAACCAGCTGCATCATTTATTTGTGAAGGGCGAGGAACAGGGTTTGGGCAGCGTATCAGTGGCGCTTGTATTTGCGGTCCCTCCAGACTATCTCTAGCCATTTGCAGTTGTTCCAAATTAAACTTAGCCTCAGATATAGCTCTAGCCAATTCTTCCTTCCTGACCTGTTCTTGTTCGGACGAATACCTCGTAGAAAGGGGCGCGCTTAACTCGTATTGTAGAGGGGAGAGAGAAGGGGCGTGGCTAATGGCGGGAGCATGAAAAGGGGGAAGAACAGCCTGATTGGGTGTTGTGAGCACGGAGCAACGAGTCGAGGGGGAAAAATCTAAGTTTAAATCAGAGTTATTCTGCTGGGGAAATGGCGGAGAGACTGTCTGCTGAACCTCCTTATCTTTCCTTCCTGACCTAAAAAAAACCCTCTCGTGCTACTCTCTCCCAAATCTTAAAAGCAGACCAGTCTATAGAATTAACAGGCTTTTCCCTTAACCTAGACATCTCAAACACCTCTAGCTGAGCCCGAATCTTAGCTAAAAATGTAACACTAAGTCTCAGATGGGGATGTAAGAAATCGAAAATGCTTTAGCGCATAACGAAATCTCAGGCCTAGACAAATTGCAAGCTAGCAGTAGAATCCTGTTACATATAGGCATATGTTAGTAGCCGGTGTTACAGGGACACCTAGGGGTGCTCCCAAAATGTTGCATGTAAGACCCGGATGTTGTATGTGGGCGTGCGCGGGGAAATTCAGTTTAATAAAAGCTATACTGAAACAAATCCCTAATAAACACGACGCAGCCTAAAACCCCAAAACAGCAATGAAAGGAAACCTTATAGTTAACTCACGGCGGGAAAGAATACAATTTCGAAAGAAACAAAGACACATTAAACCGCTAAGTAACTCACCCAGCAACTGGTCCTTTGTTCTCCTCTGGCTCGATGGCGGATCACCGGGAGAGCGGAGTGGTGTTTTCCTGCGTCTCCCAGACAACCAGCTAGCCTACTGGAAATCTAGCAGTTACGATTTAACAGTGTACAAAATGTGAACAATACCTACCTGGATAATAGGCGCGCTTAACAAACAATACAAGGCAAGAGCCGAAGCTCAAAAATGCAATCAAAAATCCCACTGAGCCGGCGAAATAGCGCTAGACAAACACAAAGACAACACAACCCCGTTCGGGGACAAAAACAGACACTCCGGAGATTAGATGGTAATCGCACTCACTGCGAACTTCAACCCATTTGGAAATCGCACTCACTGCGAACTTCAACCCTGTGGGAATCGCACTATCTGCGAACTTCAAACCTGTGGGAATCGCACTATCTGCGAACTTCAACCCTGTGGGAATCGCACTATCTGCGAACTTCAACAATTTGGAAATCGCACTCACTGCGAACTTAAACAGGTTCCCTTCTGTGCTAATTCTGGAACATCGAACTAAAGCAACCCAAAACGTTATCCTAGAAGTGCACTCTCACTTCTTAACTACAGCCGAGCAGACAAACAATCTAAACTGTAGTCTACATCAACTGTAAGGGAGCGAGTCCCAAACCCAAAATTACACCTCTTCTGAAGAGAACCCCTGTAGCCTAAACAAGGACGAAGTCAGAGAACAATGCAATATCACCAATCCTAAACTGCCACTGTTAAAAACAACGCCTTTCGCCACCACCTTCCCCGGGGAGTTTTGCTTTCAACAATACGCCAGACCCACACAATCCGAAACTAAAACAAGGCAAATACAACTCAGAACCATAAGAGGATTCGTTGAAACGTACCTGTGAGTTCAAGAATCCAGTGGAAGAACTGAGGAAATAATCTCGGCGTGCGCTCTGGCGCAAGAGAGAAGATTGACTTTCCAAGCCCGCTATTATGGACCGACACGTCTGTCTACCAGTTCATCCACTGGAATCCTGAAGCAACACGCAGGCAGTCCTCCCTTTTCATCCGCGTCGCCAACTGTAATAGAAATTTAACTGATCTAGTCAAAAGAGGATTTACCAAGATTCGCTCAAAAGGTTAAGTCTGGTTTATTGTGAAAAACATACGAGCGCAAGGACTTCCTGAACAACGCAACAAGGGTGGTATCCAGCGAAGTGCCGGCTCTGTCTTTTGCTGTGCCTTATATGCAGTCAAACACAGGTACGGTGCTTCCAGGATGTGATTGGCTACTCCATTGTACGTCATATGAAATGGCAGGCGTGGCCAAGAGTACAGACATGTGACATGAGAAAAAGGCGGCAATTGGGGACAAAGGATGACAAAGGATGGTTATTCTGTTGTAGACAGATGGCCTCCTGGAAGCCATTTTGTATGTTAGCACAGCTATGTGAATATTTGGGGGAGGTGATGAATTACAAAAGGAGAGAGAGAACAAAGGTTTAAGGTGTTTGGATGTAAATTCCACAACAGTGCGGAATGCCGTAAAGCGCCTGTTAGAATACCGCGGGTCAAGTTACATTCTTATGTTCTCACATCTGTATACTGCTCCATCACTGTGGAATCTATACTGTACCACCACTGTGGAACCTATACTGTACCAAAGCAATGCTGGACTGCAGGAACAATACTACAGATGAATCCCCAATATGCCAATAGAAAATATGATCCTACAAAGATGACATGGTGGTTGTTTGAGAAAAACTAAACTCACTTTGCCTCACTCACACTACTCTTCAGATAACATCCCTGTCCGAGGGAACCTGGAATCAAATCATTTTTGTAATCTTAATTTTGTTCCTCGGCACCTAATTCATGTCAACTTGGTGCTGGAGCAAATCTCTGGCCTCGGGTCATGCCCAGTCGTGCTGGTTCTGGTTACTGGAGACTCGCTCCGCATGAGCAGGAGAGGGGCCTTCAGGTAAGCTGCCCTGAGGAAAGAGCATGTTGAGAGAGAACGTGCCGGAGCTACGGCACTCTCTAGAGCACCGCCGTGTCCTCGCGCCCCCAGGGCTAACATCACATCAAGGCCTTCATTCAGATGGTGACAGCCTGAAGAAACGCTCGCATGGCAGGATCACCTGGGCAGCCCCAGGGCTTGTGTGGGTCTACTTATTTCATCATGTGAGGTTGTGAAGTTGGGGAGTCTGTACATACAGACACTGTGATGTGTGTTTGTCTGTTTGTTTGTTTATGTTTGTGTGCACGCACATGCCAGATGTGAATGGATGAATGCAGCGCTGCATGTGCTG
Source organism: Borostomias antarcticus (assembly GCF_949987555.1). Classification (NCBI taxonomy): domain Eukaryota; kingdom Metazoa; phylum Chordata; class Actinopteri; order Stomiiformes; family Stomiidae; genus Borostomias; species Borostomias antarcticus. Next base: position 8,833,578 of record NC_140249.1, read on the forward strand.
TGTGTGTGTGTGTGTGCTTGCTTTGCGATGTTCTTTCCCAGGTTGTAATCTGTGAAAAACACCGTATTTAATGTGTTGGCATAAGTTCAAGTGAAACATGTCAAAACTTTTCAAAAGGTCTCGCTTCAAGGAAACGTGTTTGAGAAGCGCTTCTGGTGTGGTGCCACAGGTGCTCAGGAAAAAGGGGGAAATATAAGGCTAATGAAAAGAGAAAGGGTCCTGGCGCACATGTGGTCTCTTTAAAAAGCCTTTATTAAGAGTGGCTAGGGCAAATTAGAAAACACGAGGCCTTCAGTGTGTGAATCCAGTAGGTCTCACGCTGTCTGAGTCTTTTCAGTTCCTCACCACCCCTGATGTCGAGAGAGATCTGTTCTATTCCAGTTACTTTTAAGGAACTGTCACTCCCATGTTTGGCCTCAAGACAGCGTTTAGCTGTTGGGTATTTCAGGTTGCGGGAGGAGGGGAGGGAGGTGGGGAGTTGGGGGGGAGGGGAGTAGAGGGAGGTGGGGAGTTGAGGGAGGAGGGGAGGGAGGTGGGGAGGGGAGTGGAGGGAGGTGGGGAGTGGAGGGAGGAGGGGAATGGAGGGAGTAGAGGAGGGATGGGAGGGAAGTGGGGAGGGAGGGGAGGGAGGTGGGGAGGGGAGAGACATTAGCAGCCCTGGCACTCACATTTTCTAAATTCAGACCAAAACAAAGTCAGGTTATTCAAACACGGGAAAAAATCGGATCAAAATATGCTCAGTATTTCCCACAGGCTGGCTCATCTGACCGGCTGCTCAGTTATGCAAGGCAACAGCACACATGTTAATCAGACTCTCTACATTTGGTTTGGTTACATATTTTCATACTCTCACATTGCCCTGTCACTCATTATGTAGTGAAATGAATGCAAATAATGGTGTGAACCTGCAGGTTCTACTTCCACCATGATTGCTTCCTCTCAAACACTATTTGTTTCTGCAGATATGTTCCTATGTTGCCGCTCCTGCTAATTTCACTATAGTTGGCCCCATTATACAGTAGCTGAAGCAGTGACTACATTCTGCCACACATGTTGCTACTTAGGCCGCATTTACACTGCCTGGTTGAAGTGACCCAATTCCGTTTTTTTGCTCACGTGGCTCGTATCCGATATGTATTACGCACGTGTAAGCATGAACAAATCACATGGAATCAGATAAATCAGATATATATCAGACATCTGCTAATGCGACTGTCGGATATTCCCTATCATTGCGATTCGCACGTCATTACTTTTTCGCATTTTAATGACATATAACTGACAGATATCTGGACAAAGCAAGACTGCATTCAGCAAGTTGCTATTTCCCGTGCACAAATTACAGGTTGATGGTGACATGCACTGTAGGCCTACGTCCAACAACAACCAAACTGAAGATGCACAGCGCCCGCTTTCTCCGGACTGCCCAAGACGCTGTTTGCGCAGTGCTCGTGCATAGGCTACATATAATAATACCATCGTACTTTTGGTAAGGTTAACTGTAGCCAAACTGTTCATCATAAATGCGAGTTGCTACAATGTTTTTCTCATTAGGCATATCAGTGTCTACTATCTGTCCTTACCAAAACCTGTGGTCCACAACCGCTTGCAAGATGACCGAATGCCACCCCTTTTGGTTGAAGTAGTCGGTGTAGTTCTCAGGTGGAGCGATGACAGGTATATGGCTCCCATCGATGGCCCCAGCGCATTGGGGAAAACCCCAGCGGTTCTTGTATCCCTGAAGGATGGTTTGGAGCTCCTCACCTTCTGGCAGCTTGATGTAATCATGCAACATCTCGTCTCGCACAGCTTGGAACAACTCACGGACTATCAAACATACTGATGCGTCGCTTATGCCAAAGAGGTGTGCTAATGTGCGATACCCAGCTCCTGTCGCAAGCCACCAGAGCCCGACTCCAACGCGCTTATGCACTGGGATCACCCGGCGAAATATCGTATCTTCGTAGGAGAGCCTTGGAGATAGCCGATCGCATAAAATACCAAATGTTTCTCTCCGCATTCGAAAGTTGTTGACCCACTGTTCCTCGTCAAAGGTTCCCACCAAACGATCCCACCAATCTTGACTTCTTTCCCGCATCCACATATTCCTCTCAACCGATGTAGCGCTTTGAAGTGTTGCATACGCCCAGGTAGCAATGATGGCTCTAATCTTTCTTCTCCGCCCTAAAATTCGAGCAATATTTTGAGGACCTCTGAAGATGCTTCGGAAAGCAATAGCTTGGATGATAACCTCGGTCTCATCCATTGCGTTTAAAGAGCCGGCTGGTTGTTAGGTAACCAAGGTAACGAAACCCTCGTGTACGCATGCGGGATGTTTAAGTGTTAAGCAAGTATGTACGTGTAAGCACAGGTATCTGATATGGGTCACTTTAAAAAGTACATGTAAGCAGGCGGTCAAAAAATTCTGATCTAGGCATCAAGACCTGCAGTGTAAATGCGGCCTTATACACCTACCTAAATGGTAAATGGTAAATGGACTACACTTATATAGCGCTTTTCCACCTTAGTGGCACTCAAGATGCTTTACAATGGCTTCTCATTCACCCATTCACACACACATTCACGGTAGCTGCCATGCAAGGTGCTAACCTGCTCATTGGGAGCAATTTTGGGGTTAGGTGTCTTGCTCAAGGACACTTCGACATGTGGGCAGTCGGAGCTGGGATTCGAACCACTGACCCTTCGATCATTTAACGACCCACTCTACCAACTGAGCTACAGCCACCCCCTACCTACCCCTTCTGGTGATGCATGCTGTGGAACAGACACCAAGACCACTAGTCTGGGGGTCAGTTAGGCCCAGTGGCTTATTCTAAAGGGCAATTGGGTGAGACATGTCTAACGACACACCTGAGACAAGAATGATATGCATTCTACTAGGGATGGGAATTTCGACTAATTTTAAAACCGAGTAACCTAACCTGATCCTACTCGAGTAACCGATTACTCAAAAAAAAGATTACTCAAAAAAAGATACCGTCCAGACAGAGCGCATTGAACCCCGGCCCCCTCGGAGGGGAAAACGTTTTTTTCCGCCGTTATTACCGTGGCGGTGCTTTCATGTCTCGTCCATGCCCTTGCAAATAAACATATTTAAAAGCTGATGTGTGGTTGGATGCATTACTTATCAGATTGAATAACCCACAGGTTTTCATGAAGCTATCGGAATCGAAAAACGCAGCCTTTTAATTTGGATGCACTGCCCAGCTCATAGCCTATTAAGCCTATCGTTAGGCTACACTGAAAACTCTAAGCCTACAATATGCAACCAGACCTCTAATTTACTAATATAAATTAAGTATTAAACCAAGCCTTTACTGCCGATGCCGGATAACAAGTGAATTAATTTTTAGCGTTATCTAAAAAGCACCGCGGCACTCACTGCCTATTTCCAATTTATTGGACAATAATGGATGTTTCGGCGTCAAGCCTTCATTAGAGAAATGTCCATGCAAAACTAAATAGATTTATTGAACAACAGGCCTATTCATTCAATATTTCTTTATAGGCTGGAAAACGAGTAGGCTATACGCGCATGGACCTGTGCCGGAGCGCTCTTAAAAAGACTCCATATACAGTACAGCGCTTTTCTCCAGGCAGCCGCCAACGCTCTATCCTCTTTGGTAACAATTGAAAAAGGGCACAGGCGCTCAGAAATGCGCGCTTTCACGGCAAAACATGCCATATTGTATAGCCTTTAGATTAACCGAGTAGTGTTTATTTTCCGACTAGCAGATTGCCTACTCGGGTACTCGAGAAATCGGTTAACCGTGCACATCCCTACATTCTACACCTTATCCTGAACTGGGCTGTCTCGGTGCCTTGCATCTCCTGAAAGGTCACAAAAGCCACCATAGATTGTTACACTGTGTGATTGCTTCTCTATAACGTGTCTGACATTTCCTTTGCACATAACTTTTTAATAAGGTAGTTAGTAAAATATGTGTGAGGAATATTCTGTCACTATTGTCTGACATGTCGCCACTGTCACCAGCAGACCTCCCGGAGTCCGATAGATACCCCCGTGTCTGCTGTGGATGTCGTAGCATGTCTGTAGAATGTTCTCTCTCCTATGATGCTTTTTAGCCTCTCTTACTCTGAAATGTAATTTAATGTAATGTATTGCTTTATAAATGTTTTTAGCCGGTAGACAAACATACTCCAGGAGCTTGCTCGATCGCCTTGTTGAGAGGGGTCAGGGAAGAATTTTTACAGCTCACTTATCTGGCCCCCGGGTGATTACTGTTTTTTTTCTTCCCTCTGGAATATGTAGAGAGTGGGTCGTATGCCCACCTCCCTTGTTCTCTGTAAAGCGCATTGTGTTGCCTCTGGGTATGAAATGTGCTATACAAATAAAGCTTTGATTGATTGATTGATTGATGCCAATTGAGGGTTAGTGAAATAATGTAGATGACCTGCTGTACAGTATACTTTCTCACACTCTCACACACTCACACTTTTTGTCTTGGACAAAATATGTTGAGAAATGTAAATGATGACTTTTATCTTCATATGCCATCTCCAAATCCCTTTACCAAATAACAAATTCAGTTCGATGCTGCAAAAGCACCAGAATGTATCCTCATATATTTGATCAAAATGCCAGCACAATAACGCAGGACAACTTTGTGCTGCATGAGGAGTGGCATTCATTACTGATAGGATTCCTGCAGCCTTGTTAGTTTCCAGCAACTTCCCAAAGATCAAATTCATAAATAACAGCTCAGCCGGGACTGATAAAAAAAACAAAGAGCCAATTAAAAAGCGAGCTGGCCACCCTCTATTCCCTTTCTCCAGTGCCATCTCTCTCTCTCTCTCTCTCTCTCTCCCCCCCCCACCATCTCTCTCCTCGTCACTCCTTCTCCACCTTTAGCTTGCCACGCACAGTTCTGTTTCTGGCTTTGCATAACTAGGTTGCAAAGACACCCATGTTTTTAATCATGAGGAACCCAGGGCGTCTTGTCTTCTATGCCCGACCCTTCTTAAATTCACACTTATTGCTACCTTGCAAATCTTGCCTTTTTTATTTTTAGCTGACATAGTATCTTTTGTTGTTGTTGATTTAACATTCCAGGTTTAGGGAGCATTATTATGCTCTCTGCATCTAATGACGCTCTCTGTATCTAACTGCATAGCCTCTGATTTACTACAAATTGTAAACACATCTTTTCTTTCAGGTGTGTTCCCACAAACCCTGAAAACTGCAGGTCTTCAGGCCACTCTTAAAAAAGAATAATCTAGACACCTCACAAATGAACAATTATAGGCCCATAGCAAACCTCCCGTTTTTAAGTAAAATCATTGAAGAAGCAGTTTTTCAACAGCTGAACAACTTCCTGGCACTAAATAATTGTTTTGATGTCTCCATCGAAGTCAGGATTTTGACCACACCACAGCACCGAGACTGCTCTTGTTAAAGTCTTCAATGACATCGATTTAAACACAGACAATGGCAGAATTTCAGTCTTAGTATTACTGGATCTCAGCGCTGCATTCGACACGGTTGACCACAACATATTACTAGGCCGACTGGAAAACTGGCTAGGAATTTCTGGCACAGTGCTAGACTGGTTTGAATCCTACTTGAAGAACAGCGACTACTTTGTGTCTATAGGCAATTACAAATCTGAGCAGACAAAAATGACCTTTGGAGTACCCCAAGGATCCATTCTGGGGCCTCTTCTGTTCAACATGTGCATGCTCCCACTAGCTCAAATTATTGAAAACAACAAAAAAAAATACCATAGCTACGCAGACGACACACACATTTATATCACCATATCACCAGGGAACTATAATCCCATACAAGAGCTGAGTAAGTGCATTGAACAAGTCAACGATTGGATGTCAGTGCTGATGATTGATTGAAAGTCAGAGCTCAGCTCCAATCAGTAATGCTAAAAACCACAAACAAAGCCATAAATCTTGGTGTAGTCATGGCCTCAGACCTGGACTGGGTTGCACCAGCTGAAATAAGTCCAATGTAGGCCTAAGTTATAACTTAAATGTTACACCTAGCCCTTAGTAGGTGTAAGTATTCCGTTGGCATAATTTTAACGGTAGCCATGGCGCTTCGTCGAGAGAGATATTTTGAAGAGGATCATGAAGAAAACGCTATTTTGCCACGGCAGCGCGTTTTGCGCGATAGGCTACACCCCTTAGACAATTTTGATGATATTGATTTGTACTCGCATATTTGTATATATTTGTAAATCCATATTTGAATCATTTGTAATTTGTTTTAATAATTGCTTTCATTATTTTACAAAGCGAGAGTAGTCTTTCCAGTAATATCTGTGATGCGGTGGTCCATTTCTCTGAATGAAAAATAGCATTCCAAGCATCTTTTTTGTTAATATATCCACTACTGATGCTGCTAAATATGGCAGCTGAAGCCTGGTGCTCCTCCATCTTTAGGTTTTCGTTCGGCATTGGACATTGACTTCTGTCTCAACTTTTCAATTTCCTTGTGTGATTCCTGTGTGTGTGTGTGTGTGCCTCATATGCTAATTAGGAACAATTGGCACGCTCTTTCAATCATAGACTTATGGTTGAAGGAGGTCCAATGACAGCATAGATCCCCAGGTCTGGGTGTGCAGTCTTTGATCATCACTGGTAATGAATCAGAGCAATAACGAGGTCAGTGAGCTGTTTTCTCAGACAGAATGAGGAGTCTTGGGATGTGTGCCAGGTCATAATTCAGATAAAGAACACGATTAAAATGCACAGTAACACAGCAAATGAAACATGCACATACTGTAGCACATACACACACATGCATGCACGCGCACACACACACACACACACACACACACACACACGCACACACGCTATGAGGGGTGATTCTTGCCAGCGCTGCAAACACTCGGTGCCTTAACCATGTCACCTACGCTTGGATTGCGTCTATAAAAATACTTTGGCGAGCTGATAAATACGTTTGTGCGCAGGCATGCGCTAAACGACTATAGCAAATAATAAAGTGTGACTGGTTCTCAGGGCCAGGGCCACTCTCTGCACACATCATGTAACGTCTGCACACGCATGTTAAATCAGCAGACACTAGACTATGCTGACCAGACGTCCCAAGTCCCCACAAATGTCTGTCGCCCCGGTTTTCCACATTGACTAACAGATTGTCCAGATTAAAAAAAAAAAAAAAAACGATCATACTTGTTTTCAGCTACGATTACAGTTGAAACTAGAATTGATATAACTGCTACAAGCAATTCTTCTGTAGCCCAATGGTTAAGCATTGGGTTAAAGATCTTGAGGTTGGTGGTTCTAATCCTTCTCAACATAGCGTTTTATTTTGTTTAAAGGCTAGTCCTAATTTGTTTCATTTGTTTAGCACATTACATACACATTGCAAATTAATGAGACATAATGTAAGCTAGGGATGTAACAATATCGTGCCCCAATATATCGCGATACAGAAACTTCACAATACGTATTGTCAAGGTGAAAACAATACCGTGATATGTTTATTGTATATGAGTGAACGCTGGCTAAACAACGCTGGTAACAAACACGTCTTTTGTCTCTAGGCCTATCCATGATATAACAACAGTTAAGCTCTAACAGTGTATTGGAGTAGAAATGTGGAGAAATGCACTATTGGTGTGAACAGCAGCACTACTGCAATGCCTCACACCTGCCCTTAGTGTATCGTATCGTATTGTTATCGTCAACCCAATATCGTGTATCGTATCGTGAGATTAGTGTATCTTTACACCCCTAATGTAAGACTACATAGAATAGGTAGCGAGCTATTCTAAGCCTACATAGAATAGGTAGCGGTCATAGAACAGCAGGTGAATGTGAGATTTAGGCTATGGATTCAGCATGCAATTATAATCGCATTCATTTATGTCAGCGAGTCAGAAGACGACGTGTTATTGATAGAAAGGATACAACCGAAAGGAGAAAATAGAAAACTCACAGGCCTATTCTCGTGAATGCCAAATAAATTAAAAGACTTTAGATGTGGAACTCCATGTATTGATCGTCAGTTCAAATACCAAAAGATGAACTAGAATCAGCGAATTATGAAAGCGAATCATGAAAGGCTTGGCTACTAATGTATTGGATGAGAAATGAATAGATATAGGCTATTTTATATATAGGCTTTTTTCTAACGGAAACCCTGATATGCTGATAGCCCATATATATATACAGATGTGGGAACATAAGAATGTAACTTGACCCGCGGTATTCTAACAGGCGCTTTACGGCATTCCGCACCACCGCTCGCCTGCCCATAGGGGCGCAGTAATACCACTCATTGACCCATTGCTGTAGCTCATCTCGCACATTAGATGAACTATTACCATCAAACTCCTTGTTCTCTGTCTGGTTGTAATTTAATTATTACGAACAAAGCCTATCTATTTATAGTTTCTATCTCTGTAACTGTCGCCGGGTCTATATCTGTTAACTGTCGGGACAAGTAGAAGTTTAATACATTAGGCTGACTGAGTGTTCTCATATGGAACATGGCATCAGGACGAGTAAGATGGCTAACGGAGATGACCAGAGATGTGTTTGAAATGGTTCACTCACTCCCTCCCTATTACCATGGATGTATTGAGTGCGACTCATAGTGAACTACATGGGGAATGATTTAACAGTTTTGGGACACTACATGGAATGTAACTGCGTAAGATATTCATGACTCAAACAAGCAGACGCGCCGATCACTGATGGCAGCAGGTTGAAATATCAGGTAGTATTCAGGTTCCATGTTTAGTTGAATGATAAATCCCATATAAATGGTTGGAATTCTAATGATGTGCAAGTGTGATTTTGTCAACTTTAGTGCTGTCTGCTAATAGCAGGCTGTGAAGCTGCACGATAAGACCGTGATAGCAAGTTAGCTCACGACAGCAGCTTCCATAATATTAACGGTAGCTGTCGGTGGCTAAAAAGCAGATAGCTAACTTTACAACGATGATTCCTGTAGCTATTTTGATTTTGATGCTATTAGTTCAACTTCTGTTTCTCGGGCAGGAACGGAGACGAACTCGCATTAGCAGCAAAGCAGCTAGAGGAATGATCTTAACATTAGCTAACTGCTTTAGCTACTGCTAGCTACCGTCTTCTTCACTTCTCCTTCGGTAAAACATGACACCGTTGTGTTGTGGTATTGTGGAGGGCTTAGGCAGAAGCAGGAAGAGAAACCACTTTTGCCCCATATAAGTAAAATAATGGTCTCATAAGCATTTTTTGATTGTAAAATTGTGTTCACTTGTTTTAGTTTGCTATTGGTCAGCTTTGTATGTAGTTTTAATGTGAAAGATACATCTTGAATGTAGTCAAGACAAATTATTTTGCCTCTTAACTTTTGTCAAACCCCCTGGTTCCAGTCAATTGGATTATAGGCTATAGGCTACTTTCGTTTACAGTGACGTTACCTTATGAACACAAATAGCTTAACCTATAGGCCTACATAAAAACAATAACCTTAAATCATGTTTATTTACAATGTATTTTCTTTCATTGATAGCATGCCAATAGTTAGGGTGAGGAAAACGACGCACGGTCTCTTTAGCCCTGAGACCATCAGGCAGGCAGCTCAGGAGGTCGTTGAAGGCTATATATATTATTATGATATTATGTCTAATAATACATTCGTTGAAAGTACACAGGCTGATCTACTATACGGAATTGGACCGAGGAGTGTTCTCATATGGAACTAGGCTGCACACGCCCGCCCGCGACAAGAGCTGAATTGTAGTCAGCTTTCCCCGCTGCGCGCAGGACGCGTGCGTCCCCCGCTGATCCGAGCGAGAACGCAGGCGGAATGTCGCTCCCCGTCTGAAACGGCCTTGACTTCTGGAATCCCAAGGTCTTTCATATTGAAATTCTCTTGATGGTCTGGGGATGCGAGACGTGTTAAGGGAGTGCATCTGTGCGCTCAGCACAAAGTTGGATGAATGGATGGACTTATTGGAATCCTGGAAAATGTTTATTGCGCTCTAAAATCATGAAAGCATAAATGTAAAAATGCAGCAACAGAAGTAGTCTAGATGAGATGGTGGTTTAAATGAATGGCAACACATAAATTGAGACATAAATTGAGACTGGTGATAATGCTGATAATCTACAGTAGGGCCTACCTCTGGCTGAGTTCATGGTTACAGCCATTCATCTCTTACACATGGGCCTATACAATACTTGCACAATCTACTTTGGACGTTAATCCATCCATCTATCAATCAAACTAGCGAATTCAATGGCCGGTCATGGCAAAGCACCCGCTAACGCAGGCTACCCCCCTCCCCACGATCCAGGGCTAGGAAACCGGTTCATCCAGTTTATTTTAATATAAAAGAATTTGGGGGGGGGGGGGGGGGGGTTACAATAGTCTAGTCCAGGTTCGCTGGCGAGTGACGAGCTAGTCAGATGGCGCACGCATGTGTGGACATTGTAGGCCGATTCTGTAAAACCTAAAGAATAAAAGTAGGCTACGTTCAACATTCATTGGAGTGGTCCAGTTGGATAGGCTAGTCTAATCTAAATAAATTGAGGACCTGTATTTTCAGTGTTTGCTGGTAGCGGACTGCATCGATCAATGCAATGACTCTCCATGTTTTTCAGTTTTACCCTTTTCATCAATAAAACATCATTTTTACAACCATGTCTCATTGATTGGGAAGGCATTTAGAGCTGCCGGTCTATTAGCCTACAGTCGGACTCAGAGGATGACATAACTGTTTATTGAGAAACAATTGCAGGCTGGGCTATATAAAGAAATACCACAATGCATGTAGTCTAGATATATTACATTATGGTTATACACTTTATGGTAGACTGCCCTCTCGCTCGCAGGCTACATTGTGGCTGTTTTGTTCATCGCAGAAGCCTATAGGCTACACATTAAAAAAATGTTTTTTTTTATATAGACCTAGAAGGAATCAGAATATGTGGAAATTTAATTTTAGCCTATTTTAATACAATTCAAATTCTGCTTAGAGGGAATTATTTTCAACGGACATTATGACCTGAGCATAATTAATAATTATCTAAGTTATTGCCCGCTTGCCCTATTGAATTCATTTTATAGCCTACTAGGCTACTCATTATTATCGAATTATCTAGTTGATATATGAATAAAACAATATGCCGTTTTAATGGCTATGGGCTACTAGTTGTAGCTATATGATGCACTCTGCTCTTATACGCACGGTTGAGGCGGCAGCTCAAATACACTTCGCACATATCCTCTGCTATAGCCTCTCACAGACAGCTAGGTGCACTTCATGCATTGGTAGACAGTTCTGTTCTTGCTGCAGCTTGTCTTCACCATGCAAGTATTTTTTGGGGGGTATTCTTCTGTGGACACTGCGAGGGGCGCCGCAGGTGGCTGTTTGGACGCCAGAGCGCGCAGCTCTTCAGCCAACTGGAGGATGTCGCGTCTGGGGAGGCTCTGTGTCTCTCCACCATTCCCCAGCGAGTCCAAGCTCCCCCAATGAATAATACTTATTTATAATAGCCTACATAGCGCGAAACTGTGCATATAATAGGCTGTAACCAGCGCGAAACTGCGCATTCCCTATAGCCGTTCATTGAACAGCTGGCGGCCGGTATAAATAAATAAAAACATACACGACATTTTGTTATTTGAATGATCTTGAATATATATATATATTCAAGATCATTCAAACAACAAAATATTGTGTATGTTTCTTTCATTTATAATTTAACAATAGGGGGTGCAACAGAACACAATTTTAGGGAAAGTCATTGACAGGCGGACTTCAATGTTTTATTAAAATATAGTTATGTGCAAATGAAAACCCACAATCGTCCTATGGACCTTACCCCCATTTTTGAAATCAGATAAAGGCGTTCACAAGACCATTTCAATAATCGCATTATTACAATTATCGGTTGATGTCTCACTGTCAAACCTGCCGCTATGCACAAGATAGTTAATGTCCGGATATGATTGGCAATGAGTGATCTTTACTCATGGCGACTATTTCAATTTTCTATGGATCCAAACCTCCGATCAAGCTTATTTTTTCTTTGTATCGTGCTGAAGCCATATAGCCTACTGCGCTCAGACTTGGCTACATTAGCTGGTGCCCTGTCTTCAAATTTACTTCCGGGGTTTACGAGTAGCCTACCAGTTGAATGCATTCCAGAAACAAAACGCAAAACCGTCACGATCACCACATCTTTACTATTTAATATATTAGCAATACTGTTATTTTGCGCATTTGACTTAACAGACACCACGTCTTGACCCGACGTCAGTTGAAGAGATAGATAGGCTACTGTAGGCCTAGATATATTATAGGTGTTCGTAATAATTAAATTACATCGAGATGGAGAAAACATGTGTTTGAGAACAAGTTAATAATAACAATTAAACGTTATTTGTATAGCCCCTTTCATACAGATAAATTCAGCTCAAAGTGCTTTACAACAGAGCATTTAAATTAAAGAATGTGAAATTTAATGATGCTTCATTCGTAGACTATAGGAGAAAAACACTGAGCCCAGCCTGCTAAATCTACTCAAAGACGCCACCTGGCGGTGGTGCATCACTAAAACGAAATAACACCCGTCTGAAATCCCACGAGATTTCCAACGGGATTTCCCTGCCAAATACCGCGAGGTGAAATGCTGCAGCATGTGACATTTCTAACTTCCCACATCTGTATATCAGTGGCGGCTGGTGACTCAAAAAACTGAGGAGGACAGGAGGAAGAGAGGCAAACCGCCCATGGGCGCCAGGGGAATTTTCCCTGAGTCAGTTATTATTTGAAATATCAGCTTTAAAATGTGGATTTACAGTCAATTTTAGCATATGAAAAACTGAATAACACTTTCTTTAACTACATGCAGCATTTATTTATCATATTCATGATGTAATATTACAAAACAACAATTTCAATTCGTTGGTGACTATTTTAATTGTCGATTTTTGTCGACAATGTTGACTAATCGTTGCACCCTTACTAGACAATCAAGAACCGTTGGACACAGTAGAACATCTTTTTCAACACTAGAATGATCCCAGTGATTGGAAAAAAGTTAAATTTCTCCCTCTTCACTTTTCTTTTCATGGTTACTGTACTGCTCTTCCTCAGCGCGTACACATTCCCCAAGTGTCTTGTGGCTCTGCTCCAAGACGAGAACACTGATTGCCTCATCACCACCAGTCCTCCAGTCCCCATGCCAAGGCTAGCCTCTGGCTAATATAGTACCTGCCTATCAATCACGAACCCAGCCCTCCATGGCCGGCTGGAAACAAGCTAAACCGAAGCCAAAACGATGTTCAGAATTTCGAGTGTCTCCTCATCTCGATTTCAACTTCACGGCCTCTCCTTTCTCATAGACTTGGCATTGTCTTCTTGATTGTCTCTGTCAATACAGCTCTCTGCTCTCTGGCAGACGGTGTACTTCTAATGACTTGGTTGTCTGATTTAGCCTAATGAGAGCTCAGCTCCGTTCACTTTGCTAGGATAAGGATCATTTTCTTGATTCAGTTTGAGGAAGATAAGTTCGACAAATCTATATCATCTTTCCAGATGTTGTGCCTAAGGGCAAGTCAAGGTCAAATGGATTATTATGTGTAAATGCTATAAAGGTCAGAATTTTCAGGTTATCAATCAATCAATCAAAGCTTTATTTGTATAGCGCATTTCATACCCAGAGGCAACACAATGCGCTTTACAGAGAACAAGGGAGGTGGGCATACGACCCACCCCTACATATTCCAGAGTTATGTTTTGAGGGAGCAAGTTGGATACTGAAGGCTTGTTTGTATAGGCCCCTGGGGTTCACATCATATGCAGGATTGGATGTTGGTCTCGTTAGGGTTGTTGGATGTTGGTCTTGTTAGGGATGTTGGATGTTGGTCTTGTAAGGGATGTTGGATGTTGGTCTTGTTAGGGATGTTGGATGTTGGTCTTGTTAGCTCATGTCCTCCCACTGTGGCAAAGGACCTCCGGTCAGAAAGAAAACTAGTGCATGGATACAGAGGCTCAGAAAGTTCGCAACATATCTATGGCAAGCACTGTCCATCACTCTACTCAAGCCATGTTTCCATCCACACGTTTTATGCGAATTAAGTTATATCGAATTAAAAATGCCTTATGGAAACAGTAAAATTTGATTAAAAGTCATGAAAATCGACAAAAGGTTTGTACTGTCGATCTCATCGGATTTTCTCTTGTTCGATAAAAGTCTTTTGTGATAAATGCTTTATCCGATTTAAAGCTCACCGGCTTTATTCGCATTCATATTTTTAGCGATCCTCACACAATTCGATTGACAAGTGGATGGAAACATGGCTTCACTCATGCATACTCCTATTTACCTGGATCTTTTCTGTCTTTCTTCTTCACTAATTGTTTAAAGCCAAAATGTTTCCAGAGGCCATCTTGGCTGTTTTCCCTCACCAGGACTTGCTTTCCTGACTATCAAGATTTAATAGACAGGCCCAGATTAGTTGTCCTTTCTGTCTTACTCACTGTACCATCAACTGTCATCACCATGGCGTCTTTAGCTGCGCCTAAATCGGTGAAGGAATTCAAATAATATTCACTAATATTAAAACCTCAAACGGTGATGACTGCATGGTAGGGAGAGAGATTGCTTGGTCCATGTTGTATTGTCAGTCCCTCGTTCTTCCTCTCTCTCTCGTGTTGCCACACCGTCGTGTTCATTCCCCCCGTCTCAAGAGCGCTATACGTGTGCGCTGTCCTTAATGCTCTCCCGGGTCCCTGAGTCCGAGGAACACATCCCAGTGGGGATGGCGAAGGGTTGTTCCAGAGCTGACGTTCCTCTGGAGTTCTCATTTGAGATGAGGTTTCGAGGCTGAGTGAGTTCAAGCACCGGGGGTTTGGTGAGACTGAGCATCTATCGAGCCTTCGGCCACTTCTCACTTTTTCCGCTTGCTCTTTTGCCAACTTTCACTGATCCACAACGGACCATCATGCATGCGCGTGAAGCTGGGTAAAAACATCTCTGACCATCTCCAGGTCCATCAGCACCGGCTCCCCACAGGGCTGCGTTCTTTCCCCCCTATTCTTCTCCCAGAACACCCACAGCTGCACCTCCAGCCAGGGGCGGACTGGCCATCGGGAGCACCGGGAGTTTTCCTGGTGGCCTGGCGCGCCAACTGGCCTGGCACGCGGTGAATGCCCCCCCCCCCCCCCCTCCCCGTCAACAAATCACGCAGCACCCCCCGTCAACAAAACTAAACTGAAAGTGTTCCATCTCACCGCGTCGGCTCGGCTCGTGGCCTGACTTGGGCATGACTCCCGGCATTAAATATTCACCCAGTCCGGCCCTGCCTCCAGCCACCAGTCTGTTCAACTCCTGATGTTTGAGGACGACACCACCCTCTGGGAGATCAAACAGCTGCTGTCCTGTTGCGGCCAAAACATCCCGGAGCTCAACGCTCTCAAGACAGGGGAGATGATTGTGGACTTTTTTTTTTACAAAAAAATCTAGTACCCCTTCCTAGTATGATGTAAAACGACATGACAATAACAAATTCTGATTTTGATTCTGATCAGGACCATGTTGATGTACTTAAAGTCCCTTAGAATAGGTACACTAACTCCCAGTGAAGTGGCTAAGGAAGAGTACAGCACCATTTAAACTTTGCGCTGATCAGCAGTTGCAGCTCACATGCTACTGTAGGCCACATGAGGAGGAGGAGGAGGAGGAGCACACAGCTTGAGGAGGAGGACACGCACACTGCATGAGGAGGACAAGCACACTGCATGAGGAGGAGAAGCACACTGCATGAGGAGGAGGACAAGCACACTGCATGAGAAGCAGGACAAGCACACTGCATGAGGAGGAGGACAAGCACACTGCATGAGAAGCAGGACAAGCACACTGCATGAGGAGGAGGACAAGCACACTGCATGAGGAGGAGGACAAGCACACTGCATGAGAAGCAGGACAAGCACACTGCATGAGGAGGAGGACAAGCACACTGCATGAGAAGCAGGACAAGCACACTGCATGAGTAATTACAAACCCAAAGAAGATGTGCTCCGAGGAGCGTGAAAGTAATCAGAGAGGAAACTCTTTCTCACTAGAGACTGTGAGTGACTGACTGGGCAATGCTAGCTCTTTATTTCCCAAAGGATTCACTTGAAACGTTGGCAGTAAAATGATATAATGTGCAGTCAGAAGATAAACAGTAAATCAGTCAACTCATGAGCCGTTCCATTACTATTCAACCAGTGAAAAGTAATTTTGACACCATCTCAGATTATTGTAATTGTTTCTATAGTGATACTGTATACGGAGAATATACATATTCCTTCCATTCAATTTTTCGGGATTCCTCATTACAGAATCATCATCAGAAAGTGACTTGGTCACATAGTGGACCGTATCGTTTTGATTTGTTGATGGGGGGGGGGTACGGACCTTTTGTTTTATGTTCTGGACCTTTGGTCGTGAGGGGGGATTCATTCGATCCACCCGATCCCCCCCTGGCTATGGGCCTGACATGGAGAGAACATGACTGGACGTTCTTTGATGTTTATGTTGAGGTGTCCCCTCCCCTGGTGGATCATCAGGTTGAGGTTTCCCCTCCCCTGGTGGATCATCAGGTTGAGGTTTCCCCCTCCCTGGAGGCTCATCAGGTTGAGGTGCCCCCCCCCCCCCCCCGGTGGCTCATCAGGTTAAGGTGTCCCCTCCCCCGGTACCATAAAGGCTAGTGCGTCCCTACTGCAGAAGCCTGGGTTTGAACCGGCCCAGGCCACGTGTTGCATGTCCTCTCCTCTCTCTCTCTCCCTCTCTCTCTCTCTCACTATACTGGCCAATAAGACAGACATGCCTTCAAAAAAGAACATGCAGCAAAATGCGCTGCTCCCTGGATTATGTTCCATCTGTCTTTATCTCAATCTGGTTATTGCTATGGGCGCATTACTGGCATTGATGTGTGTAAATTGGTTTCATCTTGATTATCTTGTGTTGTTTCCATCCCCTGCTGCTCATTAGATTAGTGTTCTCTGCAGAAATAAGGGACAATAGACAGCTGATGTTTCAAACTGTCATTAATCACACTTTGATACGTTCAGAAAAAGTTTGTCAGCTTCATATATACCTAGTCCAGCTACAGTACTCATAGGTCATGGCTGAAGAGAATACTGTGAGAGACTGTAACAGTTCCTTGGAGACTTGTCTTTGCCCAGAGAGGTTTTTGAGTTTGTTCAGACGGTTCAAGATGACTGTCAGGTAGGTCCTGTGTGTCCTATCACATCAACCATGATAGCTGGTCGCTGACATATGGTAGGACTTCTATCACCTTTACAGTTCAGTTAAAGAATAGGGTCATTCATTCTTAGATGTGTGGACATTAGCAAGTCTTAAAGGAGTAGTAAAAGGGAAATCATGTTTAGCCCTGTTTTAAGGTTACTTATGATCATATACAATGGTTCAGATCAAAACGTTGACAAAACTAGCACTTTTGAGAAAGTCTGATAATTGCTCTACCACCGTTTTGGTCATACAATGGATGTGGGTGGGCACCATGAAAAATCATTCAAAAAACATGTTAAACTCTTAATTTCAAAGACAAGAAACTCACCGAGGTATTAGTTGGCGTTCTGACATATAATTCACCATAAAGTAAGATTCTAGTTAATCTGGAAAGGCTTTTTAAAATATTTAGCATAGAACTATTTAGTCACAGCACATACGTAAACGTCCGCAAACTAGGTAGCCTAGCAACATAAACAACAACAATAGCTACCGTAAGTAGTTCCGCTTCCTGAATCCCCTCTGCGGATTGATCTACAGATCTACAACGGTCGCGTCAATACAAGTCACTGGATTTCATAAAATGATCAATAAAACCCTACAAGAGTCATACTTTGTGGCGAATTTTATGTCAGAACACCAACGGACACCAATTACCCCCTCGGTGAGCTTCTTGTCTTTGAAATCGAGTTGTTTTTGAATGATTTTTCACAGTGCCCACCCACATCCATTGTATGACCTAAACGGCTGCTGTAGCTCAGTTGGTAGAGTGGGTCGTTCAATGATCAAAGGGTCAGTGGTTCAAATCCCAGCTCTGACTGTACACATGTCAAAGTGTCCTTGAGCAAGACACCTAACCCCAAATTGCTCCCAATGAGCAGGTTAGCACCTTGCATGGCAGCTACCGTGAATGAGAGGCCATTGTAAAGTGCTTTGAGTGCCGCTAAGGTGGAATAGCGCTATATAAGTGTAGCCCATTTAAATGGTGGTAGAGCAATTATCAGACGTTCTCAAAAGTGCTAGTTTTGTCAACTTTTTGATCTGAACTGTATGGTATCACTTGATATTTCAAACTTTTATTTTAAATGTTTCCCCTCTATTTGGAGTATTGCGTAACTTTTGCTCAGATTTGACTAATTATGCTCCATGAAATGTTTGGCATGCTACATGGCCTCAACCCATTTTAACAAAAGTTAGAAGTTAAAGTTAGAAAAAGACAGGCTACTGTGTGAGTTATTAGTTAAAAATTTGACATTTTACAACAATCAGATTGTAGGATGTGCACTTGGTCATGGAGGATGAAAAAGAAAAAAACATGTAAAATATGGCCTATTTATTTAAATGACAAATGTGTGCATGCGTGTGCCTGTTCAAGAATTTGTGTTCAGACATTCCTCATGGGATTCCTGGGTGCCGGAGTCACAGAGAATGAGCAAGAGAGAATGCAAGGGAGAAAGCAAGAGAGAGGGGGACAAGAGACAAGAGATTGAGAGGGAGGAATAGAGAGAGAGGCAGAGAGAGAGAGAGAGAGAGAGGAAAGAAAGAAAAATACATCACAGAATGGGGTTTATGCAAATATCTTCGAGCAGTAAAAAGCCATCATCCTTATTAGCCAATCGACAACCCACACATACATACTGTACACACACACACACACACACACACACACATACATACATACATACATACATACATACATACATACATACATACATACATACATACATACACACACACACATACATACATACATACATACATACATACATACATACATACATACATAGGACAGGAGGAAGAGAGGCGAACTGCCCATGGGCGCCGGGGGGCACTTTCCCTCAGTCAGTTATTATTTGAAATATCAGCTTTAAAGTGGATTTACAGTCAATTTTAGCATATGAAAAACTGAATAACACTTTCTTTAACTACATGCAGCATGTATTTATCATATTCATGATACAATATTACAAAACAACAATAAAACATTGTAAGCAATAGTTGTTGTAATGGATTGTACTCTTCTCTAAAGAGAGAAAAGAATTGATATTGGTGAGGTGCTGGAGAGGTTAGGTGATATATGAAAAGTGTTTTTGATTAGGGGACACTGAGGTGTGCTGGCTCTCAAACAGTTTATTGGCAAATAGATTTGACAACTGGACAATGGAATATGTTGCACAGCAAATGCAGTATCCAACAGTTCGCTCATGGCTAGCTAGCAATGGTACAGCTATGGGATTAGCTCATTTAGGTTGCTGTCAAATCTGCCACTCGTATGTTGCTATAGCCTACAATTATCAGAACAATATGAACATTCAGTTGAAAGTTTTCCATCCACCCATCCATCACTGGATGAGGAATAAGCACCGCAAAGCGATCAATTCTCACGCAAGCAGGAGCCAGGCTGTGGATTTCTCCGATCCGGTGTTGCAGTCTCTAGAAATGTTTTGGATGAGTTGCCGACAGTTTGCGCCTCCAGCCAATCTGCGCACCTGCCTATGCCGTAGCCTGACGTTCACCTCGTAGCCCCCGTACAGTAGCTAATGTTACTGGCTAATAGCCAGCCAGTGGAACTGTCGTGTTCAGACGGCTCTAGCTCAAAAAGTATTTATGTCAGCTTAGATATTAAGATGGCTAGAATCAAGACAAATAGACAAACAGTTTGATGTATAATATGTCCCATAATACTTTCGGATGTATTATATTATGGAGCTACAAACACACAAAAAGTCTCCAATGGCACAGGGAAGAGAAACACAGACATCAACGCCGACTCAATCGGCCTTCACTGTGGTAAATCTGGAATCTGGAATGTGATTGGACTATCAAAATGTCAATCATTAAATCCTGTTTGGTGTACTGTCCTCCCTTAAGGTAACTTTTCAGTGTTTTGGTCAATCACAAATTAGCAAGAAAAAAAGGCATTACATTGATTTAATATAAAAGAACCCGCCCTATAGGAGGCTAGCCTTCCTTCCATAGATATCTATGGGTCCTCCAGCTGCATGTTATAGATGTCACTGTTGGAGCTTTAGAATTTCAACAATGGGGTTTTATCTATAGGGAAAACCTGCTTTATGAACAAAACTGAAATAATATTAAATATTAATTATAAATAAATAAATTAATATATTTATATTTTAATCCCTCTCACATACATGCATACATACATACACACACACACACACACACACACACACACACACACACACACACACACACACACACACATACATACATCCATACAGTGTAAAACCTGATGAGTTAACTCAACTCAAATCAATTAAGGAAACCGATTGCCTTGAACCATTTGAGTTTGATAACTCAATTCACTAGAGTATTTGGAACTCTTCAGTGTGAGTAAGTTCAACAAGAATGACCATTGTTACCTCTACTTAAGTGAACTGAGGAAAGTTTACTCACTCTGATCAATATACAAATAGTAAATATTACTGAGTAAGTGTAACTCACATGTAATAGTATTATGTACTCATTAAAACCATTTGAAGTAGAATCATTTATATCAAGTAGGACTTACTTAAATGCACCATTTTTATTATACTTATTTAACTCAAGCTGCAACAACTCATTTTCCCTACATTGTTAAAATAAATGGTTTTAGTTATACTGGCTCAATAATGAAACCTAGCAACTTAATTCATTTAAGGAAACCGATTGCAATGAATCATTAGAGTTGTGTCAACTTAAAAGAAAACTAGCAAAGTGCATCAAGAATCAATTTGTTATTAATAAGCATCTAACACCCCATTATTTCATCACATGCATAAATAAAATACACTTAATCTTTTAAATGCAACACATTCAAATTTATTATCATTTTATAAAAAATTGTAAAAAGTATATCATAATGTTTTTTTCAACACTCCCTGGATTGAACATTTTACATTGCAGAATATATTATTGAAATTTAACAAGAGAGGAATAGAGATGGAGAGAATAGAGAAAACAAGAGCAACTGTATGGAGAATACCAGAGAGAAAGATCAATTAACTTAAATAACAAAAAGTTAAATAAAATCAAATAAGCTGCACAGTATTTTCTGCACAATATTTTCAAAATGAAACAGTAATCAATGTCAACATTATGTATGAACATGAACAGTTACAGTTTTGACTGAAGAGAGTATACCAATCAAAACATATTGCTACACTGAAATGCTTCCTACATAGGTGTGAATTGTCAAGTTCAACAAATTGTGTGTTTGAGTGAGTGAAGTAAGGCTATACTAAGGTCATCAGAAATACTGGTAGGCTATACTATGGTCACCAGGAATACTGGTAGGCTATACTATGGTCACCAGGAATACTGGTAGGCTTAGGTCATCAGGAATACTTGAAGCTATACTAAGGTCATCAGGAATACTGGTAGGTTGTACTAAGGTCATCAGGAATACTTGAAGCTATACTTAGGTCATCAGGAATACTGGTAGGTTGTACTAAGGTCATCAGGAATACTTGAAGCTATACTAAGGTCATCAGGAATACTGGTAGGTTGTACTAAGGTCATCAGGAATACTTGAAGCTATACTAAGGTCATCAGGAATACTGGTAGGTTGTACTAAGGTCATCAGGAATACTTGAAGCTATACTAAGGTCATCAGGAATACTGGTAGGTTGTACTAAGGTCATCAGGAATACTTGAAGCTATACTAAGGTCATCAGGAATACTGGTAGGTTGTACTAAGGTCATCAGGAATACTTGAAGCTATACTAAGGTCATCAGGAATACTGGTAGGTTGTACTAAGGTCATCAGAGATACTTGAAGCTACACTAAGGTCATCAGGAACATTGGTAGGCTATACTAATGCTAATCCTGATGACCTTAGTATAGCTTCCAGTGTTTCCGATGACCTTACTATAGCCTACCAATATTCCTGATGACCTTACTATAGCCTACCAATATTCCTGATGACCTTACTATAGCCTACCAGTATTTCTGATGACCTAAGCCTACCAATATTCCTGATGACCTTAGTATAGCCTACCAGTATTCCTGATGACCTTAGCCTACCAATATTCCTGATGACCTTAGTATAGCCTACCAGTATTCCTGATGACCTTAGTATAGCCTACCAGTATTCCTGATGACCTAAGCCTACCAGTATTCCTGGTGACCTTAGTATAGCCTACCAGTATTTCTGATCCCATTAGTATAGCCTACCAGTGTTCCTGATGACCTTAGTATAGCCTACCAATATTCCTGATGACCAATATTCCTGGTAGGCTATACTAAGGTCTTCAGGAATACTGGTAGGCTATACTAAGGTCATCAGGAATACTGGTAGGATATACTTAGGTCATCAGGAATATTGGTAGGCTAAGGTCATCAGGAATACTGGTAGGCTATACTAAGGTCATCAGGAATACTGGTAGGCTATACTAAGGTCATCAGGAATACTGGTAGGCTTTACCAAGGTCATCAGGAATACTGGTAGGCTATACTAAGGTCATCAGGAATACTGGTAGGCTATACTAAGGTCATCAGGAATATTGGTAGGCTATAGTAAGGTCATCGGAAACACTGGAAGCTATACTAAGGTCATCAGGAATACTGGTAGGCTATACTAGGGTCATCAGGAATACTGGTAGGCTATACTAAGGTCATCGGGAATACTGTCAGGCTATACTAAGGTCATCAGAAATACTGGTAGGCTATACTAAGGTCATCAGGAATACTGGAAGGCTATACTAAGGTCATCAGGAATATTGGTAGGCTATAGTAAGGTCATCATGAATATTGGTAGGCTATACTAAGGTCACCAGGAATACTGGAAGGCTATACTAAGGTCATCATCGGTCCTATGCAGGTTAAGTCTGGCTGAATTGACAGGGAAAATAAACCTGCATATTTGATAGTTAGCTCAAGGGGAGGTAAGTAAAAATAAATAAATAAACAGTGGTTGGTATATTGTGGTGGCTCTGCCCTTTCATCCAAGGACTCTACTCTGTATACTTCCAACTAGCCTACTCCAGCTCATTTTTCAAGGACTGCAACTTGGAAGGAAGTTCCTTGCGCCCACCCTCAAGCTTTAGGAACACGATCTGAATGAACTCAAAGAAGCTGCTCATCTTCTTTGGGTAGCTCAAGTGGAGAGCATACATCAAGCCAAACAAAACCACCACAGCTTCTGTCCAAGATCTGACAGTCATCACAACCTCATCCTCAAGGACAACTTGAACATACAGTGGTTTAAACGGTACCGCCTCAGGCGCAACCTCTTCATCCTCTCCCAGAACCGCCACAAGTGCCACGGCACCCTCCTGGACTTCTTCGAGGTTACTCTCCTAAACGGGGCAGAATAAAAATCTTAGGACACATTCTTAGCTGGGACCCCACCTCCACACACCCACACAAAAACTGACTATAAAAGGTCAGCATAACACCATAGATTATAGCATTATAGCATTATAAAGCAACGTGAAGCACAAAAATGCCATTAAAGACTGTACATATGAGTACAGAAGAGTGCAGGAAAACTAATAATGAGGGGGATTACCGTGCAGGTCCTGAATACTTCTGACGAGTCCTCTTTGAAGTACAGTGGTAGGCCAACCAGGGCTGCTGTTCTGGCTGCACAGATGTCATTCTTATCCTTAAAGACAAACAAGACAAGAAAGACAAATACACTTAATACCAGTTATCTTATGGCAAGAAAGCATACACTTGCCTTCAATAGGACACTTACTTGCTCCTCATATTCTGTTAGAATCTCTGCCATCTTTTCAGCATTGGCTCCGGTCCTGCGTTGTTTGTAGAGTCTGATCAGTTTTGGAGCATGGTTGTCAAGAGCCGCAAAGAAGACATAGGGCAGGTTTTGGTTGGTGATTCTGTGGAATTCCAGATAGAGCTGCAAAATACAAGCAAAGGCATGCACACAGGTAAGATGTTAGTTTGTACTGAGGAACACAGCAATACTAGTATCGGGCTGATATCAAGCTGAAACAGAGCATTATATCGGAGAATAATCCAAATACATCCAATCTGATAAGGTTGAAAATCGTCAAAGTATTCTTTAAAATATGTGTTACTTACTTGAGCTTCAGAAAACAAGGCTGGCCATCGTTCCTTAAAGTCTGAAACGGGTGTTGGGGGACACTTCACAATTTCTTCACGCCTGAGTGCAAACGTTTTCAGCATGCATTGATGGATGAATGTCATGTCCTTGTCCTTCTTTGTATACTCCTCTGCCATTGCTCTTCTCATCTCTTCCAAGGTGTCTACACTCTCACCCTTGGGAAAGTTTGGGAGATAGTTGACTTCACCCCTTCTTGCTCGCTTAATGTTGACCCGGGATGCATCAGCCTCTGGATGACTCCGGCTCCGCTTTCCTGCATTAACTGCCACATCTTTTATGCCGGCTTTGCTCAGTTTCGTCCTGTAGTTGCCCATTTTGAAACGCAGGCTGTTCTTCCATCCTTCATATCCTGTTTTGGATCCGGTCTACTTCAGGCATGGGTGTTTGTTAACAAGGGCCTCTGCAGCCTTGCCAATTTCCTTGCTACTTGGATAGGCTTTATGTTTGTACATCTCAGCAGCCATCACGTCAAGGATATTGTGCTTTTGATCCCTGGTCAGCTTCAAGGTCTTCCCCTCTTTCTCAAATGCAGCACTGCCTGCACCCAATGCAAACTCCACCTCGTATGAGAATGCTGGAACTTGGAAGACCTCCGGCCACCTGCTAAGACGCTCAGGTGATGATGCATCTGATAGTAACACCGTGTCATCTGTGCTCATTGAGCTCAGCTCTGGATCCTCTATTCTCACGATTTTGACAGTTGCCTTTGATGGCAGGTCTTCGATATTGACCAGATTGCATAAGGCATTGTTAAACTCTGGGTCTTCAAATTGCAGACGAAAGTCAAAGTTAAGGTTGAGCTTGTCTCTCACTTCAAGCAGGAGGCCATTCACTGTCTCAGGTCGCGAGGGCAAGGCTAGTCTTTGGGCATTGCACTCATCAACAATGACCCTTAGTTTTAGACCAGTTGTTTCCATATTAAGTGAACAGCAAAAACCTGCAACAGAATGAACACACCAAATTGGCACTTGCAGCTCTCTGCTCTTGAGTCGCCAGCACTCCAAGCACAGAGACAACCCATTAAATATTTACATAAATTAAGATTTATGCAAACATGTGCTCAAATCAATTAAGGCCATCAATTGACTCTTGTATAGTAAACTGTTTTACTCTACAATGAAGTGTTATCATTTACAGAAATAAAAAGGTATACCTTATGCTTGATCTTGGTACTGCAGCGTGAGGATGAAGTGAAGACTGCCCAGTGAGACTGGAGTTGGAAACTGGAATTGGCACCGCTACTCCATCTCTGAAAGAGGAATGAATCTCTTGGTTGTGAGGATCAGCTTGGTTGCCACTTTGTAAGCTGTCAAAGGCATTTGGTCAGTGAGTTTATGCACAGGGGTCACAGTATATCTCTTTTTTTGATCTGCAGTCAGCTCATAGGAGCGTAAATGCTCAATATACCCCGATTCAAAGTCTTGCAGAATGAAAAAGATTTGATCTGCAATGAGTAGTATGTTTTGGATTTCCTTAAACTCAGGCAAGGCACCAAGCATCCCAGTGCAGACAAACATGCCAACAGCATAAAGTGTTCCATCGACTGTAACATGTTTTGTTCTATAGACAGTACTACGTTGTGTGATTGATGATATAGGTGCATGAGTATCCTTTGGCAAAGAATCAACAAAGACAGTCTCAATTTTAGTGGTCTGAACTGATGGCTTAAGGAACCTGGGAGAGGACAGGTAAAATGCCATCATTTTCTGGTGTCTGTCTGCCAACGTCTTCAAAATGTTCTTGTGTGTGTCATGAACTATTTTCGTGAACACTCTATGCTTTCCTTCAAACCTCATGGTCCATAAATGGACCAGGGGACCAAAACATTTGATCAAATGAGGGTAGTGTTCAATGAAATGAGGCTTGGGACGCAACATCAAGTTAGGAAAGACTTCCTGTAGCAGCTGCCTGTGATCAGCTATCTTGCAGGCCAGGTACTCAATAGTGCCATCACTAAATGTATGAGATAAAGAAAGCTCAACTATGTCTTTCAACTCCATTAGGATTTCCCAGTGCTTGTCCCCCTCTGGAACACGTGAGCCTATGAGAACAGGCAGGAGTCTAAGCAAGGTGCAGTTTTCATGACCATTTCCTCCGATAGTTCCTCGAGTGCCAAAGGTTTGAGGTATTGGGTGGGGACGGTCAACCTTGTCAGCATGTTCATAGGGAAAATATTTTATTGCCTTATTCAGATCATCTAAGGAGAAATACTTTTTTGAGATCATACATTTCAAGCACAGTGCAAGCTCAACAGGAACTACACCCTCAAACAGGTCGTGTAAGATATCAGGTGGAAATCCTGTGATGGGGTGAAAGTAGGATAGATGATCAGATAACACACAGCTATCTTTAACACCATAATGCTCTTCACTGCCACCACTCTGGAGTTCATGAACGAGGTGATCATGATGATTTTTTGTCCTCATCACACAGCAACCAGTGGTTGCATCTACAGTCTGCATGTCTGCTTTTGTTGTTAGGCAAAATCGACAACAGTATGTAGAGTTAAAGCTCTCCTTGAAGCCAGCTAGCCCATGGGCAGCAAGGTTATCAGCCACTACAGAGTAGACAGTGCCCTGGACACAGCTACCTAATGCCTCAATGTAAACCCCTTCCCCTTCAAGCGTCTTCAGGTCTTTCAAGAGGGGTGAAAAAACACTGGCATATCCAAACTCCCTTAGATCATTAGAATTGCATAAAAGGGCAAGTTGTATAGTATGTAAAGATGAGCGATATTTCACTGGGAGATTAGCCAATGTCCAGTAAATGGCGCAGACTTTATGTATTTTTCTTGAAGTTCCTAGAGGATTTGCAACTTCGAAGTCATCAATGTAAAGAATCAAAGATAACCTCTGATCCTCTGAGAGAAGAGGATTTTCCTGACAGTAAGAACCATCACAATATGACGAATATTGCCCTGGCTGTTGTACTGTAGTCTCTTGGACTTTCTCTAGCACATCTGTCTTTTTCAGCATTTCTTGCAAAGATGTGAGGATGGGTACATACATGCATGTATGCTTAGAAGACCCAATTAAATATTCAACAGGTTTAACCAAAGGAAACTGTTCCTCATAATATGATTTTCTCCTTTTGGCAGTGGACAAGGGGGCTTGACTAGTGATAGATTTATGCAGGACATTACTTTCCGAAACAGCATTGACAATCTCTCTGACAATTTTATCACTAAAAGGGAAGTTACACTTGTTGAGTATTTTTGCGACCGCTTCTTTCACAAGAGGTTCCGATAATAAAAATAACTGATTCAAATGCTCAACAATTTCCTGAGTTGCTCTTTCTGTTACATGGAGTATTGTTTGCATTTTCAAAAAGAAAGCTGCCAGATTCTGTTGCAACTGCTCCTCTAACCCATCAGTGGTGCTCTCTGGCACTGGGGTGGATATGTTTTCAGTACAATGGTCAATAGAGCCTTGTTCCATGTCACTGCTCTGAGAATCATGGGGTTCAATTCTGACTACAATCAATGCATCATACTCTGAGGCACTCTGATGCTCTCTACATTTGTGTGAGTTGAAGGTCGAGTACACATTTGTTTTAAACATACAATCTCTGAAAGGACATGACACAACTTCTTGGTTTTTTAAATGTCCTCGAAGATGAAGAAACATGTCTCTTTCAATAAATGGCTGCTTAAAAGCACAGAGAGGACAACTGAATGTCAACATGTCTGCAGCCACCTGACCAAGACTATCAGGACTACAATCTACTCTATCAGCATGAAACCTTGTCATGTGTATCTTGAGAGAATTTAGTGTTTTGAATGTGCACATGCAGTTCGCATACAAACATGGTAAAGGAGAAATGGTAGAATATTGACTGTGTTGAAGCCGATAATGTTTCAATAAATGCACTTTGACTGAACATGAGACATGGCACAACTTACACTTCCACATCTTGAAGCTCCAGGAATGCTTCTCTAATGCTCCAGGAATGCTTCTCTAGTTTTCAGAGCTGAAAGAGTAAAATAATTAAATTTTCTGAACAATTGACAGCAGTTTAACTTCAATCAAACACTAAAATGCACACTGGGTTAACTACTAACTCGTAATACCCCATCTGTTCTCAAACAAATATATGAACATATACTTAATATGGTAAATTTACTACCACAACCACATAAAATGGGTAGCTAAGGTTTAGTCTAATCTAAAAGAGCAATGGTTCAGAAGCAACAGTTTATTAACTGATGTAGCCTAAGCTAGCTAGACTTTGAGCCTAGCTAGAGCAATGAAGGCTAGCAGTATTAGTATAGCAACCAGTTATTAGTGGCAATATACAGTATACATCAAGAATGAAAAAACATGAGCCAAAAAATACACCCAATGGTGGTAATCTTTCCCAACCACTGACATATTCATCCGATTCAAAAATATAACTCTTAATTCGTCGTTGACACTAATGGCGCCTGCAGCACTACGCACACGAGGCTCCCGCCTAGCTAACGTTAGCGAGGACGAAAACGTCTCCCTCCTAGCTAGCTAGTATGCCCCTAGTTAGCTAGCACTGTAGCTAGGAGGGAGACATCCGAAAAATATCAAACGTAAATTGAGGTGAACTTGAGGCTAACGTTCGTGTCGTTTGCCACAAGTTCAACAATATAGCAATAAAACTTAGAAAATACGTTTCTAACCAGCAGCAGGCTCAAGAGAACTGAAGATGTTAAGAGTGAAACAGAGAACGATAGGCTGCCTCAACCGCTTACTCTCGTGGCACTTGAAGAACACGTGGACGTAGTGCTTTTGTTGAAATAACGTTAACCTTTCTCTATCCGTTAAAATAATTTCTCTATCAATTAGAATAATTTATCTCCTAGTCCAAGAAGGAAAAATGCTGATGTATTCTCGACGTTTGAAGTTTTCTGGTATTCTGCAGTGTCCGGTCGGGGTCAATGTCACGTTCCTCCTCAGTTTTCCTCAGTTGAACTTATGCGCGTGAGAAGCCCGAGCGAATGAGTCATATGCGCATGCGCCAAAAGTTCCTATCTGCAGCGAGAGGCTTCTCAGAAGTTTTGCTAGTTAGCTTCGCGGAAAATATTATTTTCTTAGCAACCGAGCAACTGATCGTGAAACGGATTTCACAATTGAAATCAGTGCCAATGTTACGTCTAGGTACCCAGTGTTGCACTCCTCATTTGCGTTTTGAGAAATCATGACGTAACGTTAACTAATCTCTCACAAGCGCTCTCACTTGCAGCGGATAGAGGGAGAAGCACCTCCCGATCAGTTCAGTGGGCACTGGTCAAAGCAGTCCATCCCTCACCCCACCTAGGCACACCCATGTAGCCCAAAGCAGGCTCAGCTAGTCTGAGACTCCGAGTTGTGCCCAGCCAATAGCCTAGGATATGAGGATAGGGGGTTATTTTTTGATTGAGAAAATGCTTTTCAGTTTCTAAAAATTGTAGGCTATGCCTTTGTTTATATATGAAATGCTTGATAGATGCTATAAAGCTATTTAAAATACCAGAAAATCACCTAAAGGTACCCTAATTAAGCATATATGACACATTGGAACAAAGTTGTCTTTACTCAAAATCTGTCAATAATAAATCATACTCAAAGTAACTGAGTTTGACTCATGGTAATCACTTATTGAGTTCACTTTACTTAGTTGGCTTGACAGACTACAACTTTCTCTGCCATTTAAGTTGCATAAACTTAATTAATTTGGTAAGATGTGCTGTTCGGTTTTACAGTGTACATACATGTGTTTCCCCATAAAAAGGCTACCTGAGAGTCGTTGCCCATCTTTCTCCACAGGCTCAAAACTCATCTCTTCATGAAATACCACCACAATCCTCCCTCTTAAGCACCTATTGTATTTTTGGATTGCTATTCTTGCACTTTGCCTTCAGTACTAGATTATGCTCTTAGTCATAAAACTCATTAAAAAAAAAAAAGTTTTAGAGGGAAGATGCACTTGTGAGTTCTGGCAAGTAGTAGTACACTGGCTTTTCCTACGTTAAATGCAATTATTGTTAGTCGCTTTGGATGAAAGTGTCTGGTAATGACTGTAATGTAATGGATGTTATTGTGTCCACAAGAACATGGCCCTTGCTAGCCTGCGTCTGCACACACACCAACCCAAATATGAGCACATACTGTATGGGCCCATGCTACACCCTGGCACAGTTCCCTGTGCCCTGCCATGCTGTTGGTAAGCGCTTACACTGTACCCATGCCCACAAACCAATCATGACTATCTTTATACTGTAGATGCTGTCATGCTAATGTTCTATTCATAACATACAATACTGTAGAATGATTTATATTCATTTTTACTTGAGGGATACGAATTGAGGCTCATTTGTTGTCTACACAGTATATGTAGTGTAGGGTTTATTGTCACAAAAAATGTCTTAGCTTAGGTTGATTATTTGGCGTCAAAACCATTAAGTCAATCTAAAATAAATCTTGAACAAGGCAGATATCATTGTCCTTAATGCAAATATTGCAATAAAGACTATGATATTATTTCAGTTAGATTTCCATGCCCAACTATCTCCTCGGTCAACCTCCACGGAATTAGGTTGACCTCAAATTCCAATCAATATTCAGCAGTATGCACGCATTACTCATATTGAGATGATCAGATATTCTTCAGAGCACATTGATTTAATGGGAACCTTGTGTCTTTGGCACGTTGGACAATTAGGTTAATTAAGATACAAACACTTTGTACTCCTCCCAAAAGAACATCAAATGTAAATCAGGAAAGCAAAAGCTGTGAAATGAATTTGGACACAAAATAGGTTCTAAAGTTGGCCACTGCTTTAGTTTTACTTTTAATGCATTTGCAATATGCCAAGTCCAGTGAATATATTAAAATCTGTTCCAACAAAAACCCATGTCTGTTCTGCGTTGCCTTGCTCAACTGAATTGAGCAGGAAATCCTGTCCATAAATCTTTCAAGACAAAAAGACCCTGAACCCTTGTAATGTTAAATGTTAATTAAACAAACTGCCCAGTGAGGGGGCATCATTTATATTCATATTCTTGTGTCACCTGGTCCTCTTATCAAGATGTATTGCCCTACATGCAGCTACTTACTGCATGAACATCACACTTACTGTTCTAAGAGCTTTGAGCATGAGCGCTCTCTCTCTCTGTGTGCCTCTCACACACACACAAACACGCACACACACACACACACACACTCCCTCACTCTCTCTCTCTCTCTCGGACACACAAACACACACACACACTCTCTCTCTCTCACACACACACACACACACACACACAAACACACACACACACACACTCTCTCTCTCTCTTTCTCTGTGTGCCTCTTACACACACACAAGCACGCACACACACACACACACACACACGCACACTCGCTCACTCTCTCTCTCTCACACACACACACACACACACACACACACACACACACACACACACTCTCTCTCTCTCTCTCTCACACACATAAACACACACACTCTCTCTCTCTCTCTCATACACACACAGACACACACTCACTCTCTCTCTCTTTCTTGGTATCTACTAGTCTCTCTCTCTCTTTCTTGGTATCTCCTACAGTCTCTCTCTCCCTGCTGTGATTCAATTATTTGTTGTGTCTGCCTCCCACAAGCTTTCTGTCTGTGCCTTTTTTACAACTTGATTTTTTTTCTCACGTGTGTGTGTGTGTGTGTGTGTAAGAGAGAGAGAGAGAGAGTAACTTGTGCTAGAGAAGGAGAGAAGATTTCCCCCTCTTTATCCCACAATACTTATATTGAAAACAACTCATCTACAAAACCCATCGTCCACAATCTGCTTCTCCTACATCATCTGCATGTTTCCCTCTAAGCCTCCCAACACACACACAGATAAGAGAGAAAAACATACTGTTTTGTATTTTAATAACAAGCAAACAAGAGCGCCGACACCCTATAGAGTGATGCTTCAGCAGCGTGTGCCATGCCTGGTCGGCCAACCAAAACCAACCAAGTACACGCAAGGACATTGTCTACTTTCGTGCCCCCATTGTAAACAGGTTGAATACATTCTCTGTTTCCCACAATCCTCCCAAGGATGGGCTCCGCCCGTCTCAAGGCTGGGCTCCGCCCGTCTCATGTCCCAAGGCTGGGCTCCGTCCGTCTCAAGGCTGGGATGAGGACATCTCATGAACACACTGCTCAGTGCTTTTCTGACTCAACCATTCAGCAGCATCTCATCCCACCCAACCGTGAAACTTATAATTATATTTATGTTTATTATATTTATTTTATGTTATTTTTCTGTAAGTTCATATCATGGAAAGCACTTAACTCAAATCCTCTCATCTTATCATGAAGAATGATCCGTAAACATCAGACAATACAAAATTATATCAACAAACAACATTTTTTCACGTCTGATATCACCTTTTGCTGTGGCTAGCAGTTGTTTGAAAGTGTGCTATATTGTAATCATGAGGAATCCAACCATGTGAGGCCAATGTGAAGCTTGCAATTGGATGTCATCGGCCGTTTACTCTCCATAGAGTGTCAACTGTTAAGTAGATTTAACACTGAATCAAATATTGACCACAGTAAGTACAATAAGTTAAGAAATCTCCTCTTCGGTGGATTGTAAGGGTGTGGAGCTCATGCATTTTAATTGTAACTTTTTCAGAATCATTGTCACAGAATCAACTTAAATTACTGTAATGTGATTCATATTGTCTTAGAGTTAGAGAAACTACAAAGAACAGCATCAGCTTTCATGTTTAGTCAAACACGCCTTGTAATCTTGCTGAACACACACAAACACACACTCTCTGTCTCTCTCTCTCTCTCTCTCTCTCTCACACACACACACACGCACACACACACACACACACACACACACACACACACACACACACACGCTTGTTTATGCCTGCCAATGCTGTTGGCTATGTTTGGAGAGGACAAAGCTTTTAGCAACATGACTCAGAACATTACCCCCTACCTACAAATAATGGCTACATTCACTCAAGTGTCAATCTGAGTTTCGCTTAAAGCAGAAGTAATTTAAGAAAATATTTTTTTTTTTGTTGGATAAATGGTGTTTCTCTCACCACTTGGCACACCACTGCAGCAAGACAAAATGTATGTTCATTACTGCCATGAAATTCTGTCGAGCTCCCCTGTAGCATTTCACGCGAGCGTTTAGAAAATGCTAATCCTCTGTTAAAGAAGAGCTTACCCAGAACCGTATCACTTCTCCCATTGATTTCATGTATTTACAGTCTGGACTAGCCAACACTAAACCAACCACTCATTTCACCCTTACAAATGACTCCTCCCCCACACAGCTTCCACAGAGGGCTGCCTGACATGACTCCTCCCCCACACAGCTTCCACAGAGGGCTGCCTGGCATGACTCCTCCCCCACACAGCTTCCACAGAGGGCTGCCTGACATGACTCCTCCCCCACACAGCTTCCACAGAGGGCTGCCTGACATGACTCCTCCCCCACACAGCTTCCACAGAGGGCTGCCTGGCATGACTCCTCCCCCACACAGCTTCCACAGAGGGCTGCCTGGCAGGACTTCACAAAGCCGTGATGGCTCTGTGTGTTTCTGTCACCTGAGGACTGGAGGAGCAGTGGAGGGCCGTGCTCTGCCTCATCCCTACCATGCCGTCCATGATCCTCCTTGATCCATTCAACCTCTTCCTCGGCACAAAGGTTAACCGTGCGTGTCTGCGTTTCTCATCCATCCAAGCCAGCACCTTTGGGAAATTAGAGCATTCAACAAAACCCATGGCCCCTCCTTTCCGTATCAGCGTTTGGAAAATGTCACCCTGTCTGTGTCAGGCCCCCGTCAAACACGCCTCCGCCATGACAGACAAACAGGTGCTTTGAAGAGAGATGGCGGCGGACAGAATCGTTATGGCCGTCTCCCCTTTTCCGGTATTATTTTTTGCAGTTGTAACTGCCGCTTGGAAATCATAAAGTGTCGTCTGGGTACA
Organism: Borostomias antarcticus; assembly: GCF_949987555.1. Lineage (NCBI taxonomy): Eukaryota > Metazoa > Chordata > Actinopteri > Stomiiformes > Stomiidae > Borostomias > Borostomias antarcticus. The sequence continues at coordinate 8,867,883 of NC_140249.1, forward strand.
CACTGCGTCCATTAGCACACGCCGGCCACCGCGTGCCTAGCAGCCAGCTAATTATTTTTTCTTGTCAAGTTTAACGAATCGTAGAGTGGCGAAACATCTAGGGCTGGTGAAAAGTTGCAAGGGGGATTTCAGGGCTTTAGGATGTAGACTTGATTTCTTAGGCAGTCTCATAATGGCTCATTTTACTGTAATTGTACAGTATGCCAAGCGGGCATGGTCTATGTTTTTATAGGCCTCATGGATAACAGACCGCATCGTATTCATCCTGGTGTGCTTCTGTTAGCAGGAGACCTGCATGGTTAAAACATGGTCCATTAACCTTACTTTACTTGTCATGCTTTACTTATGTTGTGCCAATCATTCGTGGGAAGACAATATTGATAATTAGTTGTGCTGTATGGTACAGTAATATGTTCATATACCATAAATCTATCTATCTTTTGCTATAGAGAATGTTAGATTCAGTAGTCACATTCTCATTGATTTAGCGAGGTCTCTTTCGTCCTCTTTCCCTCTCCCCCACTGTAGAACGAAAGAACAACATATCCTTTTTGAACAAATCACATTGCAGGCTGATGTGTTATATGGAGTGTGTGTGTGTGTGTGTGTGTGTGTGTGCGTACGCACGCACGCACGCACGCACGCACGCACGCACGCACGCACGCGTATGTGTGTCTGTGTGCCTGTGTGTGTGTGCGCGTATGCATATGTGTGTGCCTGTGTGTGTGTGCGTACGCATATGTGTGTGCCTGTGTGTGTGTGTGTGTGTGTGTGTGGGGTCAAGACCAGAGCTAACGATGACCCTTTATCAGCCGGGAACAGACACCATGTCTGAGCCTGCAAGTTCCTGACTGGATCATTTCCCTGGACACATACAGTAGTTCCTGACGGAATCAATTTTAATACAGTTCCATGACACTGAATTCCTTGGGAAAATGTAGCCCCATGAAACGGTCGACTGTGGATTCTTTTGAGAGAAGATAGACAGACAGACTCCAGATGGAAAGTAAACAAGCAGAGACTGGGAACCATAGAAGAAGAAACCAATCCCTGAACAAGAGGATGGCAACACTGTAATTTGCCATGGTTGCTTTAATTAATTAACATATAATTAAAAGTTAACCAATTATAGACCATCATACCCAACCACTTAGCAGGGCGGATGCTACCTGATTTAGAGCCTAATTGGAGAGCCAGCGCACCAGTTTCTTGATTAAAGACAGCTAGGCGGCTACGTTTTATACTCCTCTAATGATGTTTGCACTGAGAAGCTCTCCCTGTTTGCCTGGATAAAAGTCCAGGCAGGAAATCTTGATGTGTGCTGACATAAAAAAAATATATAAAAAAAATCTTTTTTTTCTAAGGCTGGGTGAAAATGTATGCTGTCACCTCTCATTATAAGAGAACAGCTTGTGCTCTCCATACTCTATAAGGTCGATTTCCATACCAATATAAAGCAGAGAGGGGCTGGTCCCCACGCTGTGCTGGGGGGCTCTCATTTCTCATTAGACCCCATTCTCAAAGCCTCGCAAAAGCAACTTTTGCCAAAAAAAGGTTATTGCCATTACACACCGAGGAATAAAGGGAATCAACTTGGACTGCTTCCCTAGTCTCTTTCATATTATCAACTAGTTGATCTAGCACCAAGTTGTTAAAAGACTGGTGTGAGTCGAGCGTGTTGTAGCTTATTTTATTTTTCAAAGGTTACCCAGACAACCACATTGACAGGGAGGCAGTGGGAGCCACTGTGCATTCTTCTGAGATTCACATCTACAGCGAGAAAGAATGTTAGAAAGATGTAAAGCAGGGTGGATAAGATACAGGGTAGGAAACAACTAACACTCAATACGTCAGCGGTCTTTAGAAGCAGCACATACTGCATCTATTTGTAGAATCACACAACACAGACGACAAAAGAGAGTGCAGTACAGTATATTGTTGCTTTGAGAAGTTAATCAGAGGTAATTTAGCTTTTCTTCATCATATTAAAGGGACTCACAAACATTCAGTTTTTCACCACCACAAGAAAGTATTCCAGCATTCAGCCCTTTAGAATAAACTAGGCATTAAATGAATAGCACCTTATTAAGCCCAATCAGTCTGTGTTATACTGTCAGTCAACATATGAACCTGCACTGGGCCATGAAAAGCATGGGCCATTGCTCTGCGTTAGTCTAAATCACCCATCTTCTAGTAATCTGTCAAATCTTTTGTCATGCCTAAAAGACCACGTGTTAATATTATGCACCAAATTAGAGGAATTGTGCAACGGGAAAAGGAAGGCAGTCTCATCACATCACATGGGCAACATTATGCTCAGGTCGAGGGGGTGGAGCGGATGTGAGATGAATATCTAAAGGTAGACGTGAGGAGTTTTGTGGTTTCAGAAAAATAGTAGAAAAAGCAATCTACTGTAGATTCCTTTCCTTTTCATCCTCATATTGATGCCACACAAACCCACAGGCATGACCCCCCCAACACACACACACACACACACACACACACACACACAGACAAGGCTCATAAAAAATCTAAAGAAATGCATTTGGGAATTTGTAATGACAGCGATTTCCCTGCTAGATCAGCAAGGAGGCAGGGGTTATCTTTGAAACGATTTCCTTGCTTGAGCCGTTGGCCCCTTGATGTCACAGTGGAGGGGTGAGCTCGCGGTGTCAGCTACTTCACAAACCACTAACCTGTGGCGCATTCCTGTAAAGCATGCCCTCCGGATATTAGGGATGGTGGTTATTAACTTCACGTTTGTTTGGGTTCCAAGCGTTGGAGAAAAGAGAGACCAAAGATGTCTCTGACCACACTAGTTCCTTTTGACTCAATCGCCAATCAGGTTTGTAGGGCGTGGCTTAGTTTGAGGGAGAATATGATGAGGCCTGAGTCCTCTCTGGCACCCCGGAAAGGCTCACTCTTATTTCCTCTATGGGCAGGACAGGAGGGAATCTAAACACTATCGTCTGTCTTGGGCCAGGAAAGGATACCCGTTTGATAAAATCCTATGATTTCTAGAAAGAATGTGAAAACAAAAAACAAACATGATTACAAGATTACTCTCCTTTAGATGTCCATGTACTGCAGTTCACAGTCACCCAATGACATGATATATTGCACAATATTATATTTCCATTACTTTGAAATGGACGTCTGGAAAATGTTTTTTTTAAGTTATCATAGGACTGCTCCTTACAACCATTACTTTACGGTACAGAGTCTGGCTTTCTCCCATTGAAATGCATCACTGCACTCCTAAAACAATATCACAACAACATCATGGATCAAATAGGCTGTTTTACATGCCACTGATGCCTAGGTGATGCCTTTTGAAGGTTTGAAATATATAAGTTTATATACTTTACATTTAAATTTAGAGGTTACAAATGTGCTTTGACGGCCCCCGTGAGAGAAAAAACAACACCCAGACGTTAATCTTATCAAAACATCTAAAACAAATCCCTTTTTGTAGAGCAATACATAAATGACTAGAAGGCTTTGCTCACTTAATTTGTTTATCCAGAGGAAAGCGAGAAATAAATTATGACCCACTATCTCACTAACTGCCAAGCTGCTGGTGATGATTTCCCTAAGCCTATGCACCTGTCAGATTGTATTTGTGTCTTCATATTTCAAGAATAAGGGCACTGACATTTAGGAGTACGATAAATAATATCCAAATCCTTCCCTCTGACGCTTTTTTTTTTCCTGGCAGAAATGGGCAATGTCTGACTGTCTCAGACAGTAGGCTACTGTATGTCCGAGATTACAAAGCTAAGTGTAATAAGCCCTTTTTCTACAACGGAGAGTTTGGATACTTGATTCTGATTGGCTAGCAGCTGTAGTAAAATACTCTGTAACCCACGGCTGCGACCACATAACAATTAATATTAATGCACCATCAATCTCATTGACGAGGCCATTGATAAGATCAAGCGGTAGGCTACTATGCTTTGCGTAGCAACCACTCGCAGCAACCTCGCCTTTTTCGTATCCTATTACAAAAACGCACTCATCAGTCCGACTCCAACACTTCCACACCCCTACCAGCAAAAACGAGTGCTTTGGAGAACTGTTTTAATAACTGCACCATAGCTGGAAATATTCAAATAAACGTGAACCACCCGAAATATGCCTTATGGCTTACAGCCGGGCGTGTCCTTGAGCGGTGCTATGTGGCCTCAGGGCTGACTGTCCACAAACTAGCCTATAGAGAGCACCAGAAGGCTTACGCCAAATCCCTCAGTGTTGCACGGTCAAAATACTCCAATATCATAAACAACAGCCCCACAAACTCTAAACAACTTTTTTCCACTGTCAACCACCTGCTCAAACCTCAAGTCCCACAACACTCAGAAGCCACAGGCAAGAGGTTCAATGAATTCATCTCCTTTTTTAAGGCGAAAGTGAACAACATCCGCTCTCACCTCCACAGCTCTCCCACCTCACCTGTCCCGACTGTAGAACCACATGCTGGGCTTGGGCTTGGGCTTGGGCTTGCCCAACCTCTATGCTGCTTCTCTACCATCACACGGCAAGAGGCTGAGGACATCATAAATAAAATGAAGCCGACCACCTGTGCCCTGGACCCTTTCCCCACAGCCCTGGTGAAGTCCCATCTCTCTGTCCTCAGCCCCCTCATCACTAAGATCATCAACGACTCCCTCCTAGCCGGTCCCTTGAAAACTGCTGTCATCAGACCACTCCTCAAAAAAACCCACCTTAGATCCAGACGTCCTCTCCAACTACCGGCCTATCTCTAACCTCCCATTCATTTCAAAAATAATAGAAAAAGCAGTTGCCGCCCAACTCCAGCACCATCTCAAACAAAACAATCTGTTCGAAAGATTCCAGTCTGGTTTCCGCCCTGGCCATAGCACGGAAACAGCCCTGGTCAGGGTCACCAATGACCTCCTGATCTCTGCAGACACTGGCTCCCCATCCCTCCTCATCCTCCTGGATCTTTCAGCGGCTTTTGACACCATAGACCACAACATGCTTCTCCACCGCCTGCACTCCACCATCGGCATCTCCGACTCAAAACGTTCAAAACTGGTTCACTTCATACCTCACAAACAGAACTGAGCATGTTGCCATCGGAAGTGCTTGATCTGTCATCCACAACGTCACATGCGGTGTCCCCCAAGGTTCGGTGTTGGGCCCCACCCTTTTCACTCTCTACTGTACATGATTCCCCTGGACCATATTATCAGCAGGCATGGTATCTCTTTTCACTTCTATGCTGACGACACGCAGCTCTAGCTCAGCACAAAACCCACTCCCTCTACACCTCTGCCACTATCCACATTAACATCTTGCCTGGACGAGATAGAGGCATGGATGAAGCTAAACTTCCGGCAGTTAAATAGGTCAAAGACGGAAGCCATTCAGTCACACTGCATCAGGTCCAGTCATCCACCATCACCAGCATCTCTTTCTCCGGCCAAAACACCCCCCTCTCCACATCCGTCATCAACCTAGGTGTTAGAATGGGACCCCCATCTCACATTTGAGTCACAAAACACCTGTGCAAGACGTCCTTCTTCCATCTCAGGAACATCGCCAAGCTCCGCCCCATGATCACCCAGACAGATGCAGAGAAGCTTTCGTCTCCTCCAGGCTGGATTACTGCAATGCTCTCCCCATCGGGATCCCTAGCTACAACCTTCAGAGGCTCCAGTATATCCAGAACAGCGCTGGTAGGATCCTGATGAGGGTGTGAAAATATGACCACATCATCCCCATCCTCAAGTCCCTTCACTGGCTCCCCATCTCACTCAGAGTTGATTTCAAGGTTTCCCTCCTCACCCACCAGTGCATATATGGCAACGCCCCCCCCCCCCCCTCCCCCACCTCAAGGATCTTCTCACCCCCCAGACCACCTCACCGCCTCCGCTCCTCCACTGCGAACCTCCTCAAACCCCCACAGATCCACCTTAAAACCATGGGCATGCAGGCTTTCTGCTCGGCTGCCCCCAGGCTGTGGAAGGCCCTCCCCGACCACCTCAGGGAACCACAGTCTGTGAAATCCTTTAAGAAACACCTAAAAACGCACCTTATCACAAAAGCGTTCTGATGACTGCTTTCTTAGGTTGCATGTTTTTCCATATCATGTTTTTAAAATGCCTGTTTGCTGTAACTACTTCGTTGTTTTTAAACACCTGTTTTATAGCACTTTGAGATTTTTTTCTAAATGTAAAGTGCAAAACACATAAAATGTATTATTATTATTATTATTATTATTATGTGAAGGCCAAAAATAGACGAGATAGCCTATGTTGCCTGGCAACCATTTAATTCAGAACTATAGCCTATCGCTGAAGATTTTGTAAATACTAAAATGATAAGAATGATCGGTAAATAAATGATTGAATGTTACTACTGTGTGTTTTTTGTGAATATATATATATGTAGTAACCGTTGTAGAAAAGCAATTGACCACTCGAGGCAGTGGGTTACACAGGATTTTACCACAGCTACGGAGGTTTTCTAACAACGCCCCATAGCTGTGGTAAAATCCCATGTAACCCATTGCCTCTCGTGGTCAATTGCTTAAGCTACCTATCTGACAGCCAGTCTCTGGGCAGCTGCTGGGGAGAAACACTGTGCTTCTCATTATCATTCATATCCAGCCCAGCTTGTCACACAGTGTTTGGACTCGACGTGAGGCTCTAGCTCAAGCTGTCTTTCCTTAAAACTTAGCCAGATTCGTCCATGTCATCTGAAAATCCTACATAACCTTTGAAAAATGGCATAGCCACAAGGTTTCTAAAATACTCGTCAGTGACCGTAGCATTGACGAGAGAGATGCCTGTAAAAGATGTTGGCTTTCCAGACCAGTGTTGAGAGGAATGTGACTCGGCTGACACCGGCTGGAAATAAAATATAAAGTTGAATAAATGCATCAGCAATGGCTGGATACACACAGTACAGGCCAGAGCAGTGTAAGGGCTGGGAGGCCATTATCAAGCTTGTCTAAGATGACAATGAAAAGAACATGCTAGACCTTTATTTTTTTTCCCCAGACACTGCAGGAGTTCCAGTTCCACTCTGCATGTGATCGAATGACGGCCTTTAGAAATCAGTAGAGCAGACAGGTGGGCCCTACATGCGTGGCGGGTTAGTGGGATACTAATCAGGCGACGCCACTGAAGACAGGAGTGATGACAGGAAAATGACGTCTCATTCCCTGCTGGGGGGTGCACTGGGCAGAGCTGTTGCATTCATTTCATCAGCAGCATCCGTTTGGAAATAAGAGGGAGTGAAGGGAGGTAGAGAGGGAGAGGGAGACAGAGAGACTCAGGCATGTGTTCTCAGAGTAGGGGAATCTGTCACTAATTGGCATGGAGATGTGCTTCCTCTCAACGCCACAGCATCAGAGCGAGTGGCGGCTCCAAACTGAAACACAACTAGAACGGGTGCTCCGAGAGCACAGGCCTCTGCCCGTTCTAGAACGGGTGCTCCGAGAGCACAGGGCTCTGCCGTTCTAGAACAGCTAGAACGGGTGCTCCGAGAGCACAGGGCTCTGCCCGTTCTAGAACGGGTGCTCAGAGAGCACAGGGCTCTGCCCGTTCTAGAACGGGTGCTCCGAGAGCACAGGGCTCAGCGGTCGCTGGGCGGAGCCAAAAACAAAACAAAAACATGATGCTCAATTAACCGGATATCTGTTAGCAAAATATGGCATCTTAGTCAGAAACAATCCACTATGTAATATAGGCCTAGGAGAACACACAGACAATTCCCCCCAGTTCATATTGCACCAGGCATTAATTCTGATAAGGACAACTGAAGAGGAGGACAACTTGGCCTGTCAATTAGGTGTGGAAATAATGTGATAGGATGAAAGGTCAAAAAGAGCACATTCTAACTTGTTATGACTATCATGTCTCTCCTCTTCAATTCCTCACTTATTTGTGTGTGATGTCTCACTCCTTCCTTCGTGGCACAGCAAAGCCTCTTGAATCCTGAGATAAAAAGGGATATATTACAATTACATTAAATGATGTTGAGCATTGCCTGACTGCATTCTTCACCCTGTGTGTGTGTGTGTGTGTGTGTGTGTGTGTGTGTGTGTGTGTGTGTGTGTGTGTGTGTGTGTGTGTGTGCGTGTGTGGGCTCAGCTTCAAAATCTGTTTTTGGTCAATCTCATCTAGAATGTCATTGAATTACATTGCAGTGGATTTTTCCAGATATCAACATTTTGAAGGGGAAACAATAATAATAAGTGTTCATTGACAGCTGTGGGTTTTTGTGTAGAGGTACAGTCGCACAATAATCCCAAGGCACCATGGTAACAGTTAGCTGCCAGTTGTATTTTTTGCAGTACTAGTAAGAGTACGTGCCTATTATTACCACAGAATATCCTATTATTACCACAGAATATCCTATTATTACCACAGAATATCCTATTATTACCAAATAATATCCTATTATTACCACAGAATATCCTATTATTACCAAAGAATATCCTATTATTACCACAGAATATCCTATTATTACCACAGAATATCCTATTATTACCACAGAATATCCTTGTTCAGGGAAATAGTAGTAATTTATACTATGTCAATTGTAGCTGAAAAGTGTACTTTTAAGATAAGGCTCCTTCTGTCTTTGAACTTTTGTTTTTAAAATCAATGGAGGCAACTGGTATGCCCTGAAAAGATATGCCAGCAGAAGATAACAACTGCTTCTGAAAGGTCTCTTTCATTGTGCTGCTTATTTTTGTACACTTCCTCTGGAATCAAGTCATCACAGATTCACCCGGTGTTATACTGTAATGACATCCAACAGGCTCTTGATGGGTTCAAGATTCGCTCCCTCTAGACTCTCTCCCCACTATCAGGAGGAATGTGTAGCAGGGGAAGATAGACAGTAGCAGCACTATGATCTACGTAGCTCTTTCTCTCTCTCCCTCTCTCTTTCTCTCTCTCTGTCTACTCACCCTCTTTGCCATCTGTCTGGGATTAGCGAACAAACACAGATGTTATCTGATCAGGCACTGTAAAGGAGAGCCACAGGGGGCTGCCACAGACCCGTCTCCCGGCAGGACTTGCCGACATTTCTGCCAGGGCAGGTTCAACTGCTCATGAGCACCTTTAGCTTATCATACTCTCATGCCTTGGTGTGTGTGTTGAATGGGCTGCCCTGTAGTGTACTGTCTCTAATCATCTCAGCCAGGGACTCTAACTCAGGGTGCTTCATTTACATTTACAGCATGTTCCTCCACACCTGGCTACCTCCAACTAGTGTGATACTAGTGTGATACTAGTGTGAGTCTAGTGTGAGTCTAGTGTGAGTCTAGTGTGATACTAGTGTGATACTAGTGTGATACTAGTGTGAGTCTAGTGTGATACTAGTGTGATACTAGTGTGAGTCTAGTGTGATACTAGTGTGAGTCTAGTGTGATACTAGTGTGATACTAGTGTGAGTCTAGTGTGATACTAGTGTGATACTAGTGTGATACTAGTGTGAGTCTAGTGTGATACTAGTCTGATACTAGTGTGATACTAGTGTGAGTCTAGTGTGATACTAGTGTGATACTAGTGTGATACTAGTGTGAGTCTAGTGTGATACTGGTGTGATTCATACTAGCGTGATACTAATCTGGGTTTAATAGCACTGTCTATATATTTTTTTTAGCTTTGCTTCCTTAACACCATATATGGTGTTCTACAATTGAATGATGTTACGACCAGCTATACCTGAAGAGGCCGGTGATTATATGTCTCAAGAGTGTAATGCACACTTAAGCCTCATAGTTGGAACAATCTAATTGAAGATTTAGGTTACATGGGGCGAGTTTGTGTAGTGGGATTGTCTAATTTGTCGAGTGACCATACCTATTCAAGATAAGTTAAAGTGCAATTCTGGTTCCTCTGTTTGAACGTTACTGGTTAACTGAGCGCTCTGTCCACAGGACCATTGGCGATTTTATAGGGGGGGCAGGGGGGGCAAGTGCCCCCCCTGATTGGACAGCCCAACTCTGCTCAGATTCTTAAAAAAAAAAAAAAAAAAAAAAACTTTTTTTTTTACTAATTAACACAATTATTAAATACATAATTGTGGTTTGTACCAGTTTGTGTTAGATCATCATTAATTTTAAAAGTGTATTTATTACTTAAACTAGGCTACCTTTAAAAATATATATATATTCATAATCCACTAATGGCACAACTCGTCCGTCGAAAAAGATGAGATCTGACTGTACTGCTCAGTGCTCAACAAGCTACAACTAGCCAACCTGCTCATAATGGCAAAAAGAGCTATAAAAACAATTTACCACTTCTTCATGAAATAAAATAAAATCTGGCAATGCTAATGAAGAAGCTACCACTCGAAATGACAGCGCAGCAGGTGCAATCGAATGCAGAAGTGCTCCAGAGGCTATCGAAGCTAGCACTAGCACTAGCAACATCACCATCGGCGAGGAAGCTAGCACCAGCAGGCAGTTGCAGTTTGATGTTGTGATGTTGGGTATGGCCTAGTGCTCGGTCATAAAGTCATATTGACATGCTCGTGGTGTCTAGATGAAGTTTGATGCGTTGTACATATTGAATTGTCATACGGATTTCTTATAGGCATACTGTTCACAACTGGTATTCTTTGTAAATAGATGGGACGAGACGGCAGAACTGGTTGTTTTTTTTTCTCACGTCAAAATGTTGCCCCCCCTACTCTCAGAGGCTAAAATCGCCTATGCACAGGACATAAGAGTATCAATTGCACCTGATCTTGGGAAATACTGCTAGAAATAGCTCAAAGATACTGTAAGAAATACAGCTCAAAGATGCTGCTATACATTGCTCAAAGCCCCATTTGGATCATCTCTACTCCTCCTCCTTCTCTTACATTCCCTGCACTTTTTCTACCCCCTAGGCAGACCTATCAGAAGTGTTGGGTTGCTCTGAAGAAACCACCCGACCCAAAAGCCTCATTCTACTTTCCGTGCCCCCTCCCTCCCCCCCCTCCCTCCCCACCAGTTACTACGAAACAGCGGGGATTGGTTTGGCTTGTTCCCCAGAGAAACATGGCCTGTATTGCTACAGACTAGACAGGAGTGCGACTGAATATTCTGCTTCCAGTCAATAGTTTAACTCTGAGGCTGGGTTCCACCAACAAGGATTAACTCTTAAACTAGTTTAAAAAATAAACTAGGTTTATTTTTTAAACCTACTGCACCTTTAGACCTAGTTTAAACTTAGTTTACAATTATTTCTAGTTAAATATAACCATTTGGCAATCTCAGTTTAATTCCCATTTAAATCTTAATTAAATTCAAGTCTGTTGCAGCAGTAATTCTAATCCCAGTCTAAACCTGGATATTTAAACACCCCCAGAGCAGGTTTATCTCAATGGTATTGACAGCATGACTAGATTTGAATGTGTTCTGTATATTTGTTGTGCAACCTTTCAACTGCCCAGCTGTCAAAACTAATTGCCAACAAACTGGTTGTTATGTTAGCCTGCTATTTTCCCCAAATAAATGTGACAGTATTATGATCAGTCGAGACAGGAGTGACAGCCTCAGCTAGCTTGCTTGACATTGTAGGTCAGTTAGCTAGCTAGTTTACAGAGCTCTAAAGATATTGTGATATTATGATGTTTTTAAGTTTATAATGTTAATTAAGTGAGTTTTGTGAGTTTGTGAGTTTTTTTATTATTGTGAGTTTTGTGTTTCTGTAACCATCTTCAGCATCATGACACACACGTTTAGACCACAGTATGATCAATTAAACAACCTTTTTCATCACAGTCTCTATACATCATCATCATTGCTTTCAAGCATTACGGCTTGGCAATCGTCAATGTTCTGGCACTGGCTGCTGCATTGACACATGTTGGTACCGGCTAAGTCTAGCCTAATATCAGAAAGAATTGTCAACTTATTACACTGTTGAGAACCTCAGTCTGACACTGCTTCCACTCTTACTAATTTCCATGGGGAAGGGAGATTCGATTTTAACATCATTGGTGATGCATAGAGATGACAACCATAAACAACAAATGAACTGAACTGAACGGAGAGGTAGACTACATTTTTACTTCTAAATATAAAAAGGGTAATGAGTAATAACTAATATATTACATTTTTTGAGTAACGAGCCCAACACTGGTTTTCATACAGTGGAATACTAACCATCCTCTCCCGTTTCCCTCCCCAGGAATGCTGATGATACAGCATAACATGTATTTAAATTATAATAATTATATTAATCTGCTCCTACATTGGGAGCAGTATTATGTATTTTGCAGACAGACTTTGACTCGATCCAGAACTCACTTCGAGAGCTTAAACTTGTTTTAAATGTAACAAAAACAATTCTGTGGATACCACTCTTTGAAGGAAACTGACTTCCAAACGTTAGATGGTTCTGTAATCAAGAGAGTACTCTCTTACAAGTATCTTGGGAATTTTATTGATGTGAGCTCAGTAAAAAGTTAATTGTAAAGCTTGGATTCTTTTATATAAATAAATTGTGTTTTTCACGTAATGACAGGGAGCTTTTAGTTCAGGCTACAATTACCTTCAGTACTTTGGCAACATTATTTATATGCACACTGCATCTACCGCCTTGAAACAGTGTGACACTGTTTATCATTCAGCACTTTGTTGTACTCTATGCATGTTTTTAAATAATGTTGCCATGGCATGCCATATCATTACCTCTGCCCCAGGGGCAAAGCCCCGCAGGGTGGAAGGTAATGTTTTCGCCCCCGTCTGTCTGTCTGTCTGTCTGTCTGTCTGTCTGTCTGTGTGTGTGTCTGTGTGTCTGTGTCTGTGTGTGTCTGTAGGCGGACAGGATTAAACAAAAACTACCGACCCGATATGCATGAGACTCGATGGAGGGGGGCAGCATGGGCCAAGGAACTCTCCATCAAATTTTGACCATGATTCATTCATAGGTGGCTCTACAGTACCCATATTACTGTAACTTCTGTGTAGTTGGAGATTTAGGTTTCAGTTTCCTCATAGATTTCAGGTTCTTGGCGCCACTTGCAATACCGAGCTTGGCCACTACGCCAAATACTGTCTGTTCCTGGCCATGGGGGCTTGCTTCATGCGCCACTGAGCAACATCCATGATCCAGCCAAGATCAGTTATGCTCGCGTCAACAGGCTGGTGATTACATTTAATTTTTCAGCTCGATCCGGAAGGTAGAACGCTAGAGCCCGCCTACCATAATTTTTCCGTCCGCCGGATGGAAGATAATGTTGCAGCAGTGTTATTATTTAAATCAGCAATATTTAAATTTCACCTTGCGCCTGACGAGACTACTGGCTGCAGTGTAGAGAGCGACAAACAAGCTGCTAAAGCTATTGCTGATTATGGTGTTTTGTGTGCACAATACCACTTGCGTTGTTATCAACTTGTTTGCTAACAAAGGCTAGAGCTACTAGTTAGCTGTTGCAACTGGAACGCTAACCTCGGGAGTGACCATTGCCAGTTCCCACTCGCACCTCCCGAGACAAATGGAATGCACCATAACATTATATTTCTCATTCGTGTGGATTGTTGAAGCGATGCATTCTATAGGCTACCTCAATAGAGTCCGCTAAATTACCATGTTTAATGCTTTATGTACTGTATACTATCTGTTAGTGTGAAGTGTGATGATTTCTGTACAGCCAAGATCGAACCCAGCAAGGGCAAGTGAGCGTAAAGACAATACTGCCAAGCAACACAGTGACACATGTTATATAGACTAGTGTCTCAACTTAAACAATAATGTAAACTTCAAGCATTCAAAGTAAACTGCAGACACTTTCAGGTGGATGAAAATAAAGTGTCTAATTGACTTCATAGAAAACTATATCACGCCTATAGACTATAGATTTAACATGTCATTGGCTGTATAACTCCCATCTCAAATGTACATCTTGTTAAGTCTGCAGACTCTGAACCAGCCCACTCCTCCCTCCACTACTGCTCTGCTTGGCTGTTAATGAATGTGAATGGGAAGTCTTCACAAAACTAGCAACGTTTTGGAAATTGGAGAGGAAAAATGTCAAGCCGAAAGAGGAAACTACAGGTGGTGCTACAGTAACCAATTCAAAAAGCCAGTAGGAGAGCACAGATGTGGTGGTGGGAGGTGGGAGGAAAGGTGTGTGTGTGTGGGGGGGGGGGGGGGGGCGTGGAAGGGGGAGGGCAGTTGGGGGGGGGGGGGGGGGGGTCTGCACTCTGCAAGGTGCAAGCCCCTCTAGTTTACATTACATTAATTAACATTAATTTGTAAATGTTTTTGTATTGATTTTGTAGTGATGTATGATATTTGTTGTATTGCTTTGCTTTGTAACCAGGGCACCATTCAAAATGAGACTTTGGTCTCAATGTGTTCCCCTGGATAAATAGAGGTTAAATAAATAAAAAAATAATTAAAATGTATTTCCGTTGAGGCAGTGGAAGCCCGGGACGGAATGGGGAAGTGAACGATCGTACAACCCCAGCTAACACCAAATGGGCTTTACTGAGCTGTAATATAATTTAATACTTTTCTGTGCCAAGAATCCAATCTCTGTTATTTCTTTTATTGCTGAGTTGACCTTTACCCCATAGAGTTGTTCTATGATGCGTCTTCTCATGCCACATAACAAAACACCATGGAATTCAAGTACCTCGAGCAGAGCTGAGCACCACAAAAAAACATGGCATGACCTAGATTCACCTATTTTGATCTGATGTGACCTCTACAGTGTGTGACCTCTACAGTGTGTGACCTCTACAGTGTGTGCCTGTTGGGACTAGAACACAAGTTGTTATTACCTCTACAGTGTGTGCCTATTGGGACTAGACCACAAGTTGTTATTACCTCTACAGTGTGTGCCTGTTGGGACTAGACCACAAGTTGTTATTACCTCTACAGTGTGTGCCTGTTGGGACTAGACCACAAGTTGTTATTACCTCTACAGTGTGTGCCTGTTGGGACTAGACCACAAGTTGTTATTACCTCTACAGTGTGTGCCTGTTGGGACTAGACCACAAGGCGGCGGGCGGCACGGGCGGCGCGAATCGCAGAACTCGGCGGCGCGGCGGCCACGATTTGCCGCACGGCGACATTCGCAAAAGTTCAATTTTTTGAACTTTCTGCGGCGGATTCGCGCGGCGACCCATTGATCCGCAAATTTTCTCGCCGCGCCCGGTGTGAACACAGCATTAGGCTTTTCCTCTTCTCAAATACTTGAACTCCTTTTTGTTTCTCACTCCTTCCCACTCCCCACACACACACTCACATCCCTGAGCCATGTTTCACACACACTCACATCCATGAGCCATGTTTCACATCCTGTCTTCTACTCACCTTCACCGGGGGCCTCTTAACATGACCCTCACGTTGGTAAGGCTGCTGTTTTAGCACCTCAATCAATAAGCAGCGCTCAGGTCTTTCAGGTCTGTGTAGACCGCACCTCACACACCCACCCCTACCCCTCAAAATATGTGGATCAAAAGCAGCCAGCTGAAAGCAGTGCCACCGCAAGTCTTTGATACGCATCCCTCTAGAGGCCCACACTCGGTTGAAGGTCGGTAAAATGATCAACAGAGACCATTAGCAGGACGGAATGGAACATACAAAGAATTATAGAGGTCTCAATTGCCTGAGGTGAATTGACCGGGTGAATGCTTTTGAAAGGAGTTCTGGAGCCTGTGGAACTGTCCTTGGTCCTGAAAGCAGCACTGTAGTGTGTAGCGCTGTCCACATCGCTGAGAGTGGCACTGCAGTGTTAAGAGCTGTCCGTGGTTCTGAAACTTTTGTGGACGGTTGACATCCATGGAGTTAGTTGGTGCTTGGCTGAAGGTAGGCTAACAGACAGTGTGGGTAATCAGTAATCTTGTATTGGGGGGGGGGGGCTTGATGAATAACATTTTGCGGCATATTTTTCTGTGGGCGATGCAGGATGGATTACAGACTGAGATTGAGATGACAATGGCTGTGTGCGGCTTATGAGTCAGAGGAGGCCCCTTTTATTGCACTGTTTATCCAGATGCTCTGTTTCAGGCATCTGGGGCAGCCACGGCTATGAGAGGAGGGTTGAAGCACAGCCATGGCTATGAGAGGAGAGTTGAAACAGAGCCACGGCTATGCGAGGAGGGTTGAAGCACAGCCATGGCTATGAGAGGAGAGTTGAAACAGAGCAACGGCTATGAGAGGAGGGTTGAAACACAGCCATGGCTATGAGAGGAGAGTTGAAACAGAGCCACGGCTATGAGAGGAGGGTTGAAACACAGCCACAGCTATGAGAGGAGAGTTGAAACAGAGCCACGGCTTTGAGAGGAGGGTTGAAGCACAGCCATGGCTATGAGGGGAGGGTTGAAACACAGCCATGGCTATGAGAGGAGGGTTGAAGCACAGCCACACAAAGCTGGTCTGCAATGATGTTTCACTGGTCTGCATAAATGTTAGGTTGGTCTGCATTTATGTTATGTTGGTCTGCATTAATATTACGCATAGAGGTTCTCTGATTAGAATCAACACTTGAGACTTGGGCATGGAATATTGCACCTATGTTTTATAAATAGATATGTAAATAGATGCATTATGTATCTACAGTTCATCAACAGGTCCCCCCATCTTGCCTATGCTAATAGATTCTAAATAGAACAACCCTTGCCCCTGAAATGCTAAATGTTGTCGATCTTCCATCCAACCAATCAAAAGGATCATTCGCCCGCACACCAATATCACTCTGGGTGATGCAATGCACTCTTTTTAACAGTGCTGGGTAAACATACATGCATACTTACTACACATGTGCGCCAGTTCTCCGCGAGCCAGTGGGCAGTACCCCATGATCTCAGTCAGAGACGGGTACATGTGCAAGCACACACACACATGCAAAAAGAACCACGCACACATACACACAAACACACACACACTCATTACCAGGTAATTAATTTTGCCTTCAGAACGCGGCCCTGATTAGTGTTAAAAATAGTATTCTCATGCATGACAAGCCATGGGCCATGAGTGAGACGAGGAGTGTGCTGTTGATAATCAAGGGCACCTGAGGGAGTGTGTGTTTAACTACGAGCGGAGGACGGGATTGGTTGCCTCCGAGCGGAGGACGGGATTGGTTACCTCCGATCCTCCCATCATCCCAAGCTACTCTTGCCACCGCAGGCATCATTTTAATCACAGCTTATGCAGGTATACTGAGTCACTTCACTGCAACCAATATTCATCAGTCTATCTCTTCTTTCCTCTCGTGCCTGTTTATCTCTCTCCCCCTCGCTCTGTTTCGTACCCCCTCTCCAACACCTGTTTCTTCCCCTCCTCCTTCCTCTCTTTCCTCATCTCTCTCCCCCCTGCTCTCCCCAGATGTGTGGCAGCTCTCTGTAACGGGGCGTCCCTCGGACATGTCAGCGCGCCCCCCCCGGCTGCCATCAATTATTGAGTGAAGTGTGAGCAGCGCATAGATGTGTTCAGGGCGGTACCTTGATGAAGTGTGAGAAATGTTGTGTAAATCGGACAATGTATGTAGGAGTTATGATGACTTCCTGCTTGACCTGTAGGCGGCGCTATAAGTATGACTCAATGCTGACACACAGATGTGTTCAGGATGCGATCTTCATCAAGCGTGAGCAATTTGGTGTAAATCGGATAACGTATGTAGGAGTTATGAGGACTTCCTGTTTCACCAGTAGGTGGTGCAGTAGGTATGAGGCAATACTGACATACAGATGTGTTCAAGATGCGACCTTCATCAAGGATGAGCAATTTGGAGTAAATCGGATAACGTCTGTAGGAGTTATGAGTACTTCCTGTTTCACCAGTAGGTGGCGCTGTAAGTGTGACTCAATACCGACACATAGATGTGTTCAGAATGCGACCTTCATGAAACATCAGCAATTTGGTGCAAATCGGATAATGTATGTAGGAGTTATGAGGACTTCCTGTTTCACCAATAGGTGGCGCTATAAGTATGACGCAATACGGACACATAGATGTGTTCAGGACAGAACCTTCATGAAGTGTGAGAAATATCGGACAAATTGGATATTATATATAACTTTTGATCACAAAGGTCTTAAGATGAAGCTGACCGAATATCAAGTTGATCGGATGAAATCTGTAGGAGGAGTTCGTTAAAGTACGAGGAATGGAAATGGCCAAAACAAGGAAAAAATGGCACATTAAGAGCAAAATGTCTGACTTCCTGTTGGATGTTGGGTATAGCTCCAAGAGACATTTTAGTGTGTCACGATGAACTACATATGCCCACAGAATTTCGTTCACCTACATCAAACTGAAAGGTGGGGCTTGCCATTTAAAATTTTCCAGGGGGCGCTCTTGAGCCGTTTGGCACGCCCATTTCCGTCACCCATGAAATATCAAATTTTTTGGGGGACTGACGTATCTGCAAAGTTTCATGCGTTTTCATCGATGTTTAGGCCGCCAAAAAGGCATTTGTTTGGGGAGAAGAAGGTAGAAGGAGTATAATAATAATCCTTACAATTTGAATAGGGCCTCGGACCGCCAGTGCTCGGGCCCTAATAATAATACGTGTGAGAGAGGCAGAATGCATGATGGGAAGTGTTTGTGTGTGTTGATATATACACAGTTTAATGACTTGATACTGTATTTGCCACCATATCCCACCCTTGCCACCACATCCACACATTGCTAACACACACACACACACACACACACACACACACACACACACACACACACACCAAGCTGGCTGGTACTCCCGCTGTGTGCTCATCCTGACTCTGAGCCCACCCAGTCAACATGGCCCCCATCACAACCAGCCTGTTCTAGCCCCGCACAGGACTTCTCCTTAGCTTCACTAGTCCTAACAACAGGCCTAGAGAGTTTTAGTCTCTGCCTGGATACAGGGATCAAGTGAACGATTCTGTGGTCCAAGTGTCCCAGCGCGGGACATGGTGTGGTAAGCGTTGTGTAGTGTGTTGTAGCAACGGTCGACTGTGTGGTTTTGGTATTTGGGGAGTTCATGACTGAGATTAGCTTTGTTGAAGTTGACAACCACCGCAACAAAGACGCGAGCCTCATTGGGCTTCATGAACCTGCGCGCTAGGAGAGACGTAGCCTCCAATACATGATCTGAACTCACAGGGGGAGTGGAAGGTCTAGAGTTGAGGTATAAATATCTGGAGCACAGTGCTGCTGGATCACATTCATGTCCTTGCACCATGAGTCATTCACATAAAAACAAAAAACCCACCTGTGGATTTACTGTTTATGAGAACAGGGCCGGTCAGATCGTGACCTTGTTCTCTGGTAAATCCAGACGTGGGGGTATTTGTTTTGACTTCTATACCTAAACAGTACAATAAATAGCTTGATCCTGACTTTTTGTGAAAGGTTAGTCAAGTTAATAGTGGATCTCTGTCACCGTGGAGACGTGTTTGCTGTACTGAGCGTTGCTGGTTGGAAGCGCTCTGATGTTTTTGCCTCAGGACATCGGAGTCAGAAGCTAGGGTAGGAATTCCCTTAAACACAAAAGACAGCTGCTTGACACATTTTCAGTACTCCCAAGTATGATGAAATGCAGCCTGAAAAAGGTCAGTGAACAACATTCAAGATGGATGCTAGAAGCAATATTGCATTACTGTCTAAGAAGCCGTATCCTTGTGTCTGTCAGAGTTGTCATTTAAGCCGCCCCCTCGTCTGGCATGGGGCAGGGCAGCGGACGTGGAGGAGGGGAATCGTGAGGTCCTGTTGTTTTATGTTTTATTACCCAACATCAGATAAAGATGCATCCATTTCCCCGCGGCCATCTCTGCCAACACCCAGGGAATATCTGCTTGCCCTTGGAGAGCCCGAGCGCCTTGGCTAATGGCTGGCTAACAGGCTAATGTTGTTCCCCCCCCAAAAAATAAACAAATAAAAACATAACCACATTTCGAGTTGGGGGACATGGGAGAAAGAGGTGACCTTCGTCCGGGCGAGATCAAGCCCAACCCCTTAGAGGAGTTCTGTGTGTTTGGGTGGTGGTAAGAGGGAGTGATGGCTGGCTTTCAATGCCCCCCCCCCCCCCTTCCCCACACTCTTCCGACCCAGAGATGTAATAAGGTCCCCCGGAACACTGAATGACCATAGATAAGAAACCAGTGGAGAATGGCCGCTGACCTGTCTAGCTGGACTGAGGATAAGGGGGAGGCTAAATATCTCGTCAAAAACCCTGCAGGATCCCATCACTGTTACAGTCCAGGAGAGAGAAGGAAGGGAGGGAGGGATGATGAGATGGAGGAACAGAGCATGTGAGGGGGAGGAGGCCACGTACAGAGAGGGGGAGGAACAAAGGCAGAGATTCAGGGAGAAAATAAGGGAGGATGAAGGGAGGGAGAGAGAGAGAGAGAGAAAGAGAGAGGGAGGGATGGGGGGTGTTGAAGGAAGGTGGTCATGGTGCAGGGTGGGGGCAGGTGGTTGTGTGAGGACATTTATAAGTCCAAGCATCTGGGTGACAGTAAAGGAAATGGTACAGTGGTTTATCGGCACTGCTGTAATAACTGCAGACATGCAGCGTTTTGGGGTTAAGAGAAAGACCATTTGTTCTTACCAGTGCATCTAACTTTTGCACACAAGCTATGTCATGCTGCAGCAGTCCCATGATAAACACACAGCAATGTACAAAAGGCTTACAGAAGCCCACATAAACATTTTATAAATACCACATGGAATACCGTACTTTGCAACACATTTATCTGCTATGCATGAGGTGACGGACCAGTGTTGTGCTCAGTGTGGTATTATCTTCTCGCATTCTTTGAATATCCTCTATTCTTGTCCATTTTCCACAGCGTCTCACTTTGTGCCAGGTCACATCCTCAGTCCAAAGCTTTTGGAGGGAATTTGATATCCTTGATTATAAAATCCACACTTTCTTGACTCGTCAAGTCGGCATGGCTTAATGCTTAATAAACACTGTGATGCATCTCTTGACAGTAATACCATCTTATTTTAATATCAGATTCAAAAGCTTACATTAAAATGAGATCAAATGCTTAACTACATCCCTAACAATTATCAAAGAATCACAGTTAGATTATGTCATTCCATGCACACACAAATTATTATAGACTGACTTAGATTTTTGATGGCATATTACAGTGATGCTCTTGTATATGAAAATGTGGCCTCATGTTTAAAATAGGGCTGTCAACGTTAATGCGTTAACACTCGCGATTCATCTGGAAACTTTAATGTGTTAAAAATAATAAACGCAAATTAATCGTATTACCAAATTTGACCCCAACCTGCTACCGTAATTTCAAATGCGAGTGTTTAACTGGCTGAAATGTAACACGTGGATAAATGTGAGTTTCACATGCAGTAATCCAGCCAGGTAAACACTCCTGTAATCACTCCTGAGCAGGTAGCACTGAGATAACACGATGATCCGAGGTAAAGTTAGTTTTATATTGGACATTCAACAGACATTCACATTCGTCAAGGTGAATTTCTTTTCAAGAAGCTTCCAGATGGAGGTTTAGATAAAACCAGTTGTTTGCACATATTGCAGTGATTTGCTACATCACCAAATGATTCCCGAGCGCGGCACCGCTGCTGCTCACCGCTCCCCCATGGGGTTGGGTCAAATGCGGAGAACAAATTTCACACACTCAGGTGTGTGACAATCAGTGGAACTTACTTATGTCTTTCCACCCAAGCAAGTTAAATGAAAAAAATAAAAACAACTCTGATTCCTCTAACAAGCCTGGCTCCAGCCCTGGAATCTGAAGGTCAGGCTACTAATTTGTCATGCATGTCTTTATTCTAACACCACACATGTAGGCTATTTCACCCCCAACTTTCAACTATACACGGGGGCGGCTGTAGCTCAGTTGGTAGAGCGGGTCGTTCAGTGATCGAAGGGTCAGTGGTTTGAATCCCAGCTCCGACTGACCACATGTCAAAGTGTCCTTGAGCAAGACACCTAACCCCAAATTGCTCCCAACGAGCAGGTTAGCACCTTGCATGGCAGCCACCGCCATTGGTGTGTGAATGTGTGTGTGAATGGGTGAATGAGAGGCCATTGTAAAGCTCTTTGAGTGCCGCTAAGGTGGAAAAGCTCTATATAAGTGCAGTCCATTTACCATTTACCATACAAACGTCAACATCTGAAGAGTCTACCCTACAGACTCCATCTATGAATATAGATCAGCAAAAACATGTTGGTACTGTACAGTGTCAAACACCTCCGCATAGATCTAGTATTACTGTAATTGCCCCCAGAAACAGCATGTTTTTTCTCTGCATCTGACCCTCAGCAGGTCACTTGTCGGCGTGCTGAGCCACACACTGTTTACAATTAACCTCCAGTGACCCCTGAATAAGTGACCCTCTATAGCAGCTGTCTCTGTTCAAATGTGCCAATCAGGGCTTGAGGAGGTCAAAGTATGTTTGTTTCATTCCAAAACATGCAAAGACACCCAACCTTGTCGCTGATCGACAATCTCTCTCAGAATAGTCCCCTTCTTGACTAACCATGCATGGAGGCTACATGTCTAAAGTACAGCATGGGAGCAATCTTTTCACATTGAGCTACTGTACTGGGCAGTTAAAGGAGAATCCAAGTTTATGATTTTGTAGTCTTTAACCTCCAATGCAATTTATGACTGAACAGTTAAAAATGACATCAGCAATGAGTAAACCCATCTCCTTTTCTTGTGTGCACAGAATGGGGAAGGGTTCTGAGGGTGGGCCGAGAGCCATAGTGGCTCGATATGATTATTTTAATGAAAAGGAACTTGTTAAAAGCAAGGGCAGGGAACTCAGGAATACACCCTTTGGGATGAATTATCAATTTCCTCCTGAGATAAATGCCAGAAGGAAGATCCTGCACCTAATTATGAAAGATCACCGGGGGCTTAACGAGCGCACCTCACTTAACGAGCGCACCTCACTGATTGTTGACCAGTGAGGTGCATTAGTGACACAAGGAACACCCCGTGGTTATTCTACACCTGCATGAGGGGTTGTCTGGTCCTGGCTGGACACATGGGGTTTTGATTTGGGCTGTTTTTCTAGTATGGCATGGTTAAGTATGAAACAAGGACACTTAAAGGACAATGCTCGTTTTTGACAACCTGGACCTTATTTACGACATATTATAAGACGTTTGACTCACCGAGATCACTTTGGTGTAGTTTGGAGGCATGTAGAAGAAATTTAAAATCCAGCGCGAGCCAGTATATCCATGTAATGGCGGTGGTCGGGGCACTTAGAATGCAGTTTCTAAAAATCTATTTTCTGCCGCGAAACGGTTGTTTTTATCAATCTGTCTTGATGAATCGCTAGTTGTGCTTACATAGAGCATAGGCCTGTTGTGTTGTTTTTCACATGCCTCTGTAATATGATCTTTAGAAACGTCTTTAGACACGAAATAGCTTCCTCACTTGCTCCAGCACGCATGCGCACAGCGTGCTGGAGCAACGATTGCGCGCTGTGCGAATGTGTGCTGGAGCAAGTGAGGAAGCTATTTCGTTTCGAAAGACGTTTCTAAAGATCATGGAATGTGAAAACCACAACAGGCCTATGCTCTATGTAAGCACAACTAGCGATTCATCAAGACAGATTGATGAAAACAACCGTTTCGAGGCAGAAAATAGATTTTTAGAAACTGCATTCTAAGTGCCCCGACCACCGCCATTACATGGATATACTGGCTCGCGCTGGATTTTAAATTTCTTCTACATGCCTCCGAACTACACCAAAGTGATCTCGGTGAGTCAAACATCTTATAATATGTCGTAAATAAGGTCCAGGTTGTCAAAAACGAGCATTGTCCTTTAATCAAGCTGTCACTTCCAAAGAAAGGATTGCATTTAATAGCTGTAGCCTGCCTAACAAGATGCATGTGGTTGTTGCATTTATGATGAGCTAGAGGGGCTTGCATACATCCGCCCCCCCCCCCCCCTACCTTTCCTCCCAGCTCCCACCTCCACCTCTCATGTGTTGTGCTCTCCTACTGGCTTTTTGAATTGGTTACTGTAGCACCACCTGTAGTTTCCTCTTTCTGCTTGACATTTTTCCTCTCCAATTTCCAAAACGTTGCTAGTTTTGTAAAGACTTCCCATTCACATTCATTAACAGCCAAGCAGAGCAGTAGTGGAGGGAGGAGTGGGCTGGTTCAGAGTCTGCAGACAGTAGTTTACAAGATGTACATTTGAGATGGGAGTTATACAGCCAATGACATGTTAAATCTATAGTCTATAGGTGAGATATAGTTTTCTATGAAGTCAATCATTTAAACGATAATGTAAACTTCAAGCATTCAAAGTAAACTGCAGACACTTTCAAGTGGATGAAAATAAAGTGTCTGCAGTTTACTTTGAATGCTTGAAGTTTACATTATCGTTTACAGGTGTCACTGTGTTGCTTGGCAGTATTGTCTTTACGCTCACTTGCCCATGCTGGGTTTGATCTTGGCTGTACAGAAATCATCACACTTCACACTAACAGATAGTATACATAAAGCATTAAAAATGGTAATTTAGCGGACTCTATTGAGGTAGCCTACAGAATGCATCGCTTCAAGTATCCACACGAATGAGAAATATAATGTTATGGTGCATTCCATTTGTCTCGGGAGATGCGAGTGGGCACTGGCAATGGTCACTCCCGAGGTGAGCGTTCCAGTTGCAACAGCTGATCTCGTTATCAACAGCTAACTAGTAGCTCTAGCCTTTGTTAGCAAACTAGTTGATAACAACGCAAGTGGTATTGTGCGCACAAAACACCATAATCAGCAATAGCTTTAGCAGCTTGTTTGTCGCTCTCTACACTGCAGCCAGTAGTCTCGTCAGGCGCAACGTGAAATGTAAATTTTGCTGATTTAAATAATAACACTGCTGCAGCATCATCTTCCATCCGGCGGACGGAAGAATTATGGTAGGCGGGCTCTAGCGTTCTACCCTCCGGATTGAGCTGAAAAAGTAAATAGACACCAGCCTGTTGACACGAGCATAACTGATCATGGCTGGATCATGAATTATAAGAAGTGGATAAGGCATGCAAAGATGGCGGCCCATTCAATCCAATGAAAGTTGCTCAGTGGCGCATGAAGCAAGCCCCCATGGCCAGGAACAGCCAGTTTTTGGCGTAGTGGCCAAGCTCGGTATTGCAAGTGGCGCCAAGAACCTGAAACCTATGAGGAAACTGAAACCTAAATCCCCCACTACACAGAAGTTACAGTAATATGGGTACTGTAGACCCACCTATGAATGAATCATGGTCAAAATTGAATGGACAGTTCCTTGGCCCATGCTGCACCCCTCCACCGAGTTTCATGCATATCGGGCTGGTAGTTTTTGTTTAATCCTGTCCGCCTACAGACGGACACAAACACACACACACAGACAGACAGACAGACAGACAGACAGACAGACAGACAGACAGACAGACAGACAGGGGCGAAAACATTACCTTCCGCCCTGCGGGGCTTTGGGTCTGGGGCAGAGGTAATAATAATGTGCATATTTTAGCTATAACTGAAACACATTTAGATGACACAATACATGATGGACAGATTCACCTTGAGGGATTTAATATTCTGAGAAGAGACAGGAACAGGTGTGGAGGAGGAGCAGCTTTATATATTCAAAATCACATTTCCCTTCAAAGGGGAGATGACCTTTGTGTTGGTCAAGAGGAGGTGATATGGATACAAATACAGTTGCCACATGAACTACCAGTGTTAATTGGACGTGTTTTTAAGGAAAGGCTGCTGCAGCAAACTTAAAATCGGATTTAGATGAACAGAGATACTGTATAAAAAGCTGTGTAATTATGACCTTAAACTGAATTGCAAAAAGAAGGTTTTATTTTATAAAACTGCTTTTAGGCAGTGTAAAAACGACTCAAAGAATACCTGGAATACTGTAAAGGGAAGCATTGGATCTGTTTCAGCTCCTGCTCTGTTGTTGAGGTTGATGTGCAGATACAGTACTAACACAACCAAATGATGTGCATATAATAACACAACCAAATCATGTGCATATAATAACACAACCAAATGATGTGCATATAATAACACAACCAAATGATGTGCATATAATAACACAACCAAATGATGTGCATATAATAACACAACCAAATGATGTGCATATAATAACACAACCAAATGATGTGCATAATAACACAACCAAATGATATGTATATATATTAACACAACCAAATGATGTGACAAACCTCTTTGCAGACCACTTTGCTGCCAAAGTGGATATCTTGAGGGACAAGGTAATTATGACCTTAAACTGAATTGCAAAAAGAAGGTTTTATTTTATAAAACTGCTTTTAGGCAGTGTAAAAATGACTCAAAGAATACCTGGAATACTGTAAAGGGACGCTAGCTGGAAAGATAGAACCTGGCTATGAAATTACTTCAATTGGCAGCTTAACAAATAGTAACACCATTAACCTTTCTTTTGAATTGCTCACTTGAACAGGGACATGTCCCAAAGATATGCTAAACTCTGTCACATTCCTAAAGACACTGGAAAATATAGTAAGCAAACAGATTTGGCATTACATGGAGAATAATGATGTATTTACTAGACATCAACATGCATACACAAGTGATAATGCTACGGCTCTTGTGGATATGTGGAGTGGCTGGGTCATATAGATACTGTAAAGCTGATTTGGTTGGGGCTTTTTATTGATTTCAGTGCTGCATTTGATGTAGTTAATCATGAGATTGATAGAGAAACGTGTATATTTTGGCTTCCAGGACATTGCACTAAATTGGGTAAAATCTTACTTTAAGGTATAACATGGCAATTTTCACTTTTTTTGTTTTTACGTGCTATTTGCACAAGAGGACATTGAAAAAAACACAATAAAACATTAAATGTATTTGTTTTGTAGTTTTGGAGAAACTGGAAGCTTAACATTTTCAGTCCAATTTCACTCGGGTTGAAAATGCCCCCGTTCGTGACATTTTTCCCTTTCTTGACATCACATTTAAGTGTGAAAAACCCACCTCCACTCCCCTACACCCGTCCCCAACAGAAATCTGTCTGGCTCGCGCACCTGCTGTCTTTGCGCCATTTCACCATCTATTGAACACGGTAAGTCAGCTCTGAACCCTCTCTGATGATGAATGAATGAATAGCCTGATGAACTGATGAATAGCCTATTGTTGTAATTTATGTTATGTATATGCAAAATAACTGTGCTATTACTAATCACTTTTATAATTTGTC
Organism: Borostomias antarcticus; assembly: GCF_949987555.1. Taxonomy (NCBI): domain Eukaryota; kingdom Metazoa; phylum Chordata; class Actinopteri; order Stomiiformes; family Stomiidae; genus Borostomias; species Borostomias antarcticus. The sequence continues at coordinate 8,895,058 of NC_140249.1, forward strand.
CCTTTTTCTTGTAGCCCGATCACTAATCGCATTTCCAATACTGGGACTCGGGAGGTCCAGGTCCCGCGCTTCAGGGCTCTGGAGGTGTGCAGGTCCTGGAGGGCAGGTTGCAGCCAATGTCACCTAATTATATTATTATAAATGTTACAACACCCTTGTTTTATGAGAAAGTAGCCTATGTCTTAATTTTATGTCATGTTGTATGCGCAACAATTATTTAATTAAAGACGTAGGCCAACAGTTCCTGTGTTAAACTTGTATTTATTCTAGAAAGCATTTCCTATTCTCACAATGAGATCTTCACTTGATCAAACACACTTGTATGCTGAATCGTTTGCCCTAAGGCCTTGTATTGCAGTGTTGTGCTGCGTGTATAGAGGCTATTGTGATAAAAATTCAGACTACATTTCGGGGTGGGTGGAGGTGAAGATATTAAGTCAACTTAATATTTTCCTTTCATAATTTACAGCACCAAATAATTCTAAGTTCTGCAAAACATTCTGAAAGTTGTGTAAGCCTAATCATCACTCTGCTCCACAGAATTTTGATCCAGCACCTCGATCCGACCCAACTGCAGGAAGCATTTTTGGATTAAACAGCTCCAGCAGATATTCTATTATAACCAGAGGGCATTACAATAACATTCAAAACGAGATGACCTGTTACGTCTCCGGACTCCACCGCGCTCCAAGGCTAACCCTTGACCGCTGTGCGCTCACGGAGTCTTGGTGCACGGCCCTGTCTCTCCAAAACTCATCGATTATTTGACACGCCCACAAAACGAGGTGAGCTTGGAGAGGGGGAAATTTGGGAATATAAAAAGGAGTTTTATAGTACTTAAAAATGACAGAATAACAACACGTATGGACATATTCACTTTGATTTTACCTAAAGATTACTGGTAAGTTTCATGTTCAACCGCTGTGTTATACCTTTAAGAAATAGAATGCAGTCTACCTTTATAAATGGGTCGTTTTCTTTTCCACATTCTGTGAAGTCTGCCACAAGGCAGCTGCCTCGGTCCACGTCTCTGATTTATAGTAATAATTTCACATGTACTGTCTAAAGGAAGCACTGCTGTATTTGCTGACAACACTACTGTGAATACAGCTGGATGTCCAGCAGCACACACAGAGGAAGCCCTCCAAATGGACCTACTAAATATTAGTCACTGGCTTTCTAGCAAGAAACTGGTCCTGAATGCCAGAAAGACCAAAATCATGGTGCTGGGATCTGCAAAAAAGAGGCTTGAGCAAATCCAGTCCAATCCAAATCCACCCAATGTTCTCTCCCTCCAACACCCCTCCTCTCCCTCCACCACCACCCTCCTCTCCCTCCACCCCCCCCCTCCTCTCCCTCCACCACCCCCCTCCTCTCCCTCCACCACCCACCCCCCTCTCCCTCCACGCCTCCCCTCCTGTTCCTCTTCCTGCTTCCTGTGTAGGGGGGGGGGGGCTCTACTCGGGACCCTGCCAGGTCGAACACCTTGCCAGGAAACCTTTAGCATCATCACTGCCCCACCGCCCCACAGCGAGGGGAACCAGCAGGCCTGGTCAGTCCAGCGAGGGGAACCAGGCCTGGTCAGTCCAGCGAGGGGGAACCAGGCCTGGTCAGTCCAGCGAGGGGGAACCAGGCCTGGTCAGTCCAGCGAGGGGAACCAGCAGGCCTGGTCAGTCCAGCAGGGGAACCAGCAGGCCTGGTCAGTCCAGCGAGGGTAACCAGGCCTGGTCAGTCCAGCGAGGGGAACCAGGCCTGGTCAGTCCAGCAGGGGAACCAGCAGGCCTGGTCAGTCCAGCGAGGGGAACCAGGCCTGGTCAGTCCAGCGGAGGGGAACCAGCAGGTCCTTCACCACCGAAGGACACTCCACTCAGTCTAGCGGGCCCCTGCACTCAAACATTAAGCACTGGCTTTGCGGGCACCATTCCACCAAATACACAGTGGCACAATTAGGAGTGAAAGTGGGCACCCCGGGGGGCCCACATGGCAGGTCACGTGGGTTTGGGGATCGATGAATGGAAGAGCAAGGTAAATATAGGGAGAGATAGATGGAGTTAAGAACATGGAGGAGTGAGGATGAAATTAGGAACCAATACAGTTCCTATTGTTTCCTATAAAAGAGATGTCAACAAAGGAGAGATAGGAAAGTATGTATTTTAGGTCTGGCATTGCAACATGAATGGGCGATAATCAGCTGTAGAATACATCTTATTGTACATCGCTAGGTACCATAACCTTATTAAAACCCTTATACCTGGGCATCCCTAAATGTACAGATGAATGAAATAGATCCAATTGTAACGCTAGTTTTTTGGTTTTGTTTCTGTTTCTACCTCTCCGTGGCTTCAGCTCCTCATCCACGTCCACAGCCCAGGGTTAGGGGAGGGGGGGACAGGAAGAGCCCAGGGATGCTAGTGGAGGGGGGGGGGGGCAGGAAGAGCCCAGGGATGCTAGTGGAGGGGGGGGGGGGGCAGGAAGAGCCCAGGGATGCTAATGGAGGGGGGGGCAGGAAGAGCCCAGGGATGCTAGTGGAGGGGGGGGGGGGGGCAGGAAGAGCCCAGGGATGCTAGTGGAGGGAGGGGGGGACAGGAAGAGCCCAGGGATGCTAGTGGAGGGGGGGGGGACAGGAAGAGCCCAGGGATGCTAATGGAGGGGGGGGCAGGAAGAGCCCAGGGATGCTAGTGGAGGGGGGGGGGGGGGACAGGAAGAGCCCAGGGATGCTAGTGGAGGGGGGGACAGGAAGAGCCCAGGGATGCTAGTGGAGGGGGGGGACAGGAAGAGCCCAGGGATGCTGGTGGAGCGAGGGGGGGACAGGAAGAGCCCAGGGATGCTAGTGGAGGGGGGGACAGGAAGAGCCCAGGGATGCTGGTGGAGGGGGGGGACAGGAAGAGCCCAGGGATGCTAGTGGAGGGAGGGGACAGGAAGAGCCCAGGGATGCTAGTGGAGGGGGGGGACAGGAAGAGCCCAGGGATGCTGGTGGAGCGAGGGGGGGACAGGAAGAGCCCAGGGATGCTAGTGGAGGGGGGGACAGGAAGAGCCCAGGGATGCTGGTGGAGGGGGGGGACAGGAAGAGCCCAGGGATGCTGGTGGAGGGAGGGGACAGGAAGAGCCCAGGGATGCTAGTGGAGGGGGGGGCAGGAAGAGCCCAGGGATGCTAGTGGAGGGAGGGGGGGACAGGAAGAGCCCAGGGATGCTAATGGAGGGGGGGGCAGGAAGAACCCAGGGATGCTAGTGGACGGGGGGACAGGAAGAGCCCAGGGATGCTAGTGGAGGGGGGGGCAGGAAGAGCCCAGGGATGCTAGTGGAGGGGGGGGCAGGAACACATGAGCTGTCCTGCTGAACACTGCTTCCTCTTTTAAGCTTTCTCTTTGTTCCAAATGGAGCCAATCTATGACTGTAGGCCCCTCTGTGGGGCCACTATTGCATAATTATTGCCTAATTATAACTATTGTATAATTATTGCTATTATCAGGATTATTGCAATCTCCTCTTTGGAAACATACTTCAGTTTTTGATCGCCGCCTCCTCAACTGACCAATGAGAGGCAATTTCTGACCCAAAAGCACAAGGGGTATATTTTGCGTGATTGCAGTGGCAAAGGCGCTGTTTCAGTACTCTAGTTTCTCATCATCTATTCTCAAGTAGTGAGGGTCCCCTGGGAATAATTAACTCTGGACAGCACTTTGTGACTGGGAACGGCCTCAGTCTCACAGCGCTGGACAGGGAGGGAACGGCCTCAGCCTCACAGAGCTGAACGGCCTCAGTCTCACAGCGCTGAACAGGGAGGGAACGGCCTCAGTCTCACAGCGCTGAACAGGGAGGGAACGGCCTCAGTCTCACAGCGCTGGACAGGGAGGGAACGGCCTCAGTCTCACAGCGCTGGACAGGGAGGGAACGGCCTCAGTCTCACAGAGCTGAACGGCCTCAGTCTCACAGAGCTGAACGGCCTCAGTCTCACAGCGCTGAACAGGGAGGGAACGGCCTCAGTCTCACAGAGCTGAACGGCCTCAGTCTCACAGCGCTGAACAGGGAGGGAACGGCCTCAGTCTCACAGCGCTGGACAGGGAGGGAACGGCCTCAGCCTCACAGAGCTGAACGGCCTCAGCCTCACAGAGCTGAACGGCCTCAGTCTCACAGCGCTGAACAGGGAGGGAACGGCCTCAGTCTCACAGAGCTGAACGGCCTCAGTCTCACAGCGCTGAACAGGGAGGGAACGGCCTCAGTCTCACAGCGCTGGACAGGGAGGGAACGGCCTCAGCCTCACAGAGCTGAACGGCCTCAGCCTCACAGAGCTGAACGGCCTCAGTCTCACAGCGCTGAACAGGGAGGGAACGGCCTCAGTCTCACAGAGCTGAACGGCCTCAGTCTCACAGCGCTGAACAGGGAGGGAACGGCCTCAGTCTCACAGAGCTGAACGGCCTCAGTCTCACAGCGCTGAACAGGGAGGGAACGGCCTCAGTCTCACAGCGCTGGACAGGGAGGGAACGGCCTCAGTCTCACAGCGCTGGACAGGGAGGGAACGGCCTCAGTCTCACAGAGCTGAACGGCCTCAGTCTCACAGAGCTGAACGGCCTCAGTCTCACAGCGCTGAACAGGGAGGGAACGGCCTCAGTCTCACAGAGCTGAACGGCCTCAGTCTCACAGCGCTGAACAGGGAGGGAACGGCCTCAGTCTCACAGCGCTGGACAGGGAGGGAACGGCCTCAGTCTCACAGAGCTGAACGGCCTCAGTCTCACAGCGCTGAACAGGGAGGGAACGGCCTCAGCCTCACAGGGCGTGTGGCTGTCTGGAATGAGCCAGGATCGGGGGAGGGGAACGCTCATATGGCAGTCCGTATGGCGCTGGTGTGTAAGTGTTTCAGGTTGTTGAATCAGCATGTGTGTGTGTGTGTGTGTGTGCGTGTGTGCGTGCGCGTGTGTTTGTTTATGCTTGGCTCAGCCCACTAGGCAGATCTGGGAACAGCTGCTTGGAGCAATCTGTTTGGCTAGTCTGGTGGGAGAGCGTCGCTGGGGCGCTTTAACCCTGCTTTAACCCTGGTTTAACCCTGGTTTAACCCTGCTTTAACCCTGGTTTATATGTATATGTCATTACATGTTGAAAACTGTTCTGGAAAAGTACATTACAATCTTTGTCTATTACAGATTTGATTACAAAGCTTTTGTAGTGTATACAGATACTGTATGTCAAATGATATGTACTCATTAAATACATGGCCAGTTCTTGTTCAAATACAGTACAATTGATCAATCTTAAAGGGACCCCCGAGGAGTTTATTTTTAGATACAAAACAGTCTCATTTTAATGTGGGTGAATCTAAATTACCCACACTTGTTTATGTGTCCATTTTCGACAAATGTTGTTTCTTGTATGTAGTTTATTTTTAGATTATTATTTCGTGGTCGGGTCGTCCAGAACTTCCTTGGAATGACGAAACGATTTACTGCAGTAGCCTACGCCGCCGACAAGAGACAGTGCGAGCATATATATACCGATATATATTGTCAAAAGTAACTATACTAGTAAGACCTGTGTAATTACCTCGTCGGTGGCCATTGTTCCGTCTTCAAAACACCCGGCTCAGGTAGCTAAGGTTTAGGACAGTGCGCGGGGAGGCTCATGGGAAATGTGGTCTTTTTGGGCAGAAAACACTTCCGCTTCCCGAAACTCCTCGTAGGGCCTTTAATTGAAAGCCTCTAGTTGGAACTATAACCCTAGTGTAGACCATTGATGATGCTGTTGTTTTTTTCAAACAAAGTCACTATAATACTCAGAAACACCGTCATGCTTCCTTTGTATAATACTATACTGCTGGATACTGTTCACTAAAGCATTATGTAACGAGAAGCAGTGGGATGTCACGGATATCGCCACGGCTAGCGGGAGTGGTTAGGCACGACGCACAGCGGAGTGCCGTTACACCCCGCTAGCCGTGGCGATATCCGTGACATCCCACGGCTTCGAGTTCCATAATGCTTTTATACAACGGTTGCCACATTTATCCGTCAATATTTCAAAAAGAAAGACAATACGAACTTTAAATACATTTATTTTTAATGGAACTATTTGTTAATAATTTGCGGATACTTCCGCTGAAAAAGGGAACGTTGCCAGGCAACGACAATGCTACAGCACATCTTTGTAAACATTGATCTGGACACTGCCATGGCTACTAATAAGAGGTGAATTGATATTAAAAGATGTGCGAACATTCCATTTTAGCGTGGGGCCATCGTGGTTATCGCCACGGCTGGAATGCAAACTGACAATAAAGACAATGGACCGGATCTATACCGTTGTATAATTGTTGTTAACATGGCCGACTCTTTTCTGGTATACACCAATAGCTGAGTGTTGCTTCAACTACCCACCGGGACACCTGTCATGTTAACTGGCCTAGAAAAGGATATTCCTTCAAAAAGGATGCGTGATCTGGGTGTCTGTAAGTGTGGGAGGAGGAAGGTGTGATCTCTCTCTCATAGCGTGCACAATCCTGACACTACTCATCTGCTTAGGGGGGAAATAAGACATTAAAATTCAATGCGTCAGCGTGTTACTTTATTCCCAATTACATCCTGTACCCACATCGGTCTAGTAGAGCGGAGGAGATTATAATTCACAGTGGATTGATGTTAGTGTCAGATTGGAGGGGTTAATCTGAGCATGTGTGTGTGTGTGTGTGTGTGTGTATTTCAATCTTGTGCGTGTTCCTCATGCATGTAGGCGTGGCGGTGTGTGGGGTCGGACTAAAACAGTTCTCTGTGATGTTGCTCAATACTCACACATCACGTAATACAGGCCTGTGTCTGTGTCATTGCATATGGCCTCCTTCCCCTCCGCGTGCCTTGAAACTACCCCCTTGTACATTCCGTGGTCCATGTGGTAAACAACAACAACAACAACAACAACAACAACAACAGTATGCACACTACAGTATTGTTTACAGCACATTCTTCTTTCCCTTCTGAATGGTACAAGATCTTCTTTTATTTTAAAGATGTTTTTAACTATTTCTTTTTAGGGCATTTCTTTATTGGATAGGACAGTGTGGAGATAGGTTTAGGGTTAGATTTAGAGTGTGGAGATAGCCAGGCCCGGGTGAGAGAAAGGGGAGGATGTTTGGCCCATGGGCCAAGCTGAGACCAGACCCGGAGATAGCCAGGCCCGGGTGAGAGAAAGGGGAGGATGTTGGGCCCGTGGGCCAGACTGGGACCAGACCCGGAGATAGCCAGGCCCGGGTGAGAGAAAGGGGAGGATGTTTGGCCCGTGGGCCAGGCTGAGACCAGACCCGGAGTTGGCCAGGCCCGGGTGAGAGAAAGCGGAGGATGTTGGGCCCGTGGCCCAGACTGGAACCAGACCCGGAGATAGCCAGGCCCGGGTGAGAGAAAGGGGAGGATGTTTGGCCCGTAGGCCAGACTGGGACCAGACCCGGAGATAGCCAGGCCCGGGTGAGAGAAAGGGGAGGATGTTGGGCCCATGGGCCAGACTGGGACCAGACCCGGAGTTGGCCAGGCCCGGGTGAGAGAAAGGGGAGGATGTTGGGCCCGTGGGCCAGACTGGGACCAGCCTTGTGCGATACGCCTTAGCATGAGCCACCGGGACACCCCAGTACAAGATTGTCAAGGAGCAGTTGAATCTCCTGATTTCCCCAAAACTCCCTCAGCCTATAAATCATGAGTTTGGACACATTTGAGAACAAAAGGGGTTGATTAATTTCTTTAATTATGGGCCTGGATTTCTACATATGGAATCAAGTGGCAAACAGCCTCTATCTTGTCAGCACTTCTGTGCCTCGGGTGTCGGGTGCTACATGCCCCCCTTCTTAACAACTCAGCACTGGCAAGACTCACTCATTCTTTATGAGTGCTTTACCAACGATCCATGTCAAAAAGCAATTGGAAGACTAAAGCTTTACAAGATCATGTTTTATTTTGATTAATTTTTTTATTGCACCAATTAATTTTAAGGGATTTTTCTCTTCCACTTTTGCCGCATCAAAAACGTCCTGGGAAAGTTCCTGTGAAATAGTATAAGTAATAAAGTACCAAAACACTTTAGCCTAGGGGAAGGAACGTGAAATAAGCATAAATACTGTACATCAGATGACTAATAGTTTGTCGCTGTTAATTTACAAGCACATTTACAAACACGTTTACAAATTGTGATTTCTAATTTGTGGCGTACTGTTCTCTCAACTCTGTTGATTCTTTATTCTTTGTCATGTACAAAAGGTGAAGAGGTAGACACTTTAAAGTCCCCAAACAGACAGTGGACTGAAGACTCAGAGTTCATTATATTAGATGAGCTCAGTTTGAGTATTATTATCAGAGAAATCTAATAGGTTTCCTTCCCCCTCCACAATTTTGGTTTAGTTTGATATTTTCCTGTTTGATTGTTATTGTTATTTGTATAGTTTTATACAAATGATTACTGTTTAATGATTATGTTGTACTACAATGCTGTAGTTATGCAATTGTCAGCGCTGCATAGTTACTGTAGATACTACAGATATATTACTCTGTTTGTGTTTTTTGGTCTGTCCTCCTGAGTTACCGTAGCTAGAGAGAAATCAAGCAGAAGTGTCCGTTGGTGAGGGACCGTATTTGCTAGTTGCAACACCAAAGTCAGTCCAACAGAAGCTGTGTTATAGTGTTAATGTATAGTAGACTGTATGGTTCTTTGAGCGTTGGTCCTTGACAGAGAAGTGGATGAAAAATCAAGACTGTTCGCTGCCTAATATGTCACCACCAGCTAAGATATGCTAGCTAGCTGCCGTCAGTAGCCAGTAGCGCGAAGGACGACTGGGAGGCCAGAATAGCGTTTGTTCAAGTAATTTCAAAATTAGGGTCCCATGAACATTGAACTGCTATTATTTAGGGGTTGGTCATTTATCCGTGTGATAATTTAGAAGTGTGGCGTGAGATTAGGCTGAAATGCGTGTGTCTCACGGTCAATGCGTGAGACTTGGCAGCCCTGCATAGTTCTGTCTTCAATACACTTCAATACGTGACCATGCATGCTGTCTCGTGCAGAACGTCTGGGAGAAAGTGTTAAAGAAAGTTAGCAAATAAAGTAAATAAACAAGTTGGAAGGACCCTGAAGGACACCTGGGGGGTATTCTAGAAAGCAGGTTTAGAGAAAACTCTGAGTTTGCTCACCCTAAAGCCCTATTCACACGGGACTAGTATTACCTGGGGACCTCTGTGATTTAGAAATGATCCCCTGACGTCTGCATTTCGTTATGGCACATTCGCACCGGATAAGCAAAGTCTGCGTTTAACTTGAATTTACAGACATTATCTCCCGGCTATGATGTCACTACCCACTCTTTTTATGAAATAAAAATCTACACATTATTAAGCCTATCAGGTGTTATTCATTATCATAACATCATCATGATATCATGATATCAACATATAATTTGTAGTATGTACAAAAGAGATGAGATTGCGAGCCTCAAGTTGGGCCTACTCAACTGCACAGCAGCGCAGGCATTTGGAAATGTACAGAGGCGCACCAAATGTTCCACAGACTCAACCAAATGATCTCTCAGTAGTTGGCTGATAACAGCTGAAGTAAACATTTGGCAGATGGTGTGTGGAAATGTAGGCTACAGACATGACAGTATGTCAGGGAGCATTCCTATTGGTAACTGCAGCGCACGGCACGGCCCAGCATGCACCCTGGACGCACGGCTATGAACGAATGGGGGGAAACAAATCACAGGGTGTCCATTCACACAGGATTCATATTATCAGATGACCTCTGTGTTTGGCGAAATATGGTAGGTCATTTGCGGTGGAATAATTACTTTACAAATCTCGGACATGGCAGATTCGCACGGGGTTAAGAACAGAGACGACCTCCGTAATAATTACTAATCACTTGAGGTCCCCGGGTAACACTAGTCCCCTGAGAATAGGGCTGATTCAGTTCAGTTCAGTCTGAGGGTTAGCAGAATAGGGCTGATTCAGTTCAGTTCAGTCTGAGGGTTAGCAGAATAGGGCTGATTCAGTTCAGTTCAGTCTGAGGGTTAGCAGAATAGGGCTGATTCAGTTCAGTTCAGTTCAGTCTGAGGGTAAGCAGAATAGGGCTGATTCAGTTCAGTTCAGTCTGAGGGTTAGCAGAATAGGGCTGATTCAGTTCAGTTCAGTTCAGTCTGAGGGTTAGCAGAATAGGGCTGATTCAGTTCAGTTCAGTCTGAGGGTTAGCAGAATAGGGCTGATTCAGTTCAGTTCAGTCTGAGGGTTAGCAGAATAGGGCTGATTCAGTTCAGTTCAGTCTGAGGGTTAGCAGAATAGGGCTGATTCAGTTCAGTTCAGTCTGAGGGTTAGCAGAATAGGGCTGATTCAGTTCAGTTCAGTCTGAGGGTTAGCAGAATAGGGCTGATTCAGCTCAGTTCAGTCTGAGGGTTAGCAGAATAGGGCTGATTCAGCTCAGTTCAGTCTGAGGGTTAGCAGAGTTTTCACTAAACCTGCGCTTTGGCATCCTCCCCTGGCTCCTCACTGCCATGCCCTCTCCACATCCCTAGCCCCTGCCACGCCCTCTCCTCATCCCTGGCTCCTCTCTGCCAGGCCCTCTCCTCATCCCTAGCCCCTGCCACGCCCTCTCCTCATCCCTGGCCCCTGCCACGCCCTCTCCTCATCCATAGCCCCTGCCACGCCCTCTCCTCATCCCTGGCCTCTGGCACGCCCTCTCCTCATCCATAGCCCCTGCCACGCCCTCTCCTCATCCCTGGCCTCTGCCACGCCCTCTCCTCATCCCTGGCCTCTGGCAGCGACTGTGAGCCTTGAAGACGTTATTCCAGACGTGTGCGCTCCTTTCAGTGGCTCCTCCTCCTCCGGGCCCTGTGAATGCAGTGGCAGCTGTCAGGTAGAGACCAAACGGTATCAGACATCCTGGCATTTGGCGTCTCTCCATGACAGCGGCTGACTGACGGCGTCAGACTCTCAACGGCGTGCAGCCTGTCAGCCCCTCCCCTCCCGCGCAGCGTGCGTGTCCTGGGTTCCAAATGTTAGCATTACCGCTACAAGGGACGTCAGCTTTTTTCAACCCGTTTTTGTTTTGCGGTGGCGGAGTCGACGGCAAACGGTGTGGTTCAGTGTTGTGTGAATGACATGGGGGCAGTGGTGTGTGTGTGTGTGTGTGTGTGTGCGTGCATACGTTTGTTGCGGTGCATCATGAAATTGATTTACATATTTTTCTCTCCCCTCCGGCTCCAATAAAAAGGTAGAAAAGCTTCAGTTTGAGACGCAGGGTACCAGAGGCAGTCACCCACGCCCCCCTCGTGGAGAACCAATCAGGAATTAATTCAGCCGTCAATATATAACCTTAATCACTGGAGTGCTGGTGCTTAGGGGCATTTTTCTCCCTGCCATCATTGAAATTACAAATGTGCTGGGGACCTGGGGCACGCTGCTGCCAGGGTACCTCAACACCTGAGGGTTTGGCAGAGAGGTTGTCAGGAGAGAGGGAGAGAGGGAGGGAGGGAGGGAGAGAGACACTATAGTCAGAGAGACACAGGCAGCCAGAGGTGAGAGACAGAGGGAGCGCGTTGAAAAAGAGAGGTAGAATGAGAGGAGCACGAGCGTGAAAGAAAGAGCAGGAAGGTGTGAGAGAGAGAGGGGGAAGAATGAAGGAACCGGCGCGGCGGTCGCTGCATTTCCTTGTTCCTGTTACAGTTGTGGTTCTGTCTCCGTCAGCCCATGACCGCAACAGAAAGAACTAACAATTACCTTGATTGCCCCCTTTCAGTTTGGTCTCCTCCTCTCCCCATTGTACTGGACCTGCATTGGCCTATCAGTCCAATACACTCAGAAGGGATTGTGGACCACTTCTCCCTTTGTGCATCCGACCCCATAGAAATTACCACCAGGAAGAGGGCACTTAGAAATTAATTCTGTTTTTCTGACAGGTTTTTCCGGAAGCATCCTTCACTTTGTACTAGCGCTGTCAAATAAATACTTGAACATCGACTAGTCGTCGACTTTGGGGAAAAAGTACTTAATCAATGTTCAAAATGTAGATTCGGTTAGCAGGCTAGCGGAAGGCAGCGCGTGTCACACAGCCGAGTCCCGCCCATCTTCTAATCATGCCAAAACGCATTACGTTTGTATTCAATCTTTTCAACATGGCCAAAACCATGTTATCTAGAGTATCTATCTGTCTAGGGGGTGAGGAAATAGATTGCTTCCTTAAAATCAGAGTGCGTCTTCTCTGCAGCCGGCAGGCAGCATTGTAAACAAGCACTGAGTCTGATCAAATGGACCAGAGCACTACCAGCTATTCCTCTTGTTTTGTTTTCAGTTGGCTCAGCTATCTCTCTCAAAGGCCTTTGATACCATCGACTTTAATATTTTTCTGGGGAAACTGCACCGTCATGGTATCAGAGGAGTGTCTTTTAATTGGTTCACTAGCTATCTACATGATAGACAACGGTATGTTGACATAAATAATCACAAATCTCAAAAGTTGGACATCAAATATGGGGTCCCCCAAGGTTCAATTTTGGGACCTTTGCTTTTCTTTCTTTATATCAACGATTTTGTTAATTCATCCAAATTACTGTACAAATTTATATTTTCTGATGATACAGACCTGTTTTTGTCCCACTATAACTCATATGAGCTACTTAATGCTGAACTGCTGAAAGTAGATACCTGGTTCAAATGCAACAAACTATCGCTTAACACCAGCAAGACTAACTTTATTATATTTCACTCCAACAAAAATGCAGTCGCTCATATCTGTCTCAAGATAGATGGAAAGGAGTGAACAAGGGTCAATTCCACAAAATTCTTGGGGATCCTCATGATTGAGTCACTTAACTTCAAATGTCATATTGAATATCTGTTGACTAAACTGTCTAAATATGTTGGCTTATTTTTCAAATTACGATATTTTCTTCTCTTATCTGGTCTTCTTATCTTATATACAACCATGTTTGAACCACATATAAACTATTGTAATATCATGTCGTGCAATACTTTCCCCACTCACCTCAAAAAACTAGAAAGCTTGCAAAAGAAAATGATAAAAGCCATATCCTGGTCGGGCTTTAACACTCCTACACATCCCCTGTTCCATCGCTATGACCTGCTGAGTCTTGCTGATTTCAATCTTCACCAAAATGCTTCCATGATGTACCAAGTTGTTTATAATCTGCAACATTGTTGCAGTTTTTTTTGGTCTGGTTCGCGTTCACAAGGTAATTTGTGTAATCGAACCAACACATGTAAACAAATGTCACGCGGTCGTACAGGTTGCTCATCTATTGGCTAGAAAAATTAAGAGGGGAATTCTTTCATTAACTGCATTATCATTAATTAGAGCAATCACTGTTACAATGGAGCCGCAACAGCGCATTGCACTTGCCATACTGGCGCTACTTGTGATTATTTGGTACTTTTGTATTTTTGTATTTTTCAGTGCAGAGTTCAGTGTGGTGATGGCCCTGGGATAGAAACTGTTCAGCAGCCTAGTGGTGCGTGTTTTAGTTCTGTAGCGTCTGCCTTATGGCAGGAGGTTAAACAGGTGATGGCCGGGGTGGGTGGGGTCCTTGACGATGCTGGTGGCTTTCCGTAGGCAGCTGGAGGTGTAGATCCTCGATGGCAGGGAGCTGGGTGTTGGTGATCTTCTGGGCTGAGTTGACGACTCTCTGCAGAGCCTTCTTCTCAGCCGCAGAGCAGCTCCCATACCACACACAGATCCCCTAGGTCAGGACGCTCTCAATGGTGCAGCGGTAGAAGGACACCAGATGTTGTTGTGACAGGTTCACTTTCCTGAGTGATCTCAGGAAGTAGAGCCTCTGTTGTGCCTTCTTCACCAGAGAGTGGGTGTTGTGAGCTCATGAGCTAACTGGCTATCCCGCTCTTATTGTGCTGGATTAGCATTGGAAGCATTAGAACTGATGTGTCCAGGCGACAAGACCTATCTTAATTTATCAGACATTATTTCATGTCATTTCAATTCACAGCTATTTCAGTGGCATGACTAGTTTCCGTCCTACCAGTCCTGAACAGAAACAAGCCAGCCACGCACATAAGCCAGGCTGGACCTGGCCTGGTTACTAAATGTCACCCATGTTGACTGGGTATTAATGTTAGTTAAATACTTGAATCCTGTGAACACAGACGGACACAAAAGTTCCATTGGTGCTTGTTCATGACAATAGACGGAGAGCGCCCTCTTGTGGTTAGAAGTGGTTCCATTGTATGTGTCATTTTCGAAGAGAGAAAGTCGAATATAATTTCTGTGCTGAGTTGACAGCCCTATCACCATCACCGTAGGGGGCTCTCTGGTTCTTCTTGTTGCTGTCCCTCAGTCAGTGGTCGTCAGTGGTGAAAACGTGTGAGACTCAAACCTTTTAGAAGCGCATGCATCAAGTTACACATTCAAACAGAAACACACTTAAAAGGGTACCCATGCGCTAATGAGCACATACCAACAATCATCCCCATCAATGTGAATGCACACACACAAACACACACACACACACACACACACACACAAACACCCCCCATCAACATGAACGCACACACACATGCATGCACACCCACACACACACACAAACACCCCACATCAACATGAACGCACACACACATGCATGCACACCCACACACACACACAAACACCCATCCATCAACATGCCCGTGCGCACGCACACACACACACATGCGCACACACACAGATCCATGCTCACTCAGACCCATGCACACACACAGATCCACACACACACAGACCCACGCACACACAGACCCACGCACACAGAGACACACACAGACCCACACACACACAGACCCACACACACACAGACACACACACACAGACCCACGCACACACAGACCCACGCACACACAGACCCACACACACAGACCCACACACACACAGACCCACGTACACACAGACCCACACACACACAGACCCACACACACACACACAGACACACACACACAGACCCACGCACACACAGACACACACACACACATAGACCCACACAGACCCACACACACAGACCCACACAAACACACACAGACCCACACACACACAGACCCACGCACACACAGACCCACACACACAGACCCACACACACACAGACACACACAGACACACACACACACAGACCCACGCACACACAGACACCCACACACACACAGACCCACACAGACACACACACACACAGACCCACACAAACACACACAGACCCACACACACACAGACCCACACACACACAGACCCATACACACACAGACCCATACACACAGGCAGGATAGTGTGTTCCCGGCATGTGCAGTGTGACGGCCAGGGGTCGAATTTCACTGAGCGGAAAAGCCAGAAAGATGAAAAATGAGACAAATAATGTCAGGCTGAAAACGCATCAGCGGATCCAAGGTGTGCAAGGACAGGCTGGCAGCTTTACGACACTGGAAGAGCATAAATATCACCCACGTGTCGGGGGCCAGGAGGGGGGATGTCTGAAAGGCAGACTCAGCGACTCGCCGTCTTCAAGGCAGACTCAGCGACTCACAAGCATTCTTGTCAAGCAGTAGGGTTACTTTCCTGAAACGAGTACACTATACACACGTGAGCCATACACACATAGGAGCAGTAAGACACACACTCTTTCTGGTACAAGAGAGGGGTGCTTATAATATCCATCGTGTAGAAACAGACACGGTGATCATGGTGGCGCAAATTGACAAACGGTACAGGTTAGCGCTACAGGCAGGATGGTACAGGTTAGCGCTACAGGCAGGATGGTACAGGTTAGCGCTACAGGATGGTACAGGTTAGCGCTACAGGATGGTACAGGTTAGCGCTACAGGATGGTATAGGTTAGCGCTACAGGATGGTACAGGTTAGCGCTACAGTCAGGATGGTACAGGTTAGCGCTACAGGCAGGATGATACAGGTGAGCGCTACAGGCAGGATAGTACAGGTTAGCGCTACAGGCAGGATGGTATAGGTTAGCGCTACAGGCAGGATGGTATAGGTTAGCGCTACAGGCAGGATGATACAGGTTAGCACTACAGGCAGGATGGTCAACATTTGGTATTGCTCACCACGTTATCCAGAAGGCAGTGGAGGTGTCCAGTATAGGGGTGGAATGACTGAATGAAGCAGCAATGATGTGCTTTTCCCAGGTGAGCCATTCCCAGGTGAGACGGAGTATAGAAAACAGAGCAGGCGTGAGAATGGATGAAGGAGCAGAGAGGAGAAAGTTGCTAGCAGGTAGCCTGGCCAGGTAGAGAGAGGGCTGGAAGAGAATCAAATACAAGGTTTACTTTTTCTCTAATTAACCTTATTTTAAAAAGCTCATGTTATTTGCTCAAATCGGAAAGTCACAATACTAAGGTTTCTGTGAATGTAAAACTTGTAACTTTTTTTTTATTTTCAGGATCCCACAGATCTGAAGGTTAATGAAATTAATATGTAGGCCTACAGAAAGATGAAGTGGTATGCTGTCTATTTCAATAAAGTACTATGCATTGAATGCAATTGCGTTGTTGGCTATTGATATCGGCTTGGTATAAGCCGTGGCGATTGGTATAAGCCAGCGTTTAGCCAACCGGACAGGTTGGCACAAGAGGCCTTTTCTGAGGACTGTATTATGCTTCCCCGATCCAAACATGTCCCTCTATCTGGACCTGGGACGAGACGTCCAGATCCAAACATGTCCCTCTATTTGATCCTGGGACGAGACGTCCAGATCCAAACATGTCCATCTATCTGGTCCTGGGACGAGACGTCCTGCTGCTCCTCTAGTCTTCCCTGTCCTCCAGGCGTGTGGCAGCTGGCCAGGACTCTCCGCCCCTGCGTCGTTCTGTAGTATGTCCACGTGCGCTGGCGTGGGACGCCCTTGAGACCCATGTCTGAACAATATGGCTGGAAGCTCCCAGCGTCTCTGGCAGTGAGCAGCCAGACACATCCTCCTGACTGTTCACTCACCCTCGGTGCCCCCATACCGAATATCTGAAACTCTCAGGTGACCAAATGCTCTTTCTATTGCACTCCTGGCTGTTGACGGCAACCAACCGTACCTTCCCTCTTCCCCAAGGCAGCGTTAATGATATGTATGACATAATAAGCCACATCTTTAATGCATATTTATTTACTCCTACTGAATAAGGACATCAGAGTTGTGGGTCCCCATGAATAACGGGGCCATATGCATGAATCACTATGTTTTTGGCTCACAGACCCACTCTGACATAAGGAAGGATCCCTCAACTGCACTTATCACATGACCCCGGCTCTAGCCACGGTGTTAATGGGGCCGGTGGATAGACTAAATTGATCCTAGATCTGCACTTATATAATGCACTTGTACTGTAAAACAAGATCTGTGTTTGAGCTGTCAATGAAATATTATCTCTAGTATTTAATCTCTTCTTATTTAATAGAGGTTAAAAGGGCGCTATTTTTTTATGTTTTTACATCAGTCCATCATGCATATAAATATCATTATTTGGTGGGTGAAAACTTGATAGATAAAGCAGATAAAGCTGTAACCCTGAAGAAGTTTGATGATGATGTATTAGGTAATTTGCATATCAGTTGTATACACATCACTGTAATGCACTTTCTATGCCCCCCCCCCAAAAAAAACCTGTGAGACTTGAGCTCATTCAGCTCACAGAACTCTGCAGCTCTATTCACCAGAAGAGGACTGAGCACGTTAGCCCAGTTTCACAGTGCATCAGTTGGGGAAAGTACTGTACTCATATCCCTTCACCTTTTACACATTTTGTTATGTTATAGCCTTATTCCAAAATTGATTAAATTCATGTTTTTTCTCATTCATTTACACACAATACCGTTCTAACCATTATCCGATCAGGACTAATGCCATTGGGACTAACGCCGTTGTCAAGCCGTTGTTGAGTATTTTCAAGCTGTGCGTTTGGACAATGCGATACCCTGTATTACTTGAGAGGAGGAGGATTGCTAGTAGTTGGTAGTATTAATAACAAAGTAAGTAGCCTACTGTGATAACATTGTTGCACTTCGCTCCACGTTGTCAACATTGTCTATAATGGTTGTCATGGCTGTACATTAGCAATGACGTCAGAGTCAGGTGGATACATTGGTCTCCAGTGATTGGTTAGAGAAAATCAAATCTCTCTCCCCCATGGAAATTGATTAAGAGTGGAGGCAACGTCAGACTGAAGATCTTGATGTTGGATCACCTTGATTAACCTTACTGGTCAATGAATGCTGAGAAGAGAATAATCTTTCTGTTTTTTATTCATCATAGCATGTATCAAAAACATACAGTATCAAAGCTTTGGGCTTTGGATCAATATTGATTTGACACACATAGCTTAGTTCAACAGTTATGTAACAGGATTAGACAATATAACATACCTGTGAACAGATGAGCAGATGTTGCAACAGGTGGACCTAGCATGCTAACATGCTAGCTTGCTAAGCTAAGCTAAAGCCAGCGTAAGATAGTTTAAGCCTTCATGAGTTACGAGGTAAGCGCGCGTAAGACTCCTTGGTCCGGTGGTTCTCTCTTTTATACGGTTCAGTGGAGAAGCTTAATATAGGCTGTCAGCTGACCATTCTTTATTATGGCCATGAAGCATTGATGAAACATTACCTAGGTCAAGATTAGATCTGACCTATATCCAATGTCTGGATTGACCAATGTTCCCTGTTGACGGCTCTTTTGCTGACTGCATGGTCAACTGAGAGACCCCTGACCTTCTATGACCCTTGGCCGTAGCTAAATATACACTGGTATGAGAGACTAGCAGTCTAATATAGCTTTTATATGACAGCGAATGAGATCACTAGAAATGTGGCATTCCTAGTCAAAAACCCTTACAGAAACCCACATCAGATAACCCCCGTCTGACAGTCTAAAGACTGTCACAGTGAATTCTTCACCATCGGCTGCTAGCTTAACTCAACAATGTCAATAAAACAACAATTAACATTAAACAATAACTTCAGACAATAGATGCTAACTCAAAAACACAGTCAATTTTCAAAAGAATTGTGTTTGTTATACAGAAAACATTAGCTTTGTCTGTAGGTTGGAGTAGGGAGCGGAGTCCTGCGTCTTTGTCCTCAATTTTCATGGGACAGTTGGCGCCAGTCTCCACCGCCTCGTCCAGAACCCCACAGCCAAGCCATCTCGCGAGAGAGAGTTTCTCGAACACATGTGGAGAGGAAACCCACATGTTAGTCACAGTTCTTAACCATTTTTTTTTTTTTTCATTTTTCTTGAAACATAAGACAGTTAAACACTTTTAAGACTGTTAAACAAAACAAACAAAAATTCGTACATTGACAGATAAATAAACTGCTTTGTCCTGTTACAGATAACTAATGACAATATGTATATATTAGTGATTATGCATTAAGAAAAGTCATCCTCACGGACATGTTTTTCTGCCTCCTCGCGATGTCCGTTGAGGTCCTTCTGTTTTCCTCCTCCCCCGTTTGATCCATTGGCACACGTTCAGTCTTTTGCCACCCGTCTGATGGTCACCGTCTAATCCTCTGCCACTCGTCTGATGGCATCCATAGGAATGTCCTTTACCACCCGTCTGATCCTTAACACTCACACTCCCTAGCATAGGAGTGTCCTTTGTCCGATCAGTCCAGTAGAGTGTAGAGGAGACTGGGTAGACTGGCACTCCATAGACGCCTTTCCTTGATGGTCTTTGGCTCAAGAGTCACTTTGTTCCTTTGTTAGTGGAACTTCAGCACAATGCAGAGGTTACAGATGTCCACATTCACTTTTGGGTAGAGGGGAGACTGGAACTCAGCATAGCGTAGGAGTTAGGGTACAATTCCTTCAGCAAAAACATTTGCAATTCCCTTGTTCCAATTAAAATTAAAGTTATTATACATTTCTGATAAACTTGTTGTGCAGATAAATTTCGGACCAGCGCCTTGTCTGTACATTAACTTAAACTTGCTGCTTGGTTGGTATCAAAATAGAACTTATTTAAAACCTTAACTTGAGTTAAATAAACCTTGCCAAACTCAAACCACACCTAAAGTTGTTTCGCACAGTGAGGCGTGGCCAGGCAATTTCAGGCAAGTTTTGGAGCAATGAGCAAGAGAATATGAAGACAACAAGAAAGTTGACATCCCAATGTTCATTTTGCATCAGTTGAGGATTGAACTTGTAACTTCTGACACCAAACAACATCCTCTATCTCACTGAGCTAATTAACAACAACTGACGTTTGGTTTTACAAATAGACTATGTGTCATCATAAAACACTGGTGGTATCTGCAATAGCCCATGAAATATCGTTGTTGATTAAAGTATACACTGAAACAAAGGATACAACAATAGATGTTGCATCATATACTGATGGTCTGCTCTTTAAAGTGTGGATGAGTGGCCTAAGTGATCAGAGTTTCATAATATATTCAACAAATTAAAGAGACAGCTGTTTACAGTACTTTGTATTGTAAAACATTTTATGCATTGTCGCTCAATCTTAATGACACTCTGGTCACTGAGTTTGTGAATGACAGTCTGAAGATCTAATGTATCCTCGGCAGGGGCTAGGTATGTTTGCCAACAGCGATGTCTCCGATTGGTGGAGCTTGCGTTGGATTGTGGGTAATGTAGTGTTGGTTTCAGAGGACAGAATTAAACATTTTTCAAAAATCCAATTTCTGAAATAAAATTCTGAAAGAAATCACACTACATCTATCCTTTATGACAATCTTCGCTGATGTGTTGTCCACGAGAAGTTAGACTTCAGTGGAAGAATAATAATAATAATAATAACATAGGCAAATACAATAGGGTCCCTGCAGCTACACTGCCTGGCTCCTAAATAAACCAATCCCCCCCTTGGACACGAAATTATCAAAATAATGCAGTGGACAATTAATAACATGTTTTAACTAAATCTTTCCTATAGGGGACTGTAATCAATAATTCAATTCCTTAGTGGAGCACAAAGCATTGACCACTCATAGCAGAATTAATGTCCATACTCCTGGCGTTCTAGAGCTATCTTTCTTCACTGTTTCTATTATATCATTTTTATTTCATTTTATTGTATTTTATCTTATTTTTATTTATTTTTCAAAACCCCATTCCCTGGCCTTCCCTTTGTGTCCCTCCCAGAGGTCTGGCTGGGGGTAAGGTGCCATTCTCCTTTCTCTTTGCCCCGTGCGGCATCACATTCCATGTTCCACGCACCTGAACCATAGGCCTCCTTTCGGAACCCTATCGTCCAGCCGCCGGAACCCCACAGTCCAACCGCCGGGCTCACCGTCAATCACCTCCCCCGTCTGGCGCCAGCCTCGTTGGGGTACACATTCTTTTGGGCGATGACCTCAGCATGTCTCATGGTCACACCTGGCCTTTGGGGTATGATGAGATTTCACAAACAATGAACAATTGATAATCTCTGACGCTCTCTACTCTACCTGCTTCCTGTCGCTGTGGCCTGTCATTCACTACTGCCTTGACCCCGCCCCCTCTCTGTAATGGAGAGAGAGACAACATTGGTCAACAATCCCACTTGGCTTTTACACAGTGGTAAATGCAGGCTAGAAAGAGATGTTTCGTTTCTGCCAGGACAATTTCCGCATGTGTGCTCAACACTTGTCTTGGCATCGATGTACTGCTCTGTTCTGATTCTGCCATGTTGCTCTATCTTCCTTTGGATTGAATTAAAAACACACAAATTAACACCACAGTATAATACTTTGTTAGTACAGCTCTAAGATGAAAGTAAAAATACAACAATTCTCAATGGTAATGACAATAATGGCAATTGATTGTGCTTAAGTCTTAATTACCATACCGACGGTTCATGATGGTATCCTGACCTCCATTGCTGCGCGACTGGTCTGGTTCCAATTTTATTTCTGCTGCACACAGAGACTTTAACAACAGATTAACAAAGTCCTTATTCAATAGTACAATTGTATAACAACAGTGTAATATAACAATTTGTTCAATTTCTCATATAGTCATTGATTTTCTCTCCACATTCCTTTCTCTCATTATTTCCTGGTGATAATAGTGAGTAAAAATCGACTGATTATGATTTGGACAGTTCAATTAAAAATTTCAAAAATATAAATTATTCTAGCAACAATTCAGCTTATAAAACTAACACTATTATTCTAAAAAAAAACATTCTATACCTATTTCTAATATTTTACATCTATTTTCTTATAAAAAATATAAATTATTCTAAACAATGTCTTGCCCTGCTTTTTAACACTACCCTGGCTAAGAGCAAACACTAATTGGGACAATGTTTTTATTAAAAGAATGATTTTATAATTCTCTTTGCTAAATGACTTTGCAGAAGATAAAATATTACTAATTTCTTCCCCTGCAGGGCACTAGATTTCCAATGAATCTTTCGCTTGGGATGGTTAGTCTAGAATATAATTTAGCAAATAGTATTTGCTCTCTCTTCCTTGCCCTCATGTACACACTAATCTTTTCTTTGTCCCGCCTATGCCACTGAGTTTAAATAGTTCACTTAATTACTGCTTCTTGCTTTCCCTATAACTCAAATAAGTCATTGCCTACTTTCCCATCAGGGATAGGTATTAGTCACTAAAGTCGTCACTCTAGTCACTACGCTTCCCCTATTACTTTTTAACAGTAATTTCCAGTCAGGTTAAGCATGTTACTTGGTTAATTGGCTACTCACTCACAGCTCACCTGATCCTCTCTTCAATGTACTCTTGATGGTTAGTCTCCAGCTCTCGGACGTCAGGTCACGATGGACAATACAATCCCATCGTAGAACAGACCTTGGCTCCAGAGCACCTCACAAGTTACTTCAGTCAGTTATTAGATTGTATGTCAATAGAAATATTTATCTCCAGTGGAGATAACATTTCTTGTGTAGTCATGTTGTATTTGCTTGACCCAATGGCTGGTTCACCACGGCCGCTCTGTCCATCCTGCAGGTAAAAATACACTTCACAGATGTTACCCAGCTACGTCGTATTATTAAAGCTTTGATCAGAAACCTTAATCACGTGCCTTCCTACGAGCCTGCAAGATGGAAGACGTGGAGCGGTGGCACCCAGGCGATTAACCAATTAATCACTGGGTCAGTTATTTGTCTTAAATCTGCGCGCCATTCACCACCGGTGACGGCGTTGGCCCAATCAAACCACGTTGGTAGACGCACAGGAATCGATTCTCCTTCACGACTTCATCTCTCCTTACTCTGGAACAATACTCTTAGGAAGTCATATTATTGTTATGTTGTACACACATTACAGCAATATTTCCCTCAGTAGTCTATTGTTCTGTAGATTCTGATAACGTTGGTATTGTTACGTTATTTCACACACGTTACAGTGCCAATTCTTAAAACAGTACTTTATATATACCTGTTGTGGCCACTGAGTGTCTTCCAGCTGTGCTGGGGGGGGTAACTTTTTCCTCTTGGTTCATGACGACCGAGTCATCTACACAATGTACTGCAGACCACCAGGTAAGCTGATGACCTGTCCTCCCCATTCTTTCTCAGGACAATAGGTGTCCCAAGCGTCTGGGGAGACAAGCACCATTATTGCAGACAGTACTCAAATCATCATTTGCAAGTTCCCTATTATTTTAAATAATATATATATATATATATATCTTCAGGGTATTTCAAAATGCAGTTTCAATAGTTTAATATCATAATTTACTAACAACTAATCATAGTTTTGGCTCAATTCAATATTCTTTGGGGTACTGTAATTTTGAAAGAGAGGGAGAGACAGAGACAGAGACAGTGAGAGGGAGGGGTAGGGGCGAGAGCAGAGGTAGGGGCTAGGCCGCCCGCCTGAGCCGGGGCCGTTGCTATTAATAGATTATTGGTGCCTAAGAATTGTGTGTAACTGACGCACACACCGACCCTGAAGATTTCTGCTCTCCAGCCTCTCACTCTCCTGATCTCTCAAAAGCGTTATAATAGCACTTTATTCAAATCAGCTGGCTTTTTAGTTCATGAGTAAGTTTCAGCACATTAGCATAGCTGTAGCGCTTAGCATTTTAAGCATCGTCACAGTTATTTTTATGACAGACATACACATTATTCTTTGTCATGCAACTTGTCACTTCTGCTTTTTCTGACTTATTTTCCTGACACTTATCAACTACAAACATTTTCTGGAATCTGGCGTAACCTACAAATGTCACTTGTTTTCGAATTCCCTGTTCTGGTGTTTGTATCCGTTAGTTTGTGGTTAAATGATCAAATTAGGTACGGTACCGGTACAATTACGACCGAATGACTTCTCGACCGTTCTACCATGAAATCAGGCCCCGTTTCTACATTCCTTCCCCGCGGAATCGTTTATATTTCCACTTTTCTGCCAAGGTGATACGTCTAAAATCTGCAGTTTTATAATCAACACATCCAATCGAGAAGTCACTATCTGGGGCCCCTTGTTTTTGCTGTTTTTGGTTACAGCGCAGGGAAAACGACTATGTCAGTCCTGGCCAGCTGCCAGCGGTCGGTCCTTTCCCTTAGATCTTAACAATGCGTCTGTATTTCATTCACTTCTAAGGAATATCTATACTAGCCTACTTCACTCATTTCCAAATTTATCGAATTTCTGGGAAATAGCACTGACTGGCGGTTGGTGCTCAAACATACATATTTTAAGCGTCATTTTCCTGTTAGTTACAGTGACAACATTAAATTTATGCAAATTTTCACACAGCTTAAATCTGGCATTATTCCCGTTCAACATTCATTGACCCTTCAATTAATCAGTTCCATATCAGGTTCTTTTACTGAAATATATTCAATCCTTGCCTGACAACGCCATTTTGATGTTGGATCACCTTGATTAACCTTACTGGTCAATGAATGCTGAGAAGAGAATAATCTTTCTGTTTTTTATTCATCATAGCATGTATCAAAAACATACAGTATCAAAGCTTTGGGCTTTGGATCAATATTGATTTGACACACATAGCTTAGTTCAACAGTTATGTAACAGGATTAGACAATATAACATACCTGTGAACAGATGAGCAGATGTTGCAACAGGTGGACCTAGCATGCTAACATGCTAGCTTGCTAAGCTAAGCTAAAGCCAGCGTAAGATAGTTTAAGCCTTCATGAGTTACGAGGTAAGCGCGCGTAAGACTCCTTGGTCCGGTGGTTCTCTCTTTTATACGGTTCAGTGGAGAAGCTTAATATAGGCTGTCAGCTGACCATTCTTTATTATGGCCATGAAGCATTGATGAAACATTACCTAGGTCAAGATTAGATCTGACCTATATCCAATGTCTGGATTGACCAATGTTCCCTGTTGACGGCTCTTTTGCTGACTGCATGGTCAACTGAGAGACCCCTGACCTTCTATGACCCTTGGCCGTAGCTAAATATACACTGGTATGAGAGACTAGCAGTCTAATATAGCTTTTATATGACAGCGAATGAGATCACTAGAAATGTGGCATTCCTAGTCAAAAACCCTTACAGAAACCCACATCAATCTCAACAGAGTGTAATGAGTTGACAATTCTGTCTGATACCAGGCTAGCTCTGTACTGGCTTCCGGTAACAGTCAGAATTGATTTTATGGTCCTCCTTATATACAAAGCCCTTAATGGGCGAGGACCGAGCTACATTGCCAACTCCCTTGTCAACTCCCAGCCTTAATGAACTCTGTGATGCCCTGACGCATTACCTATCTTTAACTAGCTGACTGTTCTGATACAGGCATCTTTAACTAGCTGACTGTCCTGATACAGACTGTCCTGATACAGACTGTCCTGATACAGGCATCTTTAACTAGCTGACTGTCCTGATACAGACTGTCCTGATACAGAATGTCCTTATACAGGCATCTTTAACTAGCTGACTTTCCTGATACAGGCATCTTTAACTAGCTGACTTTCCTGATACAGACTGTCCTGATACAGGCCTCTTTAACTAGCTGACTGTCCTGATACAGACTGTCCTGATACAGACTGTCCTTATACAGGCATCTTTAACTAGCTGACTGTCCTGATACAGACTGTCCTGATACAGACATCTTTAACTAGCTGACTGTCCTGATACAGACTGTCCTGATACAGACTGTCCTGATACAGAATGTCCTGATACAGGCATCTTTAACTAGCTGACTGTCCTGATACAGACTGTCCTGATACAGACTGTCCTGATACAGACTGTCCTGATACAGGCATCTTTAACTAGCTGACTGTCCCGATACAGACTGTCCTGATACAGACATCTTTAACTAGCTGACTGTCTTGATACAGACTGTCCTGATACAGGCCTCTTTAACTAGCTGACTGTCCTGATACAGACTGTCCTGATACAGGCATATTTAACTAGCTGACTGTCCTGATACAGACTGTCCTGATACAGACTGTCCTGATACAGACTGTCCTGATACAGGCATCTTTAACTAGCTGACTGTCCTGATACAGACTGTCCTGATACAGACATCTTTAACTAGCTGACTGTCCTGATACAGACTGTCCTGATACAGACTGTCCTGATACAGGCATATTTTTTTCTTAAAATGTATTTTACTTGATTTCATCCGTTCTATGTATTTTTTTTTTCCAACTTTATTTTCATTTTAGTTCCCGTCTGTTGTATGTATTTTATGTAGCCTATTATATTTTCCTTTTCCATTTTTATCCTCTAGCTTGTTTCACATGAACTATGGCACTCTATCCCTGTTTTTATCTGCATTTATGTGAAGAACTCGGTGCTTGTAATTTCTTTATTGTACAGCACTTTGAGCTGCATTTTTTTGAATGAAAGGTGCTATACGAATAAAGTTGATATAGCAACCCCCCTCCCCTCCTCACACACACACACACACACACACACACACACACACACACACACACACACACACACACACAATCTTTCAGTAAGCTACTGTATGGTCATCAAGCACAATCACATCACGATCACGAGGACTGCTCACAGGGGTCACTCAGGGGTCACTGTTCTGGGTTGTGTTGCAGGGGTCACTCAGCGGTCACTGTTCTGGGTTGTGTTGTAGGGGTCACTCAGGGGTCACTGTTCTGCGTTGTGTTGTAGGGGTCACTCAGCGGTCACTGTTCTGGGTTGTGTTGTAGGGGTCACTCAGGGGTCACTGTTCTGCGTTGTGTTGTAGGGGTCACTCAGGGGTCACTGCGTTGTGTTGCAGGGGTCACTCAGGGGTCACTGCGTTGTGTTGCAGGGGTCACTCAAGGGTCACTGTTCTGCGTTGTGTTTCAGGGGTCACTCAGGGGTCACTGCGTTGTGTTGCAGGGGTCACTCAGGGGTCACTGCATTGTGTTGTAGGGGTCACTGCATTGTGTTGTAGGGGTCACTGCATTGTGTTGTAGGGGTCACTCAGGGGTCACTGTTCTGCATTGCCTCACAGTTTTGTTTCCACCCTCTCTCCCCCCTGCTGGGTTTGATCTCAGGTCATTTGACTCATGGAACAACCTCCTATAAACACTGCATCAGCCAGCTACAGTCTGGCCCTGGTAAGAGAGCCATTCATTCAAGAGTAAAGATTCAAGATGTGTTTATAAGCCATGTATGTGGTTCACACATGCTGGGAATGTGTCTAGTGTTAAAGCACACGCTGATCCAGATGACATGGGACAGGATGCAGGACAGGACAGGACAGGGTGCAGGACAGGGTGCAGGACAGGACAGGACAGGACAAATGCAGTCTGACCTTGTCTCTGTCTGTAGTGGCTGAGAACCAGGTGGTGATGGAGGAGGTGATGATGGACTCCATGATGGAGGTGTAGAAGAGCACCATCATTGCCTTTTGGCATGTTGAATTTCTTCAGCTGCCTCAGGAAGTACATCCTCTGCTGTGCTTTTCTGGTGAGAGAGCTGATGTTCAGCTCCCACTTCCCCCGGGAGGTGGTGCTGCCCAAGAAGCAGGAGTCAACGGAGGTCACTGGGGTGTCATTCAGTATAATAGCAGCACACTCCAGTTCTAATGGACACCGCTGGCTCTATCCAGCACATACAC
Source organism: Borostomias antarcticus (assembly GCF_949987555.1). Classification (NCBI taxonomy): domain Eukaryota; kingdom Metazoa; phylum Chordata; class Actinopteri; order Stomiiformes; family Stomiidae; genus Borostomias; species Borostomias antarcticus. The sequence continues at coordinate 8,923,021 of NC_140249.1, forward strand.
ATAACACTTAAATAGCCATACTCCTTTCTTTCTTATTGGACCACAACTAATACAATACTGGATAGAAATATAAAGATACTATTCTTCTAGAAGAGGCTCTCCCTCCTGTGGACTGAGCAGCCTCCACATGGACACCCCAGCCCCGCTAATGTGAACGGCGTCGTGGTGATGATGGGATTTCTAGACGCCACAGGCGTAGATCGCTTCGGCCGGGGTGACACCGATCGTAATGGTCGTGGCTGTCTGAGAGACGAGGTGTGTGTGTGTGCGTGTAGCTGTACAGAGCTATACTGACAGATGGTGGGAAGGTAATTGTCTGTCTGCGCCTCTTCTGAGCTTATTACAGCGGGAGCCAGTTGACCACAGGAGGGGCCAGTACTATATCAGCATGATTGTGCAGAGCATGATTGACAGTGTGAGACAGTCATTGTGATTGGGCCATTTAGTGTGCACAGCGTGTGCTTGTACATCACTGTCAATGGCATACATGCACAATAGTGTGGCCAGTCATTCTCACACTTACTGCATGCATGTGTGGCGTGGTTGTACAACAGCTTTGCGATCAAATGCTCATCCAGTATCACCATTTATCCTGCATGTGTGTGTTAGTGTGCGGGGCCATAATGTGCATGTGTGTGTTAGTGTGTGTTTTTGTGCGTGGCGATAATGTGCGTGTGTATGTTAGTGTGTGTCAGTGTGTGTTAGTGTGTGTTAGAGTGTGTTAGTGTGTGTTAGTGTGTGTTAGTGTGTGTTAGAGTGTGTTAGTGTGTGTTAGAGTATGTTAGAGTGTGTTAGTGTGTGTTAGAGTGTGTTAGTGTGTGTTAGTGTGTTAGAGTGTGTTATTGTGTGTTAGAGTGTGTTAGTGTGTGTTAGAGTGTGTTAATGTGTGTTAGAGTGTGTTAGTGTGTGTTAGAGTGTGTTAAAGTGTGTTAATGTGTGTTAGAGTGTGTTAGTGTGTTAGAGTGTATTAGTGTGTGTTAGTGTGTTAGAGTGTGTTAGTGTGTGTTAGAGTGTGTTGTTGTGTGTTAGAGTGTGTTAATGTGTATTAGAGTGTGTTAGTGTGTGTTAGTGTGTGTTAGAGTGTGTTAGTGCGTGGCCATCATGTGTGTGTGTGTGAATCCCTGCGCCCGGCGGGCGTGATTCAGGTGGTACCCAGAGGATAGCCGGCCTGTCTCTGACATTTACAGAGCTAACAGAGCTCCACAGTCCTTCCGTATTAATCTCTACCCAATAAACACAAGGCTTTCATTCAGGTCAATCTCAGTCACACTCGGGAGGGGGGGGGGGGAGCCAGACATATTATTGACACTTTATTTCCCAATGCTAGCAGTTGTCTGGTGATTATTGGCGGATTATGTTTATTTCTCTGGCCACGTCAGGCCCCCATGACACATCGGGCCTCTAAGACAGTATTGTTGGATTGCGTCATATTTTCCCTTCAGGCATCCAGGGGCCTTCAGGCATCCGGATCGATAACTGGAGAGACTCTGCCTGCTGACACCTGACACACACACACTGACCAAGACACACACACACACACACTCACACACACGACTGACACACACACACACACACACACACACGACTGACACACACACTCTCACATACACACACGACTGATACTGACACACACACATGACTGACCTGACACACACAGACACACATACACACACGACTGACCTGACACACACACACACACGACTGACCCTGACACACACACACTTACACACACGACTGACACACAAACTCACACACGACTGACACACACACTCTCACACACACACACGACTGATACTGACACTGACACACACACACGACTGACCCTGACACACACGCACGACTGACCCTGACACACACACGACTGATCCTGACACACACGCACAACTGACCCTGACACACACACACAACTGACCCTGACACACACACACAACTGACCCTGACACACACACACTCAAGCACAGAGTAAAATGGTTTAATCAGTTAAAACATTTACCAATGAATTGAATAACTCTTTTCAAGACACTCAAATACACTTTCCATTGCGTAACAAAGCATAACATCAAACAGTAAGGAACATAAAAGATCCAAATCAAGAGGACAAGCTATACAGTATCAGTAAAACTAAAACTAAGCAAAACAATGTTTAACAGATAAAAGAGAATTTGATCAATGGAGTGTACTTGTACAACTATATATATATATATATATATATATATATATATATACACCTCTCTTACATAAAAGATAATTTAATTGTAGGCATTCTTTAATGTAACAGTTTGCTCAGCTTTTAGTTAGGTCAGAGTTCAGCGTGTCTGTTCCCTAGACACTCAGCCACTCGCTGCTTTTTGTGACTTTACAGTATGTGTGAGAAGTGAATATTGTGTTTGCTTGTTTGTTTATGTGTGTGTGTGTGTGTGTGTGTGTGTGTGAGAGAGAGAGAGAGAGAGAGAGAGAGATGGCAGGTCAAGCAACGGGGGCTGAAATTTATGGAGTGGCACTTCAATTTTTAAAAGCCTGCCCGCATTCCATTAACTCAGAGATGATAGGGGGAGCAGGCAGGTGTGGTGGTAAATCACGTCCACTTTCAGACTGCTCTCCATGCTTTATTGATGGATAGTATCTGCTTGTCCACACACACACACACGCACACACACACACACACACACACACAGAGGACAACCACGTTCAGATGCTTTTGTGTTTTTTGGTGCATCACCTTGAGCTTTGTATGTGAGGGTCATGCACTTCATCAATACTAATTAACTACAAATCAACTTGTTTCTCACTTAGGCCAATGTTAGAGTAAATGAATGTATTAAAGCTGCAGTATGTTCATTTTGTGCTATAAGCCTTCTGCAAGCCAGCTACAGTACAAGCTAGCAATGAGGGAAAATTCCATCTGCCAAGTTAAATTCTGTTTGCATCATCTTTGTTTGTGGATGTGGGTACCCACAAGGCCATACTGTAGAAGAAGGCCCCTTGGTGCTGATTGGATCTCAGAACACGCACATGCTTTAGTGTGGACAGAACTCCAAGTGTGATAGTAAATGTTCTAACTAATTAAACCATTTTACTCTGTGTGTGATTTTTCAGACAGGGATAATTGTTTAGGGTCAATAATTTCTTATCTATCTGTAAGTGGCCTTGTCCCCAATCCATCTTGTCTGTGTTTTGAGTTTAGTTGTTGATAGAGAGGTATGACGAACAGTAATTTATCTACTTGACTCTGCTCATTTGACCTAGCTTAGAGGACCATATTTGGTCCTTCCTTCCTAGCTTAGAGTGTACAGTATCTATTATACAACGGTATAGATCCGGTCCATTGTCTCTATTGGTCAGTTTGCATTCCAGCCGTGGTGATAACCACGATGGCCCCACGCTAAAATGGAATGTTCACACATCTTTAATATCAATCCACCTCTTATTAGTAGCCGTGGCAGTTTCCAGATCAATGTTTACAAAGATCTGCTGTAGCATTGTCGTTGCCTGGCAACGTTCCCTTTTCAGCGGAAGTATCCGCAAATGATTAACAAATGGTTCCATTAAAAATACATTTTAAAGTTCGTATTGTCTTTCTTTTTGAAATATTGACGGATAAATGTGGCAACCGTTGTATAAAAGCATTATGGAACTGGAAGCTGTGGGATGTCACAGATATCGCCATGGCTAGCGGGTGTAACGGCACTCCGCTGCGCGTCGTGCCTAACCACTCCCGCTAGCCGTGGCGATATCCATGACATCCCACTGCTTCTCGTTCCATACTGCTTTAATCAGCACCACCTTGTTATGATAAACACGTATAAGAATGTCTGTGTGCTCTGAATGTTTGGGACTCCTTGCTGTATCTGCTTGAGTGCACAAAGGGTCGCCGGTATTTGCAAATATCCTATTAAATGTCTTAGCTAAAGACCGACAGTTTATTGTGTGTTCAAACTTTATTGATTAATCTCACTCTTTGGTACATGAGTCCAAAAGGTAGATGTGTGCAGTGGTAAATTCCACGACACAAGTTATTATTATTTTTATGCTCTGGTGTTGACTGGACACCAAATGATAACATTTATTATTATTGCTGTATCAAAGCCAAAGAGCAGTCTCCCGTATCATTTATCGCTCTTGATTTATCATAGCAATATACTGTAGCAATACTGAAATGTTTAAATTGATACATACAGTAGGCCACTGCAGTTTAACTATCTATTCTGGGCTTCCTTCTTAACCACACATCAGCTCATATCACAACAACAACAAATACATGAATCAATCTCCTCAAATATTAGTGGGAGGACTTGAGGGAGGGGCCTGTGTCAGCAACATGACAAGCTCTGTGTTTGGTTCTTTTCACACTTGACCTCCCCAAACTTGTTACCCACTGTTCATCTTCAAGACAGCCATAAGTAACAGTTATAAAGTAAATTTGAATGTCTCGCTTCATCAAGTTGAACTGACATAGATTAGAACTTTTGTGATAGTTGGGAAATCAAATGTCATGGTGTATCCTACTTTTGATTCCCAAAAGTCAGCATGCGTAGCCTTTGTTTCACTTTCTGTGCTACGTTTAGGCTTTTGCTATCAGTGCTCTGCTTGGTTGTGTGCTCCATTTGCATATGCAATGGTAGCGATGGTTATTAACTCATCTAAAGTGGCATTTTCAAAGAAAAAAGGAGGTATAATATCTTCTCCTAACCATCTTCAAGATCATATTGTCATTTCTTCCATCATCATTATCAACAATGACGAAAGTGACCACTATCCACCATCCAGTAATTAGAATTCATGATAGCACACAAAGCTCCTTTTGAAGGCAGCTGTTCTAAAAGAGAGAGCTAACTGCTGCAGCTTTGCCCAGAGCTTGCTGGCAAGTCCACTGAAGTGCAACTTCAGGACAGATGCTGTCATACAATAGATGATAGCCACACTTGCGTGGAAGTTGAGGTTCTCTCTCCTCAGCGGCAGAAATGATGAAATCATGTCTGGCCCGAAGGGTACATTACTCCCGTGATCAATAGACCTATCATTAGTCGCACAACATCAGATGCGACTGAAAGCGAGTACCTGCATGTCGGACATTTTGCTTGTATCTTTCATTGTTGAGAGGGTTGAATTCTGGTCCCAAACAACTTTTTGTACGCTAAGTACACAGTAATTTGAGTAGTATAGTCTACTATACCTGTTCTCTTATTAGTTTATTTGGCTTACTTTCAGCTTTTTATATTTCCACCGGAAATCACCGTTTTGGTCATACAATGGATGTGGGTGGGCACCTTGAAAAATCATTCAAAAACATGTTAAACTCTCGATTTCAAAGACAAGAAGCTCACCGAGGGGGTAATTGGTGTCCATTGGTGTTCTGACATCAAATTCGCCGCAAAGTATGAATCCTGTAGGGTTTTGGTGATCATTTTATGAAATCCATTGACTTGTATTGACGCGACCATTGTAGATGTGTAGATCAATCCGCAGAGGGGATTCAGGAAGCGGAACTACTTACGGTAGCTATTGTTATTGTTTATGTTGGTAAGCTACCTAGTTTGCGGAAGTTTACACACGTATGTGCTGCGACTAAATAGTTCTATGCTAAATATTTAAAAAAGCCTTTCCAGATGAACTAGAATCTTACTTTATGGCGAATTATATGTCCGAACGCCAACTAACACCTTGGTGAGTTTCTTGTCTTTGAAATTGAATGAAGTTTAACATGTTTTTTGAATGATTTTTCAAGGTGCCCAACCACATCCTTTGTATGACCAAAACGGTGGTAGAGCAATTATCAGACTTTCTCAAAAGTGCTAGTTTTGTCAACGTTTTGATCTGAACCATTGTATATGATCATAAGTAACCTTAAAACAGGGCTAAACATGCATTTTCCCATTACTACTCCTTTAATTTATCAGACATTATTTCATGTTATTTCAGTTCACAGTATTTTGGGTGGCATAACTAGCTGATTCACTCCTACTAACCAGTCCTGAAGAGAAACAAGTAAGCCCCGCCAAAAGCCAGGCCTGACCTGGCCTGGTTCATTAATAACAACAAGCGAGTGACTTGCCAAACAGTAGCAACAACTCTTAAAATAAACTGCGGGCCCTTGGCTCAAATGGCTAATGTTAACACAAAGCTGTCATCAGATGATTTGCAAAGCAGTTTACATAATAACTTATCAAGAGGGACTAAATCGAAAATCTCAAACAAGCATGAATATTTGTAGCAAGGGATTCCCTAACCCTAGTGCTAGCCAGCTGAGCTAGTTAATGTTAGCTAGCTATGTAGCACTAAACTAGTTATGCACTTAGCAGGAACACGCCTCAAAGTATGTGAGTCCGCAAGGGTGGACATTGGGACTGGGCCTATAAGGGTAGACATAATTTCCAGTAAGGCTGGTCTTTCACCCTATTGGAGGATAGGGGATGATTGTGATTGGTAGCGTTGATGGCAGGTGCTCCAGGGGCAGGTACGAGCGGCCAGGAGCAGAGGCGGGCAGACCAGACCAGGCATGATCAGTCCATCTTACTCCCTATCAATTACACAGATTCAATCTGGCCTTCCTACTTTAGAGCACTTTGGACTATCAAGATAATAACTGGTCCAATGAGCCATCTTCTGAATACAAATGCTAAGTACAGTACACTGCCAAGTGATGCACTGCGGATGGATCAGATCGTCTTCTGATTGGTTGAAGATGATCCAAGCCTATTCGCTTACAAAAAAACATGTCAGGTATTACGATCAAAAGCACCATTGCAATGAAGAGAATGGGCAGACTGAAACAATGAAGTCAAGTGATATTGTCTGTGTGAAATGGAGCATGGAATCCAGTTTGTATTCCCAGGTTAAATTACAGCTGATTCAAATGCCAACATATCACAGAATCCTGCTTTGCTCTCCGTGTAACTGCTTACATATTGCATGCATCCTTCTGGTGGTATGTCTTGTGTATTAGCAGTAAAGGATACTGGCAGCTTTTCAAATTTCTGATAAACAACCCTCCCTCAGGCACCTAGAGTATCAGGAAAGACTTGAATTAAAATCAGAGTTAGTCCACAGTGGGCACGGCACATAGCAGAGGTTAAAAATATCACACATGCTTTAATGAATGACTGTGATGGCCTAAGATTTGGATATGGCTTTCAAAGATCCTTTGATGATACAGTATAGGCGGTGCTAGGGTGTCTATGTTGAAAGACCCAGGGATCTTGGCTTACATCACTGATGGTGTGTTGAAAAGCATTGAGAGATCAAACAACGTTAGACCCTCTGAACAAGTCAACCATGGTGTAGATTGATCTTGATCAAATATCATGTATTTGTCACATTAGAAGTGGGCACTGATATTAACCAGAATGTTTTTCTTATATATGGAAATTGGTTTATAGTTTGGATTCAACTATTGAGTGGGTGTAGATGTACCTGTATGGCACAGTACATGTAACAGTAGCATCATGGAATACTGCACATCTGGAGACAAAGATGGGAGGCCCGTCAGTGAATGACCCAATGAGGATTTAGAATGTGTTAACAAACTTAATATTCTATCCTCCTCCAGAGGTTCTGAAAGATCATAATGCATATCCAGAGAGCTAAACTGTTGACAGGGAAGTTAATAAGATACTTGTATGATACAATATCTAATTTGATCTTTGTTACAGCTGTCCCCAGATGGAAGTGTCTAGGAGAGGGACTGTAACACGACCTGCCTAGGTAGACTGGCTAGATGTAAAAACCCAGTGTGGCGCAATAAGCAAGTGGCAGACGGACAACAGGTGTCATAATAAGGAATAAGCTGTTTACTTAAATATGGTAAATTCAATAGTCACAATATATACAAAATACAAAGGCATACCAATGATTGACAACACAATAAACCAATGACAGGGGACAAACAGATAACAATAAAGGGGGTTGAACTGAACCAAACCGGGGACTAGCAGAGGCAGGAGGAGGAAGGGAGAAGGACTGTATGAGTGCTGATCAAAGCAAAAACCACAGCCTTACCTTCCCAGACTCTCTAAACTAGTCTAGCCTACCACCTAATAAAAGAATAGCATGCTAACTAGCCTATCTAAACTCCCGGACTAACCTACCTGCTACAATAAGCAAAGGGACCACCGCTCACCCTTACCTAATGTGTTTAACAGATGGTTACCTACGTGATGTAGTGTAAACCCCGGGGTATCTTCCCCTAGCCCTTCTCCCAGGGAACGATAGCTGGACTACAACACGAATGAAGAAACTCAAGTAGGACAAAACGTAACAAAGGAATCCAACATAATCACTCCCTTCCCCTGCACCCTAATCACCCCCTTCACCTGCACCCTAATCACCCTTTCCCCTGCACCCTAAACACCCCCTTCCCCTGCACCCTAATCACCCCGTTCCCCTGCACCCTAATCACCCCCTTCCCCTGCACCCTAATCACCCCCTTCCCCTGCACCCTGCACCCTAATCACCCTCTTCCCCTGCACCCTAAACACCCCCTTCCCCTGCACCCTAATCACCCCCTTCCCCTACACCCTAATCACCCCCTTCCCCTGCACCCTACACACGGAAACAAGTCACAATATATAGGACACAGGCTGACAGGTGATTGGACGGGATGAAACGAGACGACCGGAACAACAGGTAGACGTAATGAAGACTTGATGGACGACAATCAGCAGCAGCACAGCAGACAAGACAGAGGACAAACGAACACCTACTGTAGGGCTGCATTCTGAATCGCATACTACCCTACTATATAGTATGCCAAAACAGGACGTAGTATGTCCCAATACATAGTATGCCACATGCAGTATGGCAAAAATACCAGGATGTCCTACTACATCCGGTCGTATTTTGCAGTATGCAAGCCAGCAGGCTTTTCTGGCTATTCTGACCCACAATCCTGTGCACAGCGGAAATGTGCGTCACATGAGCGAGTCGTGACAGCTGTAGACGAATGTCGCGTTATGGACAGCGACGGATGTGGGCTTATTTCAAGGCGCAATGTTATGACAAGGTAGTATGTCCCAATTGGATGCCTACTTCTTGCAAAGTACGTTCTTTCTAAGGGCAGCTGTAGTAGGTACTGGTAGTAAGAAGTAGAAGTATGCGATTCGGAACGCAGCCCTAGAGGGAGGGGAACAAGCACATACGCAGCAGACACACATACACACGTTGCACTCTTGGAGTATGAATCACAGAGGACATTTCAATACATTTTTCACCAAGCAAACATTTCTTTCAAATGCACCACTAACTGTTATTCAAAACAAATATTGCTTCACCATGGTTGTGCAGTTACCTTTAATAAAGAGCTCTACTGTTTGAAGGCCAAATGCACAAGTGGGCTGCATAAAGATCCAGCACCAATGGCTAGCAGAGGAAGAATATCGACCAACAGCGCCTGGTTGACACCTGCATCGCCATCGCTATACTTCGGCTCGGCAAGGGAATACCAGAAAAAAATGTGCAACAGCAAGTGTGTAAACAGCACCTTGGGGCTCTGAAACTTGGAACATGTCAACGGATGTCCCGGGGGATTCTCAGAAGTGCGCCACACATGCAACAAATTACTGTTGAATATTTCATCACAGGGAATAATTGATATGTAGTTGTCTTCACAGAAACGGTAACTGCTTGTGGGAACGTCTGAGTGGGCGGCTTGGTTGTCGTATTATGATCACTTGGGTGTCCTAACATCCACATACAGTAAACTGTGTGACATTTCTTAAGATGCGCACAGCATACTCTGATAGGTGTGTTTTGAAGGGGCCTTCTCTTTACATGCTGAAATCCATTCTGCTCAATTTTCAGCAGCTGTTATCATTGTGGAAACATAACAAAGGCATTTAACCAAGATTCCAATTTGAGTAGTGTATGAATTGTACTTTGTCATCAATGTTAGCTCAAGAATGCTATAATGAATACTTTCCCCTCCTTGACTAAACCTGCTTTTGCAGTATAGAGAGCTGCAGATGTGTGTGTATGTGTGTGTGTGTGTGTGTGTGTGTGTGTGTGTGTGTGTGTGTGTGTGTAAGAACTGTCAAATACATATTTAAACTTCGACTACTCATTGACTTTGGGGGGAAAATGCATCGATGTTTAAAATGTGGATTGGATAAGTATAGGCTAGCGCAAAGTAACGTGTGTCCCAGAGCCTGCTGCGTCCTGCTCTATCTTCTAATCATGCCAAAACACATTCCATGTTAATATTCATTATTTTCAACATTGCTCAAAAACAGCCAAACAACTTTATCTACTGTACACCATCTATCTTTATACAACGGGTAGTTCTGGTCCTTGATTCTGATTGGCTGGAAGCCATTGTAAAATACTCTATATCACACACCTGTGACCGCATAAGTAATTTTTAGAAGTGCTGCCAACATTTGAATATCTGAACATTCAATCCAATGCATTAGTATTACCTAGCTTTCCATCCTTGTGTAGCTAATATGGCAGCATTATTAGCATCTAGAGAGAAGCAGCAGCCACACAAACTCATCTGATAGAGCTACATTGCAAACGTTTTATGCTAGCATTCTAAGATGCCCCTTGCTACAATCTTTCAACACTTCCTGAACATTGCACCGAGTGCACTCTGATGCTGCACTTGTCGATGACTGTTTTTCAAAGGAAACTGGTTTAAAATAATTGTGAGGGTATATCTCTAGCTAGCTATATAAAGCAACTAGCTTTTGTTGTGTTAATAGTGGGTGAAAAAAAAACATGTTCCCAAAAAATGAATTTGTTCGTTCATCTAGCAAAAGCTAACATGCTAGCTAGCTACCGTCATTCGTCATGGCTATATGGATATCATTGCTATCAACGTCAAGTCTGGCATGTTTTGGTTGTAGCTGATTAGCTTATTCCTGCCTGTGTTGCTTAGCAACATTTTTGCTCAGCTTTAGGAACTATATTGCTTGCCGGAATTATGTTTTGTTTTCAATAAATAATCACATTGTATGTTGCTCTGCGTTTATTTTGTGAAATCTTATCAGTTTTGTAACGGTCGTATAAAAGCAATAAACCACTTGAGGCTGTGGGTTACAGTGATTTTAGAACAGCTAACGTTAGGAGGGTTTTACTCCTCTTCACGTCGTGCCTAACAACGCCCCCTAGCTGTTCTAAAATCACTGTAACCCACGGCCTCTCGTAGTTTATTGCTTAAATCTATTGAGGTGGCAAGGAAATAACTTCCGTAAGATCCAAGCACATCTTCTCAGCTGCAACATTGTAAATAAGCACTTAATCTGGTGAAGAGGACCAGCACTAAGCTATTCCTCTTGTTTTGTTTTCAGTTGGCTAGGTCTAATAGGCCTAATAAAAGGACCCCGTTTGCACTAAATGTCATGTCAATGTTGACTGGGTTTTACTTGAATCCCGTGAACAGTTGAATATTGTCAGAGACAGACACAAAATATTAGTTCACGTTACCATTTGTCTTGTTTTTGACAATAGGTGACAAGCGCCCTCTTGTGGTTAGAACTGGTACTGACCAGTTCCATTTTATGCGTCATTTTCTAGGCAACATTATATAGAATACTAATCATTGAATATCTAAGAGAGAAAGTCGAATACAATTTCTGAGCTTAGTTGACAGCCTGTGTGTGTGTGTGTGTGTGTGTGTGTGTGTGCGTGTGTATTTGTGGTGGGATGGGATTACTTGTATACTGTAGTATAGAGAGCTGTAGATAGGAGAGAGAGAGAGATTGTGTGTGTGCGTGCGTGTGCACGGGAAGTATTCTCAGAAGCTCTTAATGAAAGTCAGAGCATTAAGCAGACGTCAGGGCGCCCTGATAGATATTGAAGTGCTCCTTTGTGGTGGACCAGAGGTGCTATTCCACCCCCACTGACTGACGAGCATGTAATGACCCATCACAGTCTGGACAGGTCATCCATTTATTAAGGCAGTAATGTATGTATCCTGCAGCAAATCTTTAATTAATAAAAAAGGATGATTGCAACACAGTACTCTCAGGGATTAAGAATGAAACTGGACTTGTCCTTGCAGTTTAATAGGCTCTTCATTCTTTCTAAACGCTACTGGCATTTGATTTAACTTTCTTAATAATCCCTCTCATAAACAGACCAGTGCTTGTGAACTGACCTTGCTTAAACAGTATTGGAGATCTATTGCTTCAGCAGTGAATGAGTTTATGAAGCACATTTAAATAAAACATTATCTTTCCAATGCGTTGTTATTTATAAATGCTTTGGCGCTCTAGAACACCTGTGATTGTGTACATGCTATGGTTTTCCACTATGATTAATGTCGCAGACAAGAAAAGTATGCTAAGTGCAAATGTTTTTGTAGTACTTCAAACAGAGGCAGCTCTAAGGTTAGGGATTCAACTCTGAATAGGTAGGGGTAGGGGAGGGTTAACAAATGAGTACTGATATTCTGTTGTTTTGTTACAAGTACCACTACAATTACCACTACTGTAATGCCATACTAAATAGCACAAGCACTTGGGATTGATGATAAAAGGCTGTTGAACCTATGGGGGAAAAAAAGCGAAGCCTGCCCATCTGGGCAAGCACAAAAAAACATTTGTTGAAATACAACTTTAAGTTGAACCACACATGTACCAGAGCCCACCACCTGGGGGCGCTAGCCACAGTTATATTCAACCATTGCCAATTACATTTTGCTTTGTATATAAAAAGAACAATGCTTTGTTTCTCCGTAAAAGTGTAGTGTATTCTACTCAGGGGCTCCTCTACATTCTACGTCTGAATGAGACTTCAGAGCTTGAAAAGTTTACTTGCTCTTTCAATCAATCAAATCAATCAAAGCTTTATTTATATAGCACATTTCATACCCAGAGGCAACACAATGCGCTTTACAGAGAACAAGGGAGGTGGGCAGACGTCCCACCCCTACATATTCCAGTGGGAAGCAAAAAAACAGTATCACCCGGGGGCCAGATAAGTGAGCTGTAAAAAATTCTTCCCTGACCCCTCTCAACAAGATGATCGAGCAAGCTCCTGGAGTATGTTTGTCTTGGCTAGTAGACAAAATGTTCTAAATGTTAGGATTCACATAGGTTAGATTTGAGGATGCAATGTGGATACAATTATTATTAGTTATAGTCATTATATTTCATGACATCAATTAGATGTCTCTTATTAATAATCCTGGATTGACTGAGTTGATAACCACCCACCACTTAAGCATGATAGCGGTTGTTAGTGAAGCCAGCTGATTTTGAACTGGTGTGGGACTGTTAGTAAGCCCCAAGTGTTAACAACTACATGTTAGATAGCAGAAAATATCTCCACTCATGAGGGAAATGTGATAATGATGTGTGCCTGTAGTCTATAGACTAAGAATAATTGTAGAAACACCGTAAAGTCTTGATGGTCCGTTTTTTCCCCCTGAAAACCCCCCTTTCGTTTGTTTATGAATGCTCTCGTTTTGGGTTAGATTTTGACTGTGTTGTTTGAACTGTTATGCTTTTATGTTTTGACCGTTTGCACAGCTATAAACTGGTCATATTGTGGTCTGAAGAACAGCTATAAAGAGTTATTTTATGCTTAATGTTGTGAATAAGAGTGGTTGGTGTTAGTCAACACTGATTGCTGCGTCAATCGTTCTAAAAATTGATCCAAAGGGCTGATGCGTTATTGGTGGGGTACAACTTGTCTACTGTGTACGTGTTGAAGGGTTTGGTAGGTGTGTGTGTGTAGTTGTTTGGCTGTGTGGCGATGACATTGACCGGACCCTTTCTCAGTGTCTGTGCAGGCGCTCAAAATCCTGCCTTTCCCACCATCGTCTCCTATCCCTGTGGTTTGCGGTGAGTTTGGTAACAGGCCCCTGTCTCAGTGCAGTGGGCCCCTGGCTCCCCTGGCTCTCTGTAACAGGGTTCATTTCTGGACTGTTGCTCCATGGTGAAAATAAAACCCACCAGCAGCAAATACTGTACATCATGTACCTCCAACACGTTTCCTTTTTCCTCTCTCTGTCCTCACCTGACTGTGACCTGACTGATCCTCATGGTTTATGCGTGTGTGTGTGTGTACTGTATGTGTGTGTGCATGTTTGATTCAGTTGGATTTTATGCATTCACACAGAGACTCCTCAGTTTCTGACCCGCAAAGTGTATGTGTGTGTGTGTGTGTTTACTGTATGTTCAGCATTTAAGTCCTTTTGTCTAAAGCCCAGGGAATACCTGCTGTTTACTGTCGCGCACGCATAGACAAGCGCGTATTTTGTGAGGCTTTATTTTCTGAGGATGTGTGCAGTCAGCCACAGCAGAGGCTCCCAGGAGCCACGTCTCTCAGTGCTCACCATCAATCAATCAATCAATCAATCAAAGCTTTATTTGTATAGCGCATTTCATACCCAGAGGCAACACAATGCGCTTTTCAGAGAACAAGGGAGGTGGGCATACGACCCACTCTCTACATATTCCAGAGGGAAGCAAAAAAACAGTATCACCCGGGGGCCAGATAAGTGAGCTGTAAAAATTCTTCCCTGTCCCCTCTCAACAAGGCGATCGAGCAAGCTCCTGGAGTATGTATGTCTACCGGCTAAGAACATTAGCAATACATTACATTAAATTACATTTTCAGAGTAAGAGAGGCTAAAAACATCATAGGAGAGACATGGCAAACACTGGTGTGTGTCTGTGTGTGTGTGAGTGTGCCTGGGCCCAGATAGAGGCAGGGGTTGGGGTAGGGAGGGGGTAGGAAAAGGATACGGACCCGGGTTAGGGTGAGGGGAAGGGGGACTGGGCCCAGGCCTAAAGCCTGGACTGGACCACTCTCTGTACAGCTCTCTGTAGGACTCTCTGTAGGTCTCTCTGTACAGCTCTCTGTAGGTCTTTCTGTAGGTCTCTCTGTAGGTCTCTCTGTAGGTCTCTCTGTAGGGCTCTCTGTAGGGCTCTCTCTGTAGGGCTCTCTGTAGGGCTCTCTGTAGGGCTCTCTCTGTAGGGCTCTCTGTAGGTCTCTCTGTACAGCTCTCTGTAGGGCTCTCTGTAGGGCTCTCTGTAGGTCTCTCTGTAGGGCTCTCTGTACAGCTCTCTGTAGGTTTCTCTGTAGGGCTCTCTGTAGGTCCTTCTGTAGGGCTCTCTGTAGGTCTCTCTGTAGGGCTCTCTGTAGGGCTCTCTGTAGGGCTCTCTCTGTAGGGCTCTCTGTAGGTCTCTCTGTAGGTCTCTCTGTAGGGCTCTCTGTAGGGCTCTCTCTGTAGGGCTCTCTCTGTAGGGCTCTCTGTTGGTCTTTCTGTAGGGCTCTCTGTAGGTCTCTGTACGGCTCTCTCTGTAGGTCTCTCTGTAGGGCTCTCTCTCTAGGGCTCTCTGTAGGGCTCTCTCTCTGTAGGTCTCTCTGTAGGGCTCTCTGTAGCTTCATGCTTTGGATAATGTAGGGAGAAGGAGCCAGAGCCCTGGTTGGCATAGATTGAAAGGACAAGTTAAACATAGAAACAACGTTGTGATAATGGATGTGCTGTTAAACATAGAAACAACGTTGTGATAATGGATGTGTTGTTAAACATAGAAACAACGTTGTGATAATGGATGTGCTGTTAAACATAGAAACAACGTTGTGATAATGGATGTGCTGTTAAACATAGAAACAACGTTGTGATAATGGATGTGCTGTTAAACATAGAAACAACGTTGTGATAATGGATGTGCTGTTAAACATAGAAACAACGTTGTGATAATGGATGTGCTGTTAAACATAGAAACAACGTTGTGATTATGGATGTGCTGTTAAACATAGAAACAACGTTGTGATAATGGATGTGCTGTTAAACATAGAAACAACGTTGTGATAATGGATGTGCTGTTAAACATAGAAACAACGTTGTGATAATGGATGTGTTGTTAAACATAGAAACAAGGTTGTGATAATGGATGTGCTGTTAAACATAGAAACAACGTTGTGATAATGGATGTGCTGTTAAACATAGAAACAACGTTGTGATAATGGATGTGCTGCCATTACTGAGAGACAGAGGGGGAAACAAGGGAGACGCAGAACTGGGAATGGAGGGAGATAAGAGGCTAAACCACACATGTGCATCTAGAACAAAATTACATGGACCAGACAGAGGACATCTTTGAAGATTGCGAGAGTCTACATTGGTGTCTCCCACTTGAATTTCCACACAGTGACATACTATCTCATTTTCTGTCTGATACTGTGTCAATAAATCCATATTTCAGTGCAGTCTTTATTCACTTCTGTTGAACTCTGAGCTGAGCGATTGAGGGCATGAGAGAGATCCTCCCCAGTGGGGGCAAATTGACTCCTCCCCAGTGGGGGCAAATTGACTCCACTCGGTGCTCATGATATTCATGCTGTGTTTACAATCGATCTTTTTAGGGCTCATTTGAGATGATTAAAGGATTTATGTTTGTGATGACCGCTCCAAGGGGGCCGTGGATGGGACAAGAGGAAGCGTGTGTGTGTGTGCGTGCATGTGTGTGAGAGGGAGAGAGAGAAAGAGAGAGAGGTTCACTCTCATACTGCAGAGAGAGAGAGAGAGAGAGAGGAGGAAGATGGCTGGAGAGAGAGAGTGTATGTTTGGAGGCCGCGGGTTCTGAGGTAGTTTATAATACTCCAGTCTACGAGGCCAGCATCCTGTCCCATAGCATTAGACCCTGAATTGCTGCCAAATTAATTAGTCCATGACTCAAGGAGAGGACAAGCAAGGGTCAAACAAAATCAGAGAAACCTGTCTTCACATAATTATTCTGGCTATTGATATCCAATACCCACTTTGGGTCCTGCAACTTTCTTAACTCTGCTTGTACGGCATGGTATAAAACCCTCGGTTGACTTTTCAAAGTTTTGTCTGAGCGGGATGCATAAGGGACCCAATAACAGGCGTGAAAATAACACACCTCCACCTACACTGTAAGGAGAGTGGATGCAGTTCTATTGCCAATTTCACTTCCTGAATCATAGAATTCATGGATTTCTGAATAGCTTTGATCATGAAGATAGTGTCCCTTTTGAGTTGATGTATTCAAAGACTTATGAAGAGTATCAGGGAAAACACGTTTCTGCCACACACCACTAATCAACAGATCTGTTCCCTTTGAAATAAAAACTTCAGTGAAACACTCTGAAAATGAGCATAGTGCAATCAAAGGACTTCAAAGCACAATGTGACCAGGGTGCACAAAGAAAGAGGCAGACCAACAAACGTACAGTGTGTGTACAGTGTGTGAAAACAGAGCCCTTTCTACATCCGCTAGCCATAGGAGGCGCAGGTGTTGAGACTGATCAAAGACTTCCTGTCTGGGAGGGTCGACACACACATCACAGAACTAGCATTACTCTGTCATGTTTAAAAATAGAGAAACACCCGTTTTGCTACATTACATGATGTCTAATAATCCAATTATAATAGGTTTAAAAGCCCAAACCGAATAAAAAATACTCCATATAAACACTTAAATCCGAATAAACAGGCCCAAATCGACTTAATTTTCAATTGGTTGCAGAGGGATAGTTTAAACCTTTTCATGAAGCGATCAGGTATTAAACGATGAACCGGATTTCTCTCTGGCTGCGTTCTTTCTGTGCATGCTCTCTGTCAAAGGGGACGTACGTCTACTGTATGGTGGGTAAAATGCTTCCAGGCAGACCTCAGCAGAGTTTGTTTTTAATCCAAACTCAGAACTGAACTCCTAGGCAGCAGGACAATAAGGAATGAAGGAATGGCGACCTATTTAAACAAGTCCACAAACGCCCAGGAGAAGAGTCAGCTGTTGTCAAGCGGTTGCTTGATTAAGAGCACCACCATAACACAGACAATACTGTAGATATCCATTATTTGCAAAGTTTTGATTTGGGTTTCATAACAATAGTAACTCACTCAATCCTGCCTGTGTGCGCGCATGTCACAAAGCTTTTCCGCTTACATACATTGGCGCATATAAACACCGCAACGTATTATATCACATCCCATGTAAACAGTTTCCCCAAAATCTTCAATCAGATTGAATTCAGTCAGATATTTGTTTTAAAAGTGTGCATGTAAACGCAGCTATTGTAACTCTTATAACTATGTCAAACTTCTCCATCACATTGTGACTAAAATGCATTTGACACTTTTAAAAAAAAGATGCCATGTTGACCGACTCTTGTTTCTTGCTGACATTTGAATACTGTGCATCTTTATTTTAACATACAGATTAAATGTTGACCAACTGTGGTTTCTTGCAGGCGAGCCATTGGCTGGCAGAACGGGAGCAGGTGTCCCGAGAGGCTACTGGAACTTCTCCTGGTTGGCCGAGGATGTGCTGAGCTTCCCCAAGGACCAGGCACCAACATCAGGTGAGAGCCATGTTGTCAGACCCCCTCAGCTAAATGGACAGGCCCCTGGCACCCTCAGCCCAAGGACACAGCTGGGGCCTGATTTGGCGTGATGCAAGGTGTCAGCTCTCTATCAATACATATAAACATCTTTGTTTTGTGTTGTCCTTCGCCAGCTACGGTACTCGACACCTCTGGCATGTTGAAAAGTTTCTGGTTCGAAGTCGGACTTTGTCGAAGTCACAGAGCAATTTCATGGGGAGGTGGTACTGCAACTTAAAGTCCCAGTTAACCAAAATCAGAGATTTGCTTGAAAACACATTCTATGTGTTAGTGATGCATTGCTGATAACATGTAAAAATGGGATGAACCATGTGTAGTACTGAATTGTGAAGTTAGACCAGTTTTGTGTTTTTGACCAGTTTTGATTTCTGGATTTTCTGGGCGGGCTTAAAACGGTACCGGATGACGTAGAGCGGTGTTCTTAGCATATCCCCGCCCTAACACTATATAAAGCTAGAACGGATTTGAATCTTCGGTTCTCCTGCTCAATCTTGAGTCTAGAATTAGCTAGTTTTAACCAACAGTCTAGAATTAGCTAGTTTTTCTTAGTTAGCAATGCCTATGCATAAAACTAAACGAAAATGCATCCTTCCTGGATGCCAGCAGGAATGGGATGATAAGGTCTCCTTCTTTCACTCCCGAGTAAAGCTGAAATGAGAAGCAAATGGTTCGCATTTTTGAAGAGCCATGGTGTTACAGAGGAGTCTGTCACCGCTAGCGCCCGCCTCTGCAGCAAACATTTCACTCCCGAAAGCTTCTGCAATTATAATATGAGGCTTTTGGGTTTCACGGACTCACGACTGGTCCTGGTGAATTCGGCGGAGCCAACCATCTCCCTCCCCGGCCTCCATTCTCCTCCTGTCGCATCAACCTTTGGTGCCGACACCGTTGCCTTGTGTGCTTATAGCTAATTAACGTTATAACGTTAGCTAGGTAACGTAAGCAATAGGAAAATACACTGCTACGTTAATCTACAAAATGTGTCTTGACATTTATGTGGTAATGTCAGCTATGATGAATATATGTAATCTTAGGAGGAATTATAGCTAACATTAGCTATGTAGCTTGTTGCAGATGGGAGTGTGTATATAACCTTAGTCTAGCTAACATAGCTAGCAGCACCGACCAGGCGACCACCCACCAAATAAAGTTACGGATTATATATTATGACTATAAGCGTTAACTATACGGAAACTGCCTGCCATATTTGTGGCACCTGATGTGCGTATGGGTTCACCGGTAATGGTTACAATATATTTCTCTAGCGGGAGACCGGGAGGCGGGAGCGAGGGGGATGGTTAGGTAGACCAGGTAGACCAGGTAGACCAGGTAGACCAGCTGCAGCTGGAGAAAGACGCACCCTCTCCCAGTGAAGCGGTGCTCGGCGGCTACTGGCTGAACATTCCAGTTCTGTTGGATATGTTGCGGGAAAGTTGAAGCCGAGTGCTCGTTATTCTCACACATAACATTGCCAACGAGAGTGGATGAGTCTGTCCCGATTATCAACTCCGGTAGTGTACGCTTCTTCGCGCTATCAGCGCTGTTCAAGCCAGTGACTAAAAGGTACATTTTAAACAACTTTTTCCATTGATCCCAAGGGACGACAGGATCGCCTGGGAGGGATAGGAATGGGTCCGGAGGTGGCAGGGAGAAAATAGGGACAGACTCATACATTCCTCGTTGCCTGTTTTTGTATTTTGCATCTAAGGGCAGTAACACTGGCGCGTTGGTATAGAGTAGCTACAGTTTTACCTGTGTTGTTTGTCAGGAGGTAGGTTAGGAGGAAGCATCTGTGCGTTTGACTCATTAGACAAGTGTAATTTCAACTCCTCTCTGTTTTCACAAAGCTGTGCCTTCCTACCACAAAAGAGACGGCGTGCCAGTGTGACAATATGCAGACCAGAGAACGGTACTATTTGACAGGTTCTTCCCTCCACACCCCCTCCCCACGCAATTGGGTGTGGCTTCGGTGCCTTCAGCAGACACGCCCCCACGGTCTCAGACCAGAGAATGCTGCTGATTTTTAACCGATTTTGAAGCCTTATTTTATATACTTAGCGACATTTTTTATCACTCAGATTTGGCTGGGTGGTTAATGACATGTTTTCCTGTGGTGTGTGAAGCTCATTACAAAAATGTGAACTGGGTTAACCTGGACTTTAAACAAATAGTATTGAAAACAGCTGAAAGTTCATGAAGTAACTGGCTGAAAACACAAAGTTTAGATCACAGGAGAAAGATCTATGAAATATAAACAAAATCACAACAGAACCAGTGACATGACAGAGGGCTTTGAGCTTCTTTTCTTTTCTTTTTTTTTAAGGGGGAGTGGGGTTGAGGGGGGGGGGGTTGTCCAGTTATGAGCTAAATATTTAAACAGTGTAAGCCTCTTTTTTGTAAACCGGTCTTTCATGAAACTTGAGCACAATTTTGAGATATAGTAATACAAGAGTAAAGAAAGTTCATTACATTTCCATTCTTTAAATCCTATTTTAAATGATCCAGGTATTAAAGGGCAATGCTCGTTTTTGACAACCTGGACCTTATTTACGACATATTATAAGAAGTTTGACTCACCGAGATCACTTTGGTGTAGTTCGGAGGCCTGTAGAAGAAATTTAAAATCCAGCGCGAGCCAGTATATCCATGTAATGACGGTGATCGGGGCACCGAGAATGCAGTTTCTCAAAATCCATTTTCGGCCGCTAAACGGTTGTTTTCATCAATCAGATTGAATGAATCGACAGTTGAGATTCCTCAACGCGAGCCATTCTCTGCGCTACGATCGGATTGTTGCTGACGAATGACGACGACAATATTCTCGGCACCAACAACGATCGTAGCGCAGAGAATGTGAGCCGGAGAATAGCCAGTCTGCGCGCTGGCCTGAGCGCATGCGTGCTGGAGCAAGTGGGGAAAGGCGTGTAAAGATCATATTACAGAGGCTAAAGACCCCGTATTTGAAAACCACAACAATGGCTCGCGTTGAGGAATCTCAACTGTCGATTCATTCAATCTGATTGATGAAAACAACCGTTTAGCGGCCGAAAATTGATTTTGAGAAACTGCATTCTCGGTGCCCCGATCACCGTCATTACATGGATATACTGGCTCGCGCTGGATTTTAAATTTCTTCTACAGGCCTCCGAACTACACCAAAGTGATCTCGGTGAGTCAAACTTCTTATAATATGTTGTAAATAAGGTCCAGGTTGTCAAAAACGAGCATTGCCCTTTAAGAACTATTACTCTGAGTGCTTATTACTACAGTAGATGCTAAATCATCAAGTCCACAGGAGCTGGAGGGAATTCAAACAGAGCAATGCTAATAGTGTAGGACCCATATCCCCAATGGATTATATGAAGTCATATCCCCATATCCTCATTGGAATCATCACTTTTTGATCAGAGAAGCCGCTATTTCATTGAACAATTGCCAGACCAAGAATCAGTCAGCTCGAATTCAAAGGTCTGGACCCAGGCTGTGCTTTACTGGGAGGTAGGTACAAACTAATGTGAGTGGTTAGAGGAGATGAGCTGTGTCAATCTAATGATGGCCTGCTCATATGTGGCCTGCAGGGGGATGGGGTCTTCTCTGATCTCCATTAGTCCAGGGGCCAATACTGATATTTTCACAAATTAGTAACACCCAAGGTGACCAAACTATTTTGTTAGGAAGACAACTTCCCCAAGCTTATATTTTGGTATGATAACCCTGTGCCATTTTGAATCCTTTACGAAAGTAATTAAGCTATACATCTGGAGAGGTTATCATGTGTTTTTAACATTCATGTTTCCATGTTTTCATATTGATCCTTTTAACATTCTGGTATCACTAATGTTTGGCCACCTTAAGTGGTACCAAAATCTGGATTGGCCCCTGGACTACATGTTGCATATTAGAAGGGGTTTGCATAGTTTATGCATCAAAGGGTTGTGTAACTTTATATCAATGCTTCAGTGTACAGTAGTAGTAGTGAAAGTTAAAACACACTGGAGACAAATTCACTGTTTGGAAGACCATTGGTTTCCAGAAACACAAGTCATGATGAATGATATTGTGGTATATTGACCACACTATTCTATGTTGCTATATTACCCCTCTGAACCAAGGTTATAATAGTTTAGCTTTTTTCATTAGTTTTTATTTTTATATCGTTTTAACTTTTTGTTATCAATTTCAGTTTAGTTTTGATTAGTTTTAAATCAGGTTTGCTAGTTTAGTTTAGTTTTTATTTTTTGAAAATGCTTAGTTTTAGTTTAGTTTTTATTAGTTTCCGTATTAGTTTTAGTTTTTTCTTCTGTTTTAGCCTTGTGAGACCATCCTGATCTCGTGAGCTCACGTTGTTTCACTCTGTGTGAAACAAACCATCAGGCGCACGTCAGGTTACTTCTGCGCAGGACACAGCTAAAGAAAATGGAGGATAGATTTCATATCCACCCAAAATACTAGGCTTATGTATGAAATGAAAAAGACTAAAACTAAGGACATTTTCTCTATAATTTTAGTTTATTTTAGTTAGTTTTGTAAACACACAATGCAGTTTTAGTTAGTTATCATTTTTTTGTAAAGTCTAGTTTTTATTTTTATTTCAGTTAACTAAAATGTTTTTTCACACCTAGTTTTCGTTTTTTAGTTAGTTTTCGTTAACTCTAATAACCTTGCTCTTAACACGGTCAAGTTTAGGTACATATGTGGCGCATGCGCAGTGAAGTATGTGAGTTGTTGATGAAGAACTGTCAGTAAAAGAGTTGACTGCAATGTCTGTCCACCTCGTACCTCGAGCTAAGAGAGTTAGGATGTAACATATATATAGTAATCAGGGTTTGCTAATATGGAGGTAGGGTTGTTTATACTGTAGGGCGATTACTATCATTAAGCTGCTAGATACACTAGGCAGGGTTAGCATACCAAAATATAAACTAGAGACCAAGGTTATAATAGCTTTGCTTTTTTCATTAGTTTTTATTTTTATATCGTTTTAACTTTTTGTTATCAATTTCAGTTTAGTTTTGATTAGTTTTAAAGCAGGTTTGCTAGTTTAGTTTCGTTTTTATTTTTTGAAAATGCTTAATTTTAGTTTAGTTTTTATTAGTTTCAGTATTAGTTTTAGTTTTTTTTTTCTTCTGTGCTAGCCTTGTCAGACTATCCTGATCTTGTGAGCTCACGTTGTCTCACTCCATGTGAAACAAGCCATCTGGCGCACGTCAGGTTACTTCTGCGAAGGGGCATAACCAATAAAATGGAGGATAGATGTCATATCCACCCAAAATACTAGGCTTATGTATGAAATGAAAAAGACTAAAACTAAGGACGTTTTCTCTATAATTTTAGTTTATTTTAGTTAGTTTTGTAAACACACAATGCAGTTTTAGTTAGTTATCTTTTTTTTGTAAAGTCTAGTTTTTATTTTTATTTCAGTTAACTAAAATGTTTTTTCACACCTAGTTTTCGTTTTTTAGTTAGTTTTCATTAACTATAATAACCTTGCCAGAGACTTGTAGTGAGAGAAAAAAGTAATACCATCATTGTTTGGTGACCTTAGGTGGTACCAAAATCTCGATTAGTACCTGGACTACATGATCTTCAAGGCCGTAAGGAGCAGGCAGGAGAGCTTGGTTTTCATCTGGACAGTTAAGTTACTGAGCCGTGCGGCGATGCCATACCTAATGATGCTCTGGACCACTGCGTGATAGAAGAGAAGCTTGGTGCTCTGCTCCATTCCAAACACCCTGAGTCTGCATGAACGAGCTTCCTCTGCTGTTCCCTTGAGCAGATGGGCTCTGGCTGAACGTTCCAGCTCTGTCATCAATGTGCACTCAAAGGTACAGTATTTATAGAAGTTCACCTGAGCAATGCAAACATTGTCGTCCTCTATCTTATCGAGTTCACCGCCTTTTCAAACTGTTTACTAAGACGGTGCTATTGTAACCCATCTGTTTCAGCATGGCCAGGGGGGGAGTAGAACCTGGGGCTCCCGCTTGGGAGGCGGACGCATCTCATAGCTATATATATATTTTTTTTTATTAAGTAAAATGTTATTAACATAAGTTGTTCATCCATACATACAGTACAGTACAACAGTTGACATGCCAGGGGGGCAAAATTATAGGCCAATAGTAATACATTTTATGTTTTTATAATATTAATTCCCCTACCCCTTCCCAGTTGGTCTTTCTCCAAATAATATTTATGCAGGATGCTTTTAAACACATTACTACATAATATAGTCTAGTCTAACCCTCTAGTCTTACACATACGCACTCATTCGCATAGCAGTCAACAACAAATTAAAACAATATGATTAATGATAATAATAATAGTGACAGGAAAAGAAAAAAAAAGACTGTAAACATAAGTCATGACATTAATGAAACATGTCCCTTAGGTAATAGCTATAGTTTTTTTTTTATTTCATTTTAGGAGTTCCTAAAGAGTACCTGCTAGAATATCATTAGTGTATAATATATAGTAATATATAGTGTTGCCTCGTACTATAGCAAATCAAGCACGCATCATATGTATGAGTGAGCATTAAGATGTGTGTGGAGTGTGTGTGTCTGTGTGTATGAGTGTGTATTAAGATGTGTGTGGAGTGTGTGTTTGTATGAGTGTGTATTAAGATGTGTGTGGAGTGTGTGTGTCTGTGTGTGTATGAGTGTGCATTAAGATGTTTGTGGAGTGTGTGTGTGTATGAGTGTGCATTAAGATGTTTGTGGAGTGTGTGTGTGTGTGTGTGAGTGTATGAGTGTGTGGAGTGTGTGTGTGTGTGTGTGTGTGTACTGTATGAGTGTGTGTGTCTGTGTGTGTATGAGTGTGCATTAAGATGTTTGTGGAGTGTGTGTGTGTCTGTGTGTGTATGAGTGTGCATTAAGATGTTTGTGGAGTGTGTGTGTGTGTGTGTGTGTGTGTGTGTGTGTGTGTGTGTGTGAGTGTATGAGTGTGTGTGTGTGTGTGTGTGTGTGTGTGTACTGTATGAGTGTGTGTGTCTGTGTGTGTAGATGTGTGTGGAGTATGTGTGTGTGTGTGTGTGTGCAAGTCCATATATCCATCTCCCCTCAGAGCCTTTCAGAGCCCACACAGGTGACAGCTTCGGCACGAGTTGAGGCGTCCCTTAGGACCCCGGCATCCGCTAGAGAGGTCGGAGGTCATTCTGTAAGTAATAATTCAGAGCCACACTGGCACCAAACTGTCACCCGGCTGTTTATGAAACACTTTCCTTCGCCTGACTCTGAGGGGACCCCGGCCTGGCCACATGTGACAGCCTGCCTTACAGGCTCTGTAATTGGTGTCAGTCCAATGACAGGTACCCCCCCACCCCCACACACTCTGATTTAGAGTGAACCAGGCCCATCAAGCAGCCAGCAGCCCCATGTCCACCCCTGCTGTGATACCAACATCTGAATAAAACTCGCCTCCAAAAAAAGGAGGGAGGGCATGGAGCTTATGGAGCTAGGGGCGTGGCCTGTTTGGAGCTAGGGGCTACACTCAAAGGCAAAGAAGAGGCCAAAATCCATTAATTCCAGAATAGACATTCAATCAGTACTACAACTGCACTGACATCTGATTGTTACTCCAAATTTCAAATATTTAAGTGGTAAGCGTAAATTATCCCATAGAGTAATAATTTTATGGAATAGGCTACCTGCTTCTATCAGATGTTTATCTAGAAGAGACTTTAATAAGCTTATTAAGACTATTTTAGATGGTCATTGGGACTAATTTGTGTACAATCAATTCAGTGTATTGATATGTACTAATGTTATGTTTTAAATGTAAAGGATGTTGAGGATAAGTTAACGCCCTCCCCCGGAGGATCTGTTAACGTACTGTAATCCTCAATAATTTCATGACTGTTTTAACAACTCATAATTAATCACAAAAGCCTACTTTATCTCGTAACCCAATCCCGTTTAATCCACTTAATTTATAAGAAGTCCTTGTGTTGTTTTGTAAGTTAAATCCAAATCATGCATGTTGTCCAAGTCCGTGTAGTGTAGTGTAGCTGCACAGCCATGGACTCAAACATTGGTTTCCCTCAAATAAACACAATCGTCTCTGATTCATTAGTCCTATCCACCATTCCAGCAATCAATCTTCTGAGCTGGCGCTAGTTTTGTGACATAATTTTTCAACAAATGTTCTAGATCTCCGTTTTCCATGTTGATTGCTGCCAGTAGCTAGCTAGATAGTTCATGTGACTGTGATTGACCAGCCTCACGTCATCAGGCTCTCCTCGGGTGATTGACAGCCAGATGAATGGTGGGACAATCATAACTAGTTTATAAAAATATGTTTTTTCTGAGGAAGTCTGTCTTCCAGGCTAGCGTGCATGTGTGGGTATGCTTGTATCCCTGTATGCCCATGTGTAAAACAGAGAATGAGAGAGAGAGTGTAGCAAACACCTCCAGCGAGGAGCTGACACACACGTAGAACAATGCTGGCGCGCCAGGGAGCCGGCCATGGTGATGCATGCAGAGCAGAGATGGGAACAGACGTGAGACTGTGGCTAAACCGAGGGAAGCAGAGGTGGGAGGGCGAGGGAGACAGCAAGTGTGTGTGTGTGTGTGTGTGTGTGTGCATACTCTCAAGTGTGGGTAAGCCATCTCAGAAAGCCTCGCATAGCCTTTCAGAGGCTAGGGAGAGAGGGAGATTAAGGGATAGGTGTGGGGGGCGGCGGCGCTGACAAATACTGAACACTAGTAGTGCTGGAGGCTGTAGTGATGGATGGGATCTGTCCCCACAGCATCTGCTGTACGCTGGCATTTATTACCCACAAGTCCAGGCGGACAGACCTCGCCACCGCCACCAACACGCATACTTCCTCCACCCGGAGTCCCCTCACTGCTGGCCTCCATCCTCCTCTACCTCCATCCCAGAGTTGGCTCCCGACAGTAGTTACTCCTCCCTCGTCTCACCCCTCTCCCTCGCTTAGTCTCACCCCTCTCCGTCGTGTCCGTCCTTCCTGACCCTAATCACTCCACACCTCCACCTCCCTCCATCTCTCCTCTGACTGACAGAACCCCTATACAGCACCTCCATCTCCCTCCATCTCTCCTCTGACTGACAGAACCCCTATACAGCACCTCCACCTACCTCCATCTCTCCTCTGACTGACAGAACCCCTATACAGCACCTCCATCTCCCTCCATCTCTCCTCTGACCGACAGGGCACAGAACAGCTATACCTCCATCTCCCTGCTGGCTAATAGTGGCATTGAGAACCAGGGCGCTGAACCGGTTCGAGGAACAAATGAATAATAATAGGAGGAACAAAAATGGAAACGAAAACATAATCATCTTTAAATACTCCAGAAGAGAAACGTCAATTTGAAATCTCCATTACCGGTTAATAACGTAACTTTTTCGTTCTCTGTAATATTTCACGTTAGGGCTAGTGGAGGAGGACCCAAGAGCAGACATGATAGGCGTAGGGGGACAAGCCCACGTTGGGGCACGTTTATTGGTCAGGCAGTGTTCAGGCAGGAACGTGGCAGTCAGACAGGCATGGAGTTCAGGCAGGAATGTGGTTCTCCTGTCAGGCAAGGTTCAGGCAGTGGCAGGGAGGTCAGACTAGGATGAAGGAAAACAAAAAGGGTGAGGTAGGGTTAGGATAAAGGCAGGTTTAGGTTACAGCTAGAGACGCGAGACCCACAACGATCTGGCATCGACTGCTGAGTAGCCCGGTTTCTTAACCTGGCTGATATGGGTTGATTGGAGATGCCAGGCAGGTGTGGAGTGGGACCAAGCCCGGCTCGTGGCTGATTGGTGACGCCAGGCAGGTGTGGAGTGGGACCACGCCCGGCTCGTGGCTGAGGCTGATTGGTGACGCCAGGCAGGTGTGGAGTGGGACCACACCCGGCTTGTGGCTGAGACTGGTGAGAGCGCAGTTCCCGCTGCGCCCTCTGGGACGTACCAGGGGAACCTGATATGTTATATTTATGAGGGCTTCCTGACTGTGAATTACATAACAATTGTAACTAATTTCCAAGGTAGGAATTGGGTCTCGGACACATCCTGCTCAAGAGAAGCCTGTCTAAGTGTATGTACTGTAGGCTACCTGGGCTAGCGCTGCATATCAAACACACCCAAACTCACTATTAGCGTAATTGCACTCCCTTTCCACACAAGTTAGTGTGGAAAGGGCATTTTCATGCCTGAAGTTTATTCATCCACCGCATTCACTAGTGCTTTTGTTTCTTTCTTTTGAAGTTGATAATAATACAACCGGATGTAAATGTGTCATTTTGATCTAATTGGTTCAGACCTTGATGTTATGGGCAGAACGCAGAACAGAAACGTTAAAATATTGATTCTGCTCACATTTTTTAATTTCATTTTCAAGCCTGCCACTGCAGCCCCCAGGGTAGAGGCCGAGGGGCTGCTCTGACCAGGGTAGAGGCTGACCAGGGTAGAGGCCGAGGGGCTGCTCTGACCAGGGAAGAGGCCGAGGCTGACCAGGGTAGAGGCCGAGGGGCTGCTCTGACCAGGGTAGAGGCCGAGGCTGACCAGGGTAGAGGCCGAGGGGCTGCTCTGACCAGGGTAGAGGCCAAGGCAAAGGGCGGAGCGAGAGCATGACCGGGCGCAACACTGACATCCCACCGTGACTCCTGCCTGTGCCCTCGCATAACAACCTGTCAAGCTCAGCTGGATAAGCAAAACTTGATTAACAGACCTCACCCCCTTCCTCCCTCCTCCTCCCACTCCTCAAGCCTCCACACACCCCTCATTCTCCCACTCCCCACGGCCGCCCGCTTCCCTCCCCCTCATCTCCCATCAGCCCTGATAGATGCCGCCATTCTGGCCCAGTAATCAAATGAGAGCAAGATTGATTTCCGTCAAAAAGCCATTTTTGAGAAGAAAAACAAGCAATCAAGGAAGTGTGTTGTTTGGGGTGGGGTGGGTGGGGTATCCCCCCATTATGTGTCCCCTGTGTGGCCGTCTGATTGTACATTTTTTGTTGCATTTAACTTGTCTGCATCGCCTCTCATCTCCATCTGTCAAAACCGACTTGCTACTCATCCGTCCGTCTGGCTGTATCTATTGACAGTGTGGCTTTATCCCAGAGAAGAGTGAGTGGATTATCCTGGAATATCCAGGGTCGTAAAGAGGTGAATGGATACATAAATAAGATGGAGCCACAAGCAATTTGTTGTAATCACGGCACAAACATATTCGTCATCCTGGTCAAGGGATTGGCTGGGAAATTTATCAAATGGTTTAATATACAGTACGTCTGAAACATACCTGTACAGTATAATTTACTTACCATTTAATCCCACCGGTCACATTGGTAAACTTTTTTTTTTTTTTTTTACTTCTAGAAGCTTTAAAAGTGTGGTAGTTGGCTTTAGGCAAAAAAATAAACTTTTAAAAGAAACAATAGGCTGTCTCCTTTGAATTGTATCAATGTCATATTACTAGTGTGAATGTCACATGACCAGGCCAGTCTACTTCCTGCTTGCACATCTGGAAGGAGATGTCTGCCCCAAACCGCCACAAAAAGAAGTAAGTATAATACCTTAATTAACAGATAAAACTATCATATTTTGAACATATATTCCTTAAAGGGTCTACTACTGATACAATTACATGCTTGCATTCATGTTTTGATCATAAGAGGTGTAAATGTAACCATGGTCACAATTGTGACCGCTAGCATAACACATAGTCAAAAATCAAGGGTTTTGACTGTTTATCATATTTATCTTGTTTTTTTCTACACAGGTTAAAACTATCAGAAGTCTTGGACTCCTAGACTTAAGTGAACCCCCGGGTGCCATGTGTAGCATCACAGTCATTCCTCCAGTTGAAAAAGATTCAGTTGAAAGTGACTGTTAGAGTGGTTTCTCTGATAGAGAATACCACGGTGAAACAGGCCGTTTGCCATTAAGACTGCTGGATGGTGATGCAGAGGTGAACTACATGGAGGATGAGGAAGATATTCACCTGATATCCCCAGACCTGCCCCCAGACACCACTATCAAAGCAGCTTTACAACGACAGCACTTAGCACTTCTTATCAGAGTAAGAACATTAGACTTAGTCAATTCTAGTTCAGTCTGTTCAGTCCCTTCCCAAAGTTGAAAGCAATCTGGAGAAGACTTGGGCCTGTGCTGTTTATTAATCCTGAGTTGAGTAGGCCACTCCCTCAGGGAAGTCACCAGGGCAATTAGTCTATCTCAGGCAGAAACTAACTCTCACAATAGAATTAACTATCAAGGCAGCTTCACACCGACATAGCACTTAGCACTACCTATTAGAGTATGAAAATTATACTTAGTAGATTCTAGTTCAGTCTGTAGATCCAAGTCCCTTCCAGAAGATAAAAGCAACATGTTTTAAGGCACAGTAAATGTCTGCACTGATTTATGTTTTTGCCAAATAATATACTCTCTTCTAATATACTTCTTTCTTCTAATATATCTTCTGGCAACAATGTTAGCAGTCACTTTTTATTGTATACATTTTATGTATTTATTTTTTGGGGTAAAGTACTGCCAGTTTAAACATTAATAGCTCTACTGTTAACTCAAATGTATTGGCGCTGTTTTATGAGACTGCAAAATAACTATTGTCACTGTTGGTACAACACAGTACGAAATGACCTATTACCTTTTGCATTATGTTTTAAGGCACAGTATATGTCTGCCTGCACTGACATTTCTGCTTTTAAGTCATTGATAGTACACTTCAGTATGTAGTGCCAGAGTACCTTTTCTACCATGTTCCTGTAAGTTCATGAAAGTTGAGTTGTGCTGCTTGAAAAATAGTAATACTGTTCTGAACATTCTCACCGTGCCTAAGTGTTATATGTTGCACATGTTATTGATATTCTGATAGTCTAAGTGTAAATGGGTCAAATTGAAGAATTTCTGTAAATTTTGACTGCTGTTTCCCACCAGTCACAATTGTGACCAGGGATAAAACCTACATTTTCATTAACTTAACCATCATAAAAGAAATACATACAGTTTATGTGTTAGGGAGGTCTAAGGAGTAAAATGGATGCACTTACTTTGCAAGAAAAAATGTGTGATTTAATGATTAATGTCAAAAATGCTTGCATGTGGACTTGTTTTTTTGATCCGGAATAAATGAAATGTTGACTGTAATAATACTTTGTGGCTTGAAAATAGCAGGCACATTTGTATTCTAAACCAAGATGGCCACTGTTGGCTGGAGTCCAAGCGACCCTCGACTCCTTAAAGATGCAAGGGAGGTGCTCAGTCTCTGCCCCCTTGATGAATGGGGTCAGGGTCGTCTTGTCACGATAGGCTCATTATCCAATCCTGAACCTTGTTAACACAGTCAAATCCAATGTTGAGCCTGAATCACTATTTTTTATTATCCAGGCTTACATTTACTGTGTTGAGACAATGCATTAATTCCATTTGACTCTCCTGTAGTTACTAGATCCATTAAATGGCACTACTGTTTACAGACTTTCTTTATTCCATTCACCATCAGATAACTTTGTTGTAAACAAACTGCCCTATTTCATAATGAGACACTCATTACATTTACAACCAATGAGATGCTCCATTCACATACTGTACAAGAACGTCAGTCATGAACATAACCTTGTATAAACAACTCACCAAGACTGTATGCATTTATAGTAATATCAACACACATTACATTAATGAATTGACCAGCACAGTGGACATACCATAAAACAGTCAGACATTCTACAAACTTTTGTTGAGATTTTCCACCTCCAGTATGAAGACAATGAGGAAACTGAGATAGCTTGTGTTAGTCTCCAAACAGTTGAATAGCGGCCGAGTTGGGTTGGCTCTTCACGGTTTGGGTTTCTGCTTGGTTACCCCTGTCGCCCGGTTTGCTTTACGATCCGCCTCTTCCTTGGCGTGACAAAAATGAAGAACGGATAATTGGCCATTTTGGGTTTAGCACATTTATAGCCTATAAACGTTGTCCGCAGCGTACATTTACAGACCTCCAAATGCTTTATGACTCCCTGTCCTTATGTCCACAGCGCCACCGAGCCGAAGCTCTGCTTCCTCTCTGGACATTAGTATTCATAGATATGCTTTAATTACCAGAGTGGCTGTTGTGCAGACACCATTCAG
The DNA here is from genome assembly GCF_949987555.1 of Borostomias antarcticus. Lineage (NCBI taxonomy): Eukaryota > Metazoa > Chordata > Actinopteri > Stomiiformes > Stomiidae > Borostomias > Borostomias antarcticus. The sequence continues at coordinate 8,955,432 of NC_140249.1, forward strand.
AGGGCGGAATGGGAGAATAATTTAAAGTTATTCAGTATAAGCCCATAAAGACGATGGAACATAATGGCACTGATGAAATGACCAAGGCTAATATTGCACTCCACGTTTGTTATGGAGAGAACATTCCACAAGTTGGGAAGGGCTCATTTTTATTACCCATGATGATAGTTATCCTGTATTAGCTACTGATGGTGGAAACTTAACTTACACATTTCTGATCAATAATTATTCAGAAGAGAGATTATCTTTCTGTAGTTTATTTAACAAAGAATAAGCACATATAATACACAATACAATAACCAAGCTTCAGGCGTGGTCAAATACAATTCTGACAGTTAGGACAATTTACAAGACAGTTATATGCCAATACAATACCGTGACAGCGTGGGAGCAGCATGAAGTTGACGTCAAAGTAAAGTAAAACAGGTGTGAGCTAGCATGCTAACAAGCTAACATGCTAAGCTAAGCTAAAGTGAATGCTAAAGCTAGCGTATGATAGGGAAGCGCACCCGGAACCGTTCAGGATCTTCTTTTATACTGTTTAGTGGGGGTGCTTAGTAGAGGCTGGTCACATGACCTGTAGTTATGGTGAAGAAGCGATGATGGCACAGAACCAGTTCAAGATTAGACCAGCTAGGGAACTGGACCATATCTAATGTCCGATTAAGCAACTTTACAGCTGTTGTTGATGGCTTTCTGCTGACTGAGTCAATCCGAGACCCGAGTTTTACAGAGATTATTGAAATTGGTGAAGTTCTACGCCAATAAAAACCACTACACTACCTACAGTATAAACCATTTGTGGAGAGTTGAATAACTATGCATGTTTGTAAACAATTATTATAAATGATCAGTATATGTTTAGTAGGTATACAAAAAGCCATTGTATAAGGTTGTTCTCAGTGATGCACTGGTATGGGAAATGTTCTTGTAGCGCTTTAAGGATTAGAACTAGATGGACTAGTTTGGAAATATTAAATAAAAAAATAATTAAAACCACAACAAGCCCTCGCTCTATGTAAGCACAACTAGCGATTCATAAAAACAGATTGATGAAAACAACCGTTTAGCGGCAGAACATTTTTTAGAAGCTGCATTCTCAGTGCCCCGTCCGCCGGCATTACATGGATATACTTGGCTCGCCCTGGATTTTAAATTTCTTCTACAGGCCTCCGAATTACACCAAAGTTATCTCGGTGAGTCAAACGGCTTATAATATGCCGTAAATAAGGTCCAGGTTGTCAAAAACGAACCTTCTCCTTTAATACTAATGAAGGCCTTAATCTGAACAACAAGACAGACTCACAGAGCCTGTGGGGCTGTCCCAGGACTGCCCCTGGCCACGCCTGTCCCCGTCCTAGGGCCTCTTCCTGTACCCCCCCCCCCCCGCTTCTTGCTCAGGTCAATGAAGAAGGCTGGCTCCTGAGAGCTTGGGAGGGAGGGAGGGAGAGAGAGAGAGAGAGTGACCCTCTCGTTGGCTGACATTCACTCTCCTACAGGACCATGTGATTCCTGACACACATTTAGAGGAACAGGGCAACATGTCTAGCACCCTTCACCCTGACTCAGTAATTACATAATAATAAATTAAACATTTACTACACTATATTAGTAGTCCACATCATGAGTACCTATGTCTCTGAGTTTGAGGGGTTTGAAACCCCCCCTCTTCCCAGTCCAGCTGATCTCTCTGGCCAGCTCGCAGCATGCAGTCCTGGTCTCCTCCATGATGCTGGAAGGAGTCAGGCCTCATTGAGGTCAGGAGAGACACCCGTCTGGTAGCCTGGCTCACCTCCATCTTCCTCAGCTCTATCTCAATGGCCTGGTCACACACACACACACACACACATATCAACAGGCTATGGTCTCAGAACATCTCTGCTGGTGGCTGCTGCTCAGCCAGGGGTTCCTGCTGGCTCGTCATGTCATGGTTCACTTCCTGTCGGGACAAGAAAACAGATAACCACCCATACACTAGCAGCCTGGCATCAGTGTAGATATCACACTAAAAGCTCATGGTGAATGAATGTGTTTCATGGCCAGACCTGCAGGTGAGCCCGCGGTTGGTCTGCCGTTAGTCGGCCAGTCTCCTGGGCGGCCTCCAGACGTTTCTCCGCCTCTCACATGCGCACCCCGCCCAGGTCCAGCACCTCCTCCCTCAGTTCCGTCTCTCAAGAGCTCTCCTGGAGCTCTTCATTCATCTCATTGATGGCCTGCTGAGTGGGAGTGGGGTCAGACAACAATGGCGTTCTCAGCCAACTTCATTCATCTCTTCCTGCAGCTTCTCTCTCTGGGTCCTCAGTGTCCAGCTCCAGGTTCTTCTTATCTCCGTCTGCAGCTTCACTTGTGCTCCTGGGGGGGGGGGGGGGGGGGGGCTGGCTTGAGAGGGGGCGAGAGAGAGAGATCCACATGGGGAGTTTCAAGTTATTACTTTAAGATGCTGTGCTTTTAAATCCAAAATAAAAATCTAACATTCAATCACACATTTTAAATCATCATCAGTTGAATACACGCTAGCTTGCTAGGCTAGGCAGCCATTCGGTGTTTAGCCAGGCTAGTGACATGACTATTCATGTTATAAAATATACAGAACAATGGCTTTGGATTTGTATGAGGGAAAACTTAGTACACAATTATTTACCCGTTTGACGGTAGAGCAACCATTTCAACAGTTTGAGTTTCAACATAAAAGTGAAAAAGGCTTGCACACTAACAACAGATGATGCATTCGGATGCAAAAAAAAAAAGTGTTTTTATTCTACATAAGTGCAAAAAGTGACAAAGTGATTATAAAATAAAAAAGGAACGTTTCGTTCATCAGACCATCGTCAGCCCTATAGTCCCAGCTGCATCTAATAAGCTTTAAGTAGGCAGGAGTCAATCAAACCAATCAAGGCAATAAGCTAACAGAAAAAAAGGAAAATAAACAGTGTTTCTATATAGCAAGCATGGGAGTACATACCCAGAACCCATTCACATGATTTACATATTGTACATATATATACACACATCATGCACATAGAACTGAAAAATATAGGACTATACACGTGATCAGTAGGACAACAGTCTATGACAAATCCCTAGATGATAGCGCAGCTGTGAGCTAAGGTCCTAGGGAGAATGGGAGAAAGGGAGAAGGAGAGACCATTAGCCTATGAGAAGTATGAAAAGGACAACTCCTCATTAAGTCCATCGGGATGCAGTGTCTTCATATAAAAAATCAATTTGCACTCAGATTTGAGAAGTTTTAGATCAATTTCACCCCCCCTAACGGTGAACTGGTAAAACTGAAAAACATGGAAAGATATTATATTATTATAGAAATGACTGTCGTTAGTCCCAAACAAACAGACTTGCGTAATGTGGAGTCATTGCATTGATCGATGCAGTCCGTTCAAATAGGCATCAAAAGTAGGCCTATTTAAAATGACCAATTATATCTTCAAATCCAATTCATGCCACCTAGCCTACAGCCGTAATTCAAAGTAGCAAAGGTGACAAAATAAAGTGAAAGGCTGCCCAGTGGTGCTTGTGCAGTCCCGGACATCTATAGAGAATGCAAATCATGAAAGCCTAAGCTTATAGATAACAAAAAGGTATCGCATACCAAGGTAATCTTGTGAGGTGCCGATCACTGGAAGAACTGGTCATAAAACATAAGGAAAAGTGTTGCACACTCTGGCTCCATATGCAGTTATTTTATTTGGACGTTTGGGCATGTTGGCCCGATAGATTCTGAAGAAGGCCAACAGGCCGAAAAGTCAAAATAAATAATATAATGACCAGAATTGCTCCCGTTTGTCCGGGACATTGAAATGTTCCCGGACACATGGACCGACACCGATATTACGGAAATGCTGGTTGGCATGACAACTGGATTAGATGCTCCATGGTGACCACAGTTAACTGTTGGAGGTTTCCCTTCTAATCTTGGCCTTTTCTCGCTGGTGACTTGCCTTTTATAGGTTTTTGTTCCCGCCCTACGGAAGTAAGAACGATGGGCTCAGATCTTCAGAATCCATTATAGCTGTTAGACCTAGGTCTAGCTGTAAAATTTACTTGCATGATTCGAGACAAATCCTCTCAGGGCTCAGGGTAGTCCCAAACGGAATTGCTAGGTCCACAAGTGCGCCACTGCCACCACTTTGCGCACTTTAACCGCACTTGGACTGTGCTGCTCTCCTTATGCGTGTGTGCATGTTCACAATTCAGCAGCAAGACAAACTCCATTCAAATAAGTACGGGAGTCAGGATATACTGTAGCTTCCAAGCACCTGGTGCTTTATTGGCAGTACTTTCATAGACATATGACTCAGAGTGAAACTGTGAGAAAGAAACTAAGAATACAATAAACAGGATGCCTAATAAAATCAAATAGTACCTTATAAGCTCAAATACAGTTTCTGTAACTCTACGATTAAAGACAAGTCAATAGAAACAATACATTACATTAAGTATTAGCTAGCATACTACAAACTCCTTACCGCCCACATAGTTTGAGGCTATAGCTAGCAAGGAAAAGCAAGTTAGTTAAGCTAACAATTAGCTAATATAGAAAACATGGCTTAGAAAACATGTTTTGCCGAAAATAAAGATAATACATCCCTCCAGGTTATGGGCTAAACAAATGCTCACTGACGATGCTGTTGAAGACATAAACAAAAGGCAAGATTGCAGCAGATTGTTTCCGTTAAACATTCAAACATGACAACAGAAAAAAGGCAGAACTAAGCTGACTTCCTGTAAAAGTGAATGACAAACTAGTGTCAACTTAAGAGTCCATTATCAAAATAAGCGTCTCAGGGAGGAAACGCTAATTCACTAAACCTGAGGTCATAACAATGACCAACACACAGCAGTCAACACAATAGCCTATAGTGCAAGTTGCAACTCTACAGACTCTACAGTCAGTGAGAGTGACCAGTCTGGAGAACTGAGTGTCTTTCCACGGACCTTTTAATATCTGCAAAACCGGAGGTTAGCGCCTTCCGTCAACTTGTTGTCTTTTCACTGCTAGCTAACATCAGCTAATGTTAGACTGATGATTCAGATGATAAAAATGATTATATTACTAATGACTTAGCTAGCTAGCTAGCTACTGTAGCTAAATGATATGAACTAGCTACTGGCAATATGTAGCTAAACTTATAAGCTAGAGTGTAAGCTACGTAGCTAGCTAGCTCTAATGTTAGCTAGATCGCTACTCGGACACATCAGACTAATGGGTTTAAAAGCTTCAAGCATCCACAGGAAAAAGCATATATTAAAAGATTGATCGCAGGTTTTATGAATCGTTTAACGAATTGTTAATTCAAATGAAGATCGATTTTGAATCGTAAAATTGATTTTTTCAACCCAGCCCTATTGGTTCTGTGTATATAATACATCTTAAAAATAAACTTTCTGTTTAAAAAAAGCATTTGCTATTATTTAATTATCTACAAATTGTTTATGAAGACTTATCAAGCCTTAAAGTATGAAGTTGTTCAGATGTTGGTCAAATGTATGATCTCTCGTTTTGTTACATTTCTAGTCCTTAAGTTAATGGTGACAGGTTCGTATGGGCTTTACACAGTCCCTCAACATTGCTCTTCTTATTGTAGGAGGATTTATCACTGCAGATCAAACATACCGGCCACCCAGCTGTGACAGGACGATACATGGCTGCATTCCAAACAAAACCCTGAGACTTTATGCACTTGACATTATATTCATATATTCAAAGGTGTCAAGGTAAAACATTAAAAGAAACTGTGAATGGTGTGTAATATTTAATGTCTAAGCAAGTTAACCCATCATGACATGTGGAGAATTGCTAGAGGCTTTAGCATCATGATTCAATTAACCCGTTCACTACTGCTCTTATATTTTCCAAATGACACTATATCCTCAGGATATATTCAGTAGATTGTCATTACAAACAATGCTTAATTGGAAAATATGTTAAGCAGCTGGACAACAAGGACATTTATTTCATAAGCTGTAAAACCTCAATCTTTGGAGAATATGTCCTTGGGAGGTGGAGTGCGCAGTGGTGAAAGGTTTAATTCTTCAGAAAGTGCTTCACAACTCCACATTAAGCACTACCAGCTATTATATTGAACCACATCAAGCGGCAGAAGTGTCTACTGGCTTGCTGCAGAAACATAGCTCTGTCAAACACTAATAGTTTGCAATAATGGACACCTTTTGTTAGACAGGAAAAAGGTTGAAAATAACGGTTAACATAGTCAAATATGATATCCCACTGTAGTGTTGGCAGTAGCTGAAATAAGAATTAACTGTTGTCTCCAATCGTGTAAGTGAACAGTTAGTTATAAGTAGCCTACCGTCGCTGAGCGAAGTCAGAAAGGATGGGATTAGGTATTCAGAGGACATTAAGATGTTAAATAAATGAGGAGCCTGAATGAGGATAAATGGCCAATGAAAGCTCTGTCCCTGGTCACTTGGTGAGTCATCAATTCTCACCCACTTCACATGTAGTTGGTGGGAAAACCAGATGACATCCAGATCTTGAAAAGGCCCATGGAGTCATATCTCACCCTCATTTGGCGACATGTGGAAGTGTTAAGTATGTCAGCATGTGTGCCAAGTGCACATTTGCCGGCATGTACTGTATGTGAAACTGTGGCCCCCTGCTGGAACTGCTGCCTCCGCGACCCGACCCCGGATAAGCGGATAACGATGGATGGATGGATGGATGGATGGATGGATGGATGGATGGATGGATGGATGGATGGATGGATGGATGGATGGATGGATGGATGGATGGATGGATGGATGGATGGATGGATGGATGGATGGATGGATGGATGGATGGATGGATGGATGGATGGATGGATGGATGGATGGATGGATGGATGGATGGATGGATGGATGGATGGATGGATGGATGGATGGATGGATGGATGGATGGATGGATGGATGGATGGATGGATGGATGGATGGATGGATGGATGGATGGATGGATGGATGGATGGATGGATGGATGGATGGATGGATGGATGGATGGATGGATGGATGGATGGATGGATGGATGGATGGATGGATGGATGGATGGATGGATGGATGGATGGATGGATGGATGGATGGATGGATGGATGGATGGATGGATGGATGGATGGATGGATGGATGGATGGATGGATGGATGGATGGATGGATGGATGGATGGATGGATGGATGGATGGATGGATGGATGGATGGATGGATGGATGGATGGATGGATGGATGGATGGATGGATGGATGGATGGATGGATGGATGGATGGATGGATGGATGGATGGATGGATGGATGGATGGATGGATGGATGGATGGATGGATGGATGGATGGATGGATGGATGGATGGATGGATGGATGGATGGATGGATGGATGGATGGATGGATGGATGGATGGAATGTGAAGCTGAATGTCTATGTGTGGATATGTGTTTGCTAGAGAGCGAATCTTGCAAAGGGAATGATAAAATGCTATCTGTGAGTTAATAAATAAGTACACTGAACGCTCTGTTTCAGAAAAGGAAGTCGAAAGCTTTGAAGCGTTGAACGGAACTAGATCTTTGAAAGTCCACATTAAACATTGAAGTACAGTAACTGTATCACCATACCAAGGCATGACAATTCATTTTCTACAAAAAAAAATGTAAATGTAGTTACGAAAGCTACTGCAGTGAGAAAACAGCTAAACATCAGGTAGAGTTGACAAGGTCACTCGGCAGATATTAGCTTCAAAGAAGGTCAGATAAAATGACCCATTAACAAAGCTTCAGCAACGCAATGCAGTGTCACGCCTCACTGTGCGTGCAGACATTCTATTGCTCTCACTACGACCTTGAACTCAAACTCTCCTAATCTCATTGCTGTTCAAGGTCCACAATCACACTTGGCGGCGGAAATCAATGTTTTTGCCAAACAGCACATTTTAATGACACCAACACTATTACCTTTACTGTCGCTAAGTGGCGGGGAAGTGTCTGTTCTTAATGTGGTTTGAAAGCAGGTACAGCCTCCATTTTAAAGCAGCCCTAATGTAGTAGCACTTCTATGACATCTCATTAAGTAGACTTCCTGTACTGAAAGTCCCACATAATTTCAAAGGACACTAACTTCTTTGAAAGTATGAAATAATGGCTTCATTTTCTCTAGTTCTGAGCCCAGTGTATGTAATGAATACATGTATTGGTCTCAATTACACATACAATATTGTGAGTTAAGGTACTGGGTTATGTGTTCATTGCTTCCCCTCTTAGTTGGGTCATCTGTTGCACTTCCGTGACTGTGAAGAGCGAAGGTCCGTTTCTCAATGGATTTGTCATCTAGGAGGGTTAATAAACTAATTTAGCTGGGGTGTATTTTTTTTAAAAGGTGGGGAAATTTTGTGAGAGACCAAAATCCAAAAGTGCTGCCGTGGAAATGAACTTTTTTAATGGTTTGACCTACAATGATGCACAATACATGGTTTCAGAGCTTATTTTGGTCAAGGGATACATATTTGGTGTTTATATAATGATTTGACCTATTTTTGACCTTCAAATGCAAGGTGGCTGCCATTGTTGAGCTCTAAAAGGCTTTTTTTTCCAAAATTGTCACAGAGCCTTAATATTAGGCTCTAATGAAAGCTCTGCTCATGATGAGTTGAATAATATACAGTATACGTACACAGAAGTACTCTCTGAGGTCAATAAAGTCAATGTTTGTGTATAAACAACAGTTGCTGATTTGCGGTTTCCCATTAAATACAATAGGAACGATGCCCTGCAGTCTGTTCCTATTTTTTAGATTAAGTGACCCGTACCAGCTAACAAAGGCAAAAGTGAGGACTGAGTCAATGAAGCAAGTGTAGAACATTACCATAAAAGTATTGTCAACATTAAAACTTCGAAGCTTGCGGTAAAAATACACGGGCTGATGGGCTTTTTTATACACAGCATCCACATGAGGTCGAAGGTCAGCTTGTCCTCAATTTTAGTGCCAAGATATTTATACTGCTGGACAGCATCGACAACCTGGTCATTAATTATCACAGGGGAGATAACCGTGGGATGCTTCCTGAAATCTATTGTCATCTCCTTCGTTTTGGATTACATTAATGTCCAAGAAGGACGACTTGCACCAGTCAGTGAATTCCGCCACTACAGGGCCATGCTCGGGGTCGTCACTACTAAGGAGAGACACGATGACAGAATCGTCTGCAAACTTAACAATATGACGCCCTGCATGCTGGCTTTGGCACTCATTTGTGTACAGTACAAATAAAAGAGGTGAGAGAACACACCCCTGGGGCGATCCGGTGGAGGAAAGAAGAGCGTCTGATAGAACACCATTTATCCTTACACGTTGCTTCCTTTCAGTTAAGAAGTCCATCAGCCAACCTATCAGTCCAAGATCAATGTTGTGAATGCTCTCTAAACAACTTCCCAAGATGTGAGGCTGGATACTGTTAAAAGCTGAGGAAAAATCGATTAAAAAAACTAGTCGCACTAAGGTCTTAGCACCCTCTAGGTGTGTCAGAATCATGTTCAGTAGGGTGCCCGTTGCATCTTCAACAATGCCTGACCTGTATGCAAATTGGAGCGGGTCCAGGTTTACTTGAATTGTGCTCAAGAGCTCATCCTTCACGATCTTCTCAAATATCTTCATGACAAGGGAGATGAGCGCCACAGGCCGATAGTCATTGAGTAACTTTGGGGCTTTATTTTTAGGCACAGGTACAATGATGGAGTCCTTCCAGAGACAGGGAACTTCACTTCACTTTATTATGAAATCCCAGAGGGCAATTGATTTGCAGGGAGCAGCAACATCAACAACACTGATACATTAAAAGTCAAAAAGACAATACATACACACATATTCACACACTGGTATAGTTACCATTTACAATTTAGTTACAGTTGACAGGACAGGATAACGCAGTGGGCTCTGTAGGCCTAACCTTACTAAAGTCCTATCTACGGTAAAGTGCGAGTGCCTGATTGGTTTAGCCCAGGCATTCCCAAACTGTGAGGCGGGCCTCCCCTGGAGGGCCCCAAAGAAATTCAGGGAGGCGCGGAGGGATGGTTGGAAAAAATTTATAAAAAAAATAAGGAAAACATGTTTTTAAATATTGAAATGTCTATGGTTTTTGAACCAATGAAAGGTGATTTTAAAGGTCAGAAGATCGAAATAAATAATGGCAGAGATGTATACTAAATTTGCGGATAGTGCAGAGAGAGCCTCCCCCCGCAGGCATGAATGTATTGTGCGAAAACGTCATAACGTTAACTAGCAACATGTGCCACCGAGCTAACTTAGCTGTGTAACGTTATGGGCTAGCTAACGCTGCCTTGCAAAATGGACAAATTTGGGGGGTTGGGGGGCGCGGGTGTGTCACTGTTTTCAGAAGGGAGGCCCACATTGATGGAGTTTGGGAACCCATGGTTAAGCCAACCGATGGCCCTAGGAACAAATGAGTCCCTCTGTCTGTTGGTTTTGAGGATCCTTGGTGCCCTGAATCGGACACCAGAGGGGAGAACCTCGAACTCGGGGTACGGAGGGAATGGATTTGGAGTGACAACGTGAAAATAAAGGAGAATACATCAGCCAACTGTTTGGCACAATTCTTCAGTATACGACCTCCGATGGCATCAGGGCCGGGACTTTTCCTTTCCTTAACACTCCGGAAAAGCTTCAGGACCTTTCCCCTGTCAACCTGAACACTATTCTGCTCAGGAGCAGCTTTTTTAAAAGCTGACAGCTCCTCACTAAAATCATGGACATTAAAACGATTATAGAAAGTGTTCAGCTCATTAGAAAGATCCAGATCCCAATCTCCCTAAATGGCAAGCCCGACCTGGATCTTTCTAATGAAATGCCCTCCCATTACTAGGAACAAAGAGAGACATTTTAGTAGAATTGTTATTAATGCCAGAAAATACATGACGTTGTTGATCTACCTTCTTTTCAAACTCCAGTTTCTCCACCTCAAGCCTCAGTTTCTTAATCTGAAGGCTCACTTTTTTTTTGTATCATTCATCTGAATGTCAACCTCCTTCAGCCTAATGTCAGCCTCGAGTTGCCTCTTGTACAGGGCCCTCACATTGTCTGCTCCAACCTGAAACAGACATTATACACTTGCTTTGAACATTTAAAGGTAGTCCCTTTTCTAGGCTCACTTAAGATGTAAATGCAACTTTGACTTCATTTTGACCCCTTGTGATTCTCTTGGCCTAGACGTGCAGGCTATGGGCTCTGGGAGAGGAAGACTGGCCTCGTCCTGTAGAATTAACATCGTAGCAATGGAGGCAACTGATTCATTTGTAGATGTAAACCAATGTAAATCAATCACAGACAAGTGTCCACACTCACCATCTGTTAGGACCAACAACACTCTCTCTGAGCATAAAGACATGGTGGTGTTATCTACTGGCTCCAACTGACTGAAGAAGACCTGTCAATGGTCTATTTAATCCATGATGAGCAACCACAGACCTATTGGTTGAACAGGTATAGATTATGATGTATAGGGGCATCCCTATAGTCTACCATGTACTGCATGTGTGGGATTCATGTTAGCGTTCTGCATAAGATTGGACACAATTTGTTATTGTGTTGTTTTGTTATTTTACACTTTTGTAATATATCTGATGTCCATTCATATAATCTGTAATGCAAATGTACTTAAGATAATAGATGGTCACTTTGAGTCATACTCTGACAGGCACTAGTGGGCCAGCTCAGTGGTCTTGAGGCAAGGCAGTGTGTACCACGTTGACTCCAGAGCTAGCATCCCTACAGCCAGTTTGCTGATGCACAGCTGTCTCTGATATCAGGCAAGCAGCATGATGTACAAAAGTGATATTTCTCATACAATTGAGATGTGTAAAAGGTTGAGGGTTTTAGTGTAGCCATGGTGAAGGGCAATGTGGAGGTGTGTGCTTACAGAATCCAGACCGGTGAGTTGACAATGTTACCGTGAGAGCAAGCTAACTAGCTACAATAGCAAATGTAGGTGACACAGGGGTCAAATTGTTGCTTACTTCTGTTGTGTTGTGGCTGATTTGTGTTGTGCCTTTTTTTGGGAGGTTGCAACTTTTTTTTTAATGTGTTGCACCTTTTTAATGTGCATTTTTTAATGTGATGCGCCTTTTTTAATGTGTTGTGACTTGAATGTGTTGTCACTTAAAAAAAAAAAAAAATGTTTTCACTTTTTTAAAGTGTTGTGACTTTTGATTTGTGTTGTCACTTTTTTAATGTTTTGTGCCTTTTTGGAATGTGTTGTGTTGTGACACTTCAGGGCCAGAGTAGAATTTTGACTTACAGTCATTCATATACGCACACATTGATCTGGCCAAGTGAAAGAATAACTTTTAACTCAAATAGTGACAAATTGTCAGAGGAAATAATGTTCACACACTTTTCATTCAGACTTTTCTTTCACTCTCCCATGAAGGGTAGCCCCAGACCGCTCTTAGCCCTGGAGGGGGGAACAGCAGCACTCAGTCAATAAACTAAAGCTACATTTTGTGCACATTCAGACTCCACATGACACCCAAGCTGAACCTTTCTCACAGCCAGGGTTATCGTTCTAAAAACAGCAGTACATTAAACCAACCCCCAATGGCACTTTGATTTGAGAAAGGCTGACCTAACCTCCTACATCTAATTGGTGAAAAAAAGAGAGTAATGTTTCATTACCCCTGTACCAGTACAGATATGGTACAGTACGGACATGCCTAAAAGACTGCTAAATTGCTGTGTATGTAGCTCAGTAAGCCAGTTGGCTGAGGGAAGACGGGATGCTAATACTGGGCCACTATGTGGGTCTGTTTTAGACAGTACCGGGCCCGCTGTGTGGGTCTGGGTTAGACAGTACCGGGCCCGCTGTGTGGGTCTGGGTTAGACAGTACCGGGCCCGCTGTGAGAAGTCATCTGGAAACTGGTAGAGCCCTGAAAGACAGATAGTCAGTTAATAAACCACTAGGACAACTCTGCAGGTGGACACACTCTGGGGAGGGAGGGAGGGAGGGAGGGAGGGAGGGAGGGAGGGAGGGAGGGAGGGAGGGGGCGGACGGAGGGAGGGAGGGAGGGAGGGAAGGAAGGAGGGAGGGAAGGAAGGATGAATAAAAACACTGGAGATCTGTTGTTCAATTTCCTGAGTGAGACCCCTCACAATGATTTGTTATTGCATCATCAGTTGTTATGACTCCAGTAGCATACTAACCCTGGCACATTCGCTAGGCAATAGGGGGCGTCCCTGTGCGCTACAAATACAAGTACTTCTGAAGCTGTTTACAGCTTTCATATCATCCTGACTTTACCTCAGTAAGATGCAGTGAGACTGTAGGTGTACTGTATACTAGGTGGGTTACCATCCACATTTCTGAGACAACTTGCTTCCCACACAATTGGCTTCCTCCTTTTGATTGTAATGTACTTTAATTTGAAAAACAAGTATTGGAAGCTCCATCCTTTTGCTTAATGGCATTTGTAGGTGTTACCATTTTCATGAAAACCTACATTGTTTTTGAGGGGTCCTATTGAATTTGAATGGTGGATGAAGCTAATAGGTTAGTTGAAAATCACATTATTCAAGATTCAAAAACAAAGCCCACGGTGATTTCTGATGAATGCGATGGAAGGCATGGTGGACAGCATGTGCTGCTTATCACATCACATTTTCTTAATGAGGATGGGAAGTTGCATTGTAAAAAAAAAAAGTCAAACCCCAGCCCAGAAAGTATCATTGGACCATGGTAGGAAGACGAGAGATTTGCAGTGTGAGTTTGATTTGATCAAGACTGTTTATGTTTCTCTTCTCTCATCAGATTCTCGGTGCCTCAGCCACACAAAGTCATGTGACAGACACCCAGGAGATAACCCTGAATTTATGTGGAGCGTGGTGGCAGCTGAGGACCCTGGGGAAGAAGGGAGTGAGAGGAGGGACAAAAAGGGCGGCAGTCCCCAAGGCTGGGAGGAAGGTAAGAATGAAGGTACCACCTTCCCCCTTTGCAGGGGAAGTACATTTTTTTGACCAAGCACAAACTCAACCTGTAGCATAATATGATCTCTTACTGCTGCAGATGTGTTTAGAAGTCATATGATCTATAATTAGAACATCCTGTGTATTGAGAGCCAAATCGTGACTTGATGTCTTAGTAAGGCTGCCTTTTGTACTCCTACTACCACCAAAAGTGATCTAAAAAAATTGAAATTAATGAATAACTGAATAATTTGCTACAGACTCAATAATTATTGTCAATAAAATCATCACTTTAAACTAGGGCTGTCAATGTAATGTGTTCATTAGATTAATTAATTATGGAAACATTAAAACGTTAATAAAAATGTACACAAATGAATCGCCTGATTTAACATTATTGAATTGAGAAACGTAATTTGGACCTGAATGACCCCGTAGGCTACGTCGTACAGTATGTCACGCAAAAGCATCATTGCCTTCACAGATCATGTAATTAAAGGCCCTACGAGGAGTTTCGGGAAGCGGAAGTGCTTTCCGCCCAAAAAGACCACATTTCCCATGAGCCTCCCCGCGCACTGTCCTATACCTTAGCTACCTGAGCCGGGTGTTTTGAAGACGGAACGATGGCCACCGACGAGGTAATTACATAGGTCTTACTAGTTACGTTACTTTTGACAATATATAACGGTATATATTTGCTTGCGCTGTCTCTTGTCGGCGGCGTAGGCTACTGCAGTAAATCGTTTCGTCATTCCAAGGAAGTTCTGGACGACCCGACCAGGAAATAATAATCTAAAAATAAACTACATACAAGAAACAACATTTGTCGAAAATGGACACATAAACAAGTGTGGGTAATGTAGATTCACCCACATTAAAATGAGACTGTTTCGTAACTAAAATAAACTCCTCGGGGTCCCTTTAATTAGATTAGTTTGACAGCCAAACTTCTCTCAGTTTTACAATGTGAAGCCCTCAGGCAGAATAGCAGTCTAAGGGCATTGCAGTGTAGCAAAGACATTGAGAAATGAAATCAAGAGACTATTTCAGCTGGGAATAATGTGTGTAGTTTGCAGCTCCACCAGCCTGAAACATATCATACGTGATCAGGCCTCTAAATCAACCACATCTCCCAGCTTCATTCATTTTCTTAGCCAACCTTTACGTCTGGGAAACAGAGCACTTAATTTCCTGAGGCAATGATAAAAGGGAGAGAGGAGAGATATGCCATGTGTTCTTCCTTTGTTATTACATCCAAGAACTCCCTAAGAACAGCGGAAATGGAAAATGAAATATGTTATTGTGGTCCGTAGGGTGGAATGAAGGCAGAGCACTGAGTTTGGGAGTGTATATTCTGTTGTTGCATGTATACATGTCAATATTATATAATGTAGTACGCAAAGGCTTGAAAAGAGTGGACATCTAAAGAGAAACGGGTGCGTGGAAGTCTGTATTCTTTGAGGTTGTAGACAATGTGTGTGTGTGTGTGTGTGTGTGTGTGTGTGTGTGTGTGTGTGTGTGTGTGTGTGTGTGTGTGTGTGCTAAGGGGTGTCACTAGGAATTCTGGGCCCTCTAAACAAATATTCCAGTGGGCTCCTTAAAGCTGGCCTCTCAGGTGGGCTATGTTCCACAAGTGCTGAGTCAACGAGGCTTCGGTTCTCCCAGCGGGACAGTGCAGTACGTGGGCCAGTAGGCCATCGGGTCAGTGCAGTACGTGGGCCAGTAGGCCAGCGGGTCAGTGCAGTACGTGGGCCAGTAGGCCAGCGGGACAGTGCAGTACGTGGGCCAGTCGGCCAGTAGGATTTTTTTTTTTTTTAAACAAAAAGCAAACTTGTTTTCCTCCTACTATTGGTGAGGACCGCGCAGAGGAGTTGCAACAACTTTTGAAAAACTTTAAACCAGTATGCCCATCCAGAGATGCCCATCCAGTGATGAACTCCAGGTGCTGGACAGAAGTAGAAGTAGATTGGAAACATAGAATGGTTGGTTGGTATGGTCCCAGGAGCATTCTTACCTCTCCGACCTTGAGGGGGAGGACATGCTAACACACTGAGAGCAGGTAGGACACATCGGCCCTCATTTACTAAGTGATCATACCACAGGAAACTGGGCGTACAGTCATTTCCACGCCAAGTTCAACATTTATCAATTTGGACGTGAGCGGAGACTGGGACCAAATCTCACGCCAAGTCTGACTGTGTAGCAAGTTAGAGAATCATGAGACTGATTCTGACTGGCTTCTAGGCACAGCCACATAGGCCTATTCATCACTTCAAAATATGTAGCCTACCCTACGGAAAAATAGAGGACTCTTCTATGTGTCATCCCTAACATAAATGGGTATTCAGACGAGATCACTTTTGTCAAATTTGAACATTTATTATACAAGCGGCATAATACATGCATATGAATTTTTGGCGGTGTGCTCTGTCCGGGGGGCCCCCTGCCTTCCACCGGCGTGGAAAGCACGTTAGCAGGGGGAGGCAATCTAGGTGTTCCCCCCTCAAGAGTGCCACAGGAGGACTGCTGTACATTATAGTCCCTGGTCCCCACGGGCCGACGCTTCGTGGGTTCCGCGGGAGATACAGCCTCGTGTCTCTGCGTCCATGGCGCCCGCCATGGAAAGCCACAGAGACCAGCTAGCGGCTACTCTGGCATCCACCGGCCGACGCTGGTGGAATACCTGCAAACTACCCCGGACAGAGAGCAACGATGACAACAGACGACATCGACATACGCAGGAGGAGCAGGGGAGGAGGTGGGGCGAGCATGCAATGCACAACCAGCAGTAAAGGCAAGCGCGAACAATGACATGTTTTGACAGCTTAAATACATGCGCTCTAGTGAGCTGACCAATGCTATGACAGCTACAGTCAGCTGGTGCTGCGTCATGCGTGACTGATTAACCTCTGCTGACCCCCCGGCCGTGACGTACGTGCCTCGGCTGAATTTGCGTCGTTGACTTCATTTCAGACGAGATCACTTTTGTCAAATTTGAACATTTATTATACAAGCGGCATAATACATGCATATGAATTTTTGGCGGTGTGCTCTGTCCGGGGGGCCCCCTGCCTTCCACCGGCGTGGAAAGCGCGTTAGCAGGGGGAGGCAATCAGGAAGGGGGAACGGCATCTAGCCCCCTGCCTCAATGACGATCAGAGTGGGCCGCGATCGGGAAGACGCTCGGAGGTAACTCAGCCCACTAAGACCGTCAAAGAGTGCCACAGGAGGACTGCTGTACATTATAGTCCCTGGTCCCCACGGGCCGACGCTTCGTGGGTTCCGCGGGAGATACAGCCTCGTGTCTCTGCGTCCATGGCACCCGCCATGGAAAGCCACAGAGACCAGCTAGCGGCTACTCTGGCATCCACCGGCCGACGCTGGTGGAATACCTGCAAACTACCCCCCAAGAACACACCAGCAACTCCGCGGCCCGCATGCGCAGAAGGGTTGACGGAGAGCGCTCTGACTGATGAGCCAGACAACATTTAATAGTGCACCAGCCACATGACCGCCTGAATACGCAATACCCCCCCAACCCAATGTCACAGTCCACTCATAGCTCTCTGGGCATCCAGAATGTCCTGGACTCCGGGCCGTAGGTAGCGTCCATAAGCAGACGAGGACCATCGGCCCATGGACTTCAGGGTAGACACCGGGGCGATGGCGGCGGCGGTGGTTACCGCTCCTATACGGAGGGAGTGTGCAGTGTACCGGACCGGTGGGAGCCCGCACGCCTGGCAGAGGGCGCGGAGTCTGGCGGCAAACCAGGCTCCGGTCATGGGCTTTGCCTCTCTTATGAAGAGGGGCTCCTCCTCACCGGCCTGGGGTCTGCTCGTCAGGTAGGAGCTCATGGAGGACAGAGGACAAAACAAGGTGTTATTGCCTGATAAATAAACGGTCACGCCGGCACCAGCTCTGTCCGCCTTGAATGCTTCAGGTGCAGGACGAAATAGCGCGCGTGCAACGTGACATCTGCCCGAGTGAGGTCGTGCGCGGGGTTGAATGACAATGTGCGTGTAGAATATTCACCGACCTTAAGGAACCCATAGAAAGCTGTGAGAATGACTGTTTCTAACATTAAATACGAGTGACCACCAAAACACCCCTGCCTCAACCGTGCGATTAACCGATGAACGAGCGAAGGAGTGAAGGGAAGACGTATATCCATGCCTTGGGGATGCTCTTCGTGATGCCATTAAGGAGGAGCTGGACGGATCGGTTCCCCAGCAGAGAAACAGTGGAGGGGTCCAGGCATCGCATGTGGAATGAACACCTGCAACAATACTCTTAACCGACTGAGGCCGCAGCCGCCTAGACACGACACAATGAACTATGAATGCTGATAGTATTGAATATTCACAGGCATGACGTTTACATTGAATATGGAGCAGAACGTAGTGGACGCCGGGCCCCAGGTAGCGTTCGTATGCCGACGAAGGGGTCCAGGCAGCGCATGCGAATTTGTACGCCTGCTACGACACGTTCGACCGATCGAGGCCGCAGCCGTCAGGATCCAACACGATGGACAATAAATGCTGAGAAACCGAAACGCTAGCGGGCACATCAAAACGCTAGAAGGTTCATCAAATGTGGAGCAGAACGCAGCGAAAAGAGACCATGCAGTCGCATTGGTCAATGCGGTCCGGGCCAGACCAGCTCTCATGCATCGGGCAGCGGATACAGTAGGGCACGAGGCATCGCTTGGTCCAGAACCATCCGCTGAAGAGGCAGACCAGGCCGGACAGGGCCGCCCGCAGCCGGGCACAGTCTGCAGAACTCTGTAAATCAAACAGGGAAGCGAGTCTGCGATTCGATCGTTGAGCCGGGGACGAGGATGCGTGGAAAAGAATTTCCCCCTGCCCGGACAGCCATGCGAGCAGCGCATGAATTATTGACGAACGGAATGTACGAACGATCATAGTTGATAAATACACGGTGCACCGTTATGCAGAAGAGAAGCGTTTCCTAGACCACTGAGGGGCCCCGCAAAATATTAGTGACAATAGAGAAACTGCACGTCGCGCATAACACCCTATCCATCGTCCAGTCGATAAACCGATCATGTCATGCACGCAGCATTATAATCAGGTGATAAGTCTTTGAAATAACGCAGAGGGCTAAATGCGAAGAGCAATGCAGGATCCCAACGCAGCGTAAAATGACACATCCGACATTGAAGCGTGACCAGCGCAGCATACATCCCTTTTACATTTAGAAATAAAAGCCCGTAAACCCTGCCCCAAACACCGCGGAGGAGCAGGCGACGAACGTAAATGGTGGAAGGAATAAGCACCGCGTTAAACCAAACAGCCAGGATAGTCGCGCACACGCAGCAGATTGCAGAGCATAATGGCTTGTATCAATTGATGACAATGCACAATTTACAGTAGGCCTACGTTGCCCTAAGGAACCATGCAGTAGCCCGATGCTACTGACCCGAACTATTTATAAAGCCAATAAACTGCAATAATTGGTAAGGCATCATCGCCGTCGTTGTCCCCGAACGAGGTTTGGACATGCCGAAGCAATCGGCCATACAAGCCAGCCTACCAGACAGGCAAGACAGCCTTAATATTATTATAATATTTATCGTTCCTTATCTCATTACTTACATTCATTAATTTATTTCTCATTTATCTTTATATTGTTTGTAGCTCCGGAAGCAATTTCGATGCGATCAACGTCAGGTCCCTACCAGAATACGTAGGGGTGGGACGTATACCCACCTCCCATGTCCTCAGGAAAGCGCATTGTGCCGCCTCAGGGCATGAAATGCGCTATAACAAGCTTAGATTGATTGAGGGGGACACAGCTAGCATTAGCCACACCGAACGGCTAACGCTAGCTGTGTGGCGGCACTCGCAATATGGGTGCTAGCGAGTAGAGAGCAGTTCAGATGGAACCCACGGGCTGCAACAATGAATTGAACGCGAGAATCATGAGCTAGTATTAGAAACATGAGCTAGTATTAGAATCATGAGCTAGTATTAGCAATCTAACATAATGAATCATGAGCTAGTATTAGCAATCTAACATAATGAATCATGAGCTAGTATCAGCAATCTAACATAATGAAGCAAGAGCTAGTATTAGCAATCCAACATAATGAATCATGAGCTAGTATTAGCAATCTAACATAATGAATCATGAGCTAGTATTAGCAATCCAACATAATGAATCATGAGCTAGTATTAGCAATCCAACATAATGAATCATGAGCTAGTATTAGCAATCTAACATAATGAATCATGAGCTAGTATTAGCAATCCAACATAATGAATCATGAGCTAGTATTAGTGTAGTAGATTGCTTTATCTGCTAATTCTGTGTCATGCGCACAGTATGTTCCTTACGGGCTTCGGTACCAGAAGAGCAACGATTAAAGTCACACTAAACGTTAGTCCGGTGTCCTTGTATTATTATAAGTATATTACAGTGGCGACGAGAATAGGAGTTTAGAAACTGATTTTTCTAGTAAGAGAAAGAGAAAGGAGTAATGAAACTCCGCGAAATAAAAGGAACCTGCGTCGTTTTCTGCAAGGGAAAGCAAGCGAGTGCTAGCCTGGCTGTTAGCAAGAAACGTTGCTAGCTCACGAAGGACTTTCACTCAGAGCAGAGAAATAATTTTAGTGGTGCTCTGCTGCCGACTAGTGGTGAAAAAGGAACACAACAACCGGACATTCTGCAGGTAAATCTTTCTGCTGAGAAAATAAATAAGAAAAATGTCTGCTATTGGACGGGTACCGGAGTTTGAATCAACAAAGGAGGATTTTGAGTCTTACCTGGAACGTTTTGAGCATTGGCTCGCTGCAAATGAAATAAAAGATGAGAAGAAAGCAAATGTGTTTCTCAGTATTTTGGGTGCAACGGAATACAGATTACTGAAGAGTCTCGTAGAGCCTAAGAAATGTGTGGAACTGACTTATGCCCAGCTCACGGAGGCGTTGTCAGCCCATTTTAAACCTAAACCCATTCTAATCGCTGAACGCTTCAGATTCTACAAGCGTCAGCAGAACCAGGGAGAAGCGCTGGCAGACTACATCCTTGCTTTGAAACGGTTAGCAAGTTCATGTGAGTTTGGACTGTTTCTGGATGATGCTCTCCGAGATCGGTTTGTGTGTGGTCTCACAGGTGAAACATATCACAGACGGCTTTTGACAGAAAAGGATCTGACATTCAAGAAAGCCTGTGATATTGCCTTTGGACTCGAGCTTGCCCACAAGGACACAATGGAGCTATCGGAGCACTCGGAACGTCAGAAGGTTCACCAAGTAGACCAAAGGCGTCCAAAACGCGCTCCCAAGACCCAGTCTCGCTCTCAAGGGAACGCAAAGACACGGTACACCTCAGGCGAAGCAAAGCAAAGTTGTTACCGGTGTGGAAGAGAAAATCACAGGCCGGGTGACTGTAGATTCATCAATGAGAAGTGCCACAATTGTGGAAAGACAGGACACGTGCAGAGGGTGTGTAAAGGTGCAAAACACACAGGAAATGCTCACAATGTGTCAGAGGAAGAGGAGGAAGAGGTAGTTGAGACAGTGGATCTATTCAACATACACACAGTTGAAAAACACAATGATGGAATCTATGTGGAAATGGAGTTAGCAGGAAAACCAGTTAGTATGCAGTTGGACACTGGTGCTTCAGTTACTATAGTTCCTGAACATGTCTACAGAGAAAATCTGAAACAGTGCCCTCTCCAGCCAGCAGCAGTCCGTCTCTCATCATACACAGGGGACAGGATTCCTGTGTTAGGGCAAATACAGGTACCAGTCAGATATGAAGGAAAGGAGTGGACGCTACCCCTGCTCATAGTGAAAGGTGAGAAGACAGCCCTGCTGGGCCGCAACTGGCTGAAACACATAAAACTGAACTGGGCAGAGATCTTCAGTGTGAAAGGTGACAAGCCTGTGACTCCACCTACACTCACAGCCCTGCTGGAGACACACAAAGGACTGTTCAAAGATGGCTATGGAAAGATGGAGGGTTTCCAAGCAAAGGTCAGAGTTCAAGATGGAGCCATGCCTAGGTTTCACAAGCCACGCCCAGTCCCCTACGCTCTAAAAGAATCAGTAGAGAAGGAACTAGAATGCCTAGAAAAAAATGGCATCATCTCAAAAGTGGACCGGAGTGACTGGGCTGCCCCTATTGTGGTTGTGCCCAAGAAAGACCGAAGTGTGAGGATATGCGGGGACTACAAGGTCACAATAAATCAGTGCATTCAGAAGGAAGAATATCCACTGCCCAATGTTGAGGATCTGTTTGCCACCCTGGCTGGGGGTAAGGTTTTCAGTAAGCTTGACCTGTCGTTTGCGTATCAGCAGTTGATGCTAGACTCAGAGTCAGAGCAGTATCTAGTCATCAATACTCACAAGGGCCTGTACAAGTACCATCGTCTGGCCTATGGAATCTCAACAGCCCCTGCGGTCTTCCAGAGAACAATGGACCAGATCTTACATGGCATAGACAACGTGGTGTGTTTTCTGGACGACATTCTGGTGACGGCCCCCACAATGGAAGAACACATAGCCGTACTGGACAAAGTTATGAGCAAGCTGGAAAAATGTGGAGTGAGAGTGAAACAGTCAAAATGTGAGTTTCTCAAAGACTCAGTGGAGTATCTTGGCTACAAGATCGATGAACAAGGTCAGCACCCAACAAACAGCAAGGTGGAGGCCATTGTCAGTGCACCAGCGCCCAGTAATGTCTCAGAGCTGAGGTCATTTTTGGGTCTCCTAAACTACTATGGCAAGTTTGTAGCAAACCTGTCAACGATCTTGCACCCTCTTCACCAACTACTGCAGGCTGACATGAAATGGACATGGTCCTCACAATGTGAAGAGGCATTTCAGACATGCAAACAGCGCCTACTACAGAGCAAGTGGCTCGCGCACTACGACCCAGAGAAGAAGTTGCGACTGGCATGTGACGCTTCTCCATATGGAGTTGGAGCCGTCATCTCGCATGTCCTACCCTCAGGTGAAGAACTCCCGATCGCCTTTGCCTCACGAACACTCACACCCAGTGAGCATAACTATGCTCAAATTGAAAAAGAGGCTTTGAGCATAATCTATGGCGTGAAGAAATTTCACAAGTATCTGTATGGAAGAGAATTCCAGTTGCTGACAGATCACAAGCCTCTCCTCGCCATTCTGGGGCCCAAATCTCCTGTCCCAACACTGGCCGCTCTCCGCATGCAAAGGTGGGCTCTGATACTATTAGCCTACGACTACGTCATTGAGTACAGAAGATCAGGTGACCACGCCAATGCAGATGCCTTATCAAGGCTACCATGCAAGAGTGACTCAGATGGTCAAGACAATGCAGCTGTTTTCCAGATCTCACTCATTGACGAGCTGCCCCTCTCTGCTTCAGACATAGCAGAGGAAACCAGACGTGACCCAGTCCTATCCAAGGTGATGGCCTTGACACTGGCCGGCTGGCCAGCGTATGTGAGTGACCCTAACCTCCGTCACTACACCGACAAGAAAGAA
This sequence comes from Borostomias antarcticus, assembly GCF_949987555.1. NCBI lineage: Eukaryota > Metazoa > Chordata > Actinopteri > Stomiiformes > Stomiidae > Borostomias > Borostomias antarcticus. Next base: position 8,978,886 of record NC_140249.1, read on the forward strand.
CAACTCTCTACTGATCAAGGATGTGTACTCTGGGGATCTAGAGTAGTGGTGCCGCCCAAGTTCAGACAGAGGTTGATCTCAGATCTACATGAGAGTCATCCAGGAATCACTCGAATGAAAGCTCTTGCCAGGAGTTACCTGTGGTGGCCGGGGCTTGACCAGGATATACAGCAGTGTGTAAGTCAGTGCTCGCCCTGTGAAGCAGTCCGCAACAAGCCTGCTGCTGCGCCCCTCTATCCATGGTCCTGGGCTACTGCGCCATGGGAGCGTATTCATGTGGATTACGCTGAGATAAACAAACAGCACTTCCTGGTGGTCACAGATGTTCACTCTAAGTGGATGGAGGTGTTCCCTACTCAGCTGATGACAGCCGAAAAGACCATTGACTTACTGAGACACTTGTTTGCAGCTTATGGCCTTCCTAAGGAGCTAGTGTCAGACAACGGCCCTCCCTTCACTTCAGCACTGTTTGAGACGTTCCTGAAAAACAATGCGGTGAGACACACGCTGTCTCCGCCTTATCACCCAGCCTCAAACGGAGCTGCTGAAAGAGCTGTGCAGACCTTCAAGAAAGCGTGGACCAAACAGGAGGTTCAGTCTGTACCTACTCACCAGAGGCTGGCCCGCTTCTTGTTCAGTTACAGAAACACGCCCCACACAGTGACTGAACGTACACCAGCTGAACTGTTTCTGAGACGCCAGCCCCGCACCCGCCTAATGCTACTGAAGCCAGGCCTTTCAGACACTGTGGTTAAGCATCAACTACAGCAGAAGAAGGCTCATGACAAGCGCTCTAAGCCGGTCAGACACTTCAGTGAGGGGGAGAAGGTGAAAGTGCGTGATTTCCGCCATTCCAAACGCCTGTGGAACTCAGGTGTTATTCTCCACCGCAAAGGCCCATTAACCTACACAGTACAGGTGGGTCATCGCCAGGTCAGTGTTCATGTGGATCATTTGCTGCGGTCTAACACTCCTGTAGACAGTGACAAGAACACCACTGACCCAGAGGACATTGCTCCAGACTGGACATGTGGACAGGACAACGAGCCTGACCCACCAGAGCAACCTGGTCCTCCTCCTGAGGTTCATGAGAGACGCAATCCGGTGCGACAACGTAGACCACCTGAAAGGCTTGACCTTTAGTTATGCTGATGTTACAGAGACGGTGCCGTTCTGGCAGAATACAGTACAGAGAACATTGGTTGAGTTTAGCATAGAACACAAGTCCGCCTTCGGGGCAGAATAATCCCCTGGATTTGTGCTGGGTTGGTCAGTCTACATCAACCCAGTAGGTAGAGTTGACATGTTCTTAGGTCATTCATTGTTATGGTTATTGGTTGAGAACCAGTGCATTATGGTTGGAAGTTTATTGCTAAAGGGGAGGAGTGTAGTAGATTGCTTTATCTGCTAATTCTGTGTCATGCGCACAGTATGTTCCTTACGGGCTTCGGTACCAGAAGAGCAACGATTAAAGTCACACTAAACGTTAGTCCGGTGTCCTTGTATTATTATAAGTATATTACAATTAGCAATCTAACATAATGAATCATGAGCTAGTATTAGCAATCTAACATAATGAATCATGAGCTAGTATTAGCAATCCAACATAATGACGCCCCGACGTGCAACACGGGAACCTTGACGAACGCCAGCTAGTTAGCAACGAGCAGCAGAGCCTGTCATGCAGCCAGCAAATCCACGAACGAGCCGCGAGGGGAGGACTTAGATGAACCAAATACATAGAGAATCTACATAGCACGTCCACGCCCGAAACTGCAAACATTTCAATGGTGAACGCACCCGGCGCACATCGACAGTTGAGTAATGCGGCAGACGAGGCACGGACAACCTCCGACATCAGCGGCTCATGAATGAAACCCAGTGACCGGCGCGTAGCAATGCTTAACGGACTCCAACGCAAGCTATGCGAGCAACTGAACCATACGCAAGTATGGCACGACGGTGCTACAGAGGGACGGGCACCTCGGCCTCGGAAGCCGGCGCTCCACGACGCCACTAAACGGACCCCCAAACCACGGACCAGAGAGACGACGCGGGCAGAGAGGAACGCAAGAGCAGAGAACGCGGAAGCAGCGAGGACACCACGGGCAGCAGGCAGCAAACGCACCAAATCACAATACGAGCACGGAACGCGAGCAAGACGCGGAGCAGCGAGCGCGCAGACACGAGCAATAGCAGGAATAGCAGTAATAGCAGTAATAGCAGTAATAGCAGGAATGGCAGCGGACGCCAGCGCAGAGAACGCGGAAGCAGCGAGCATGCAATGCACAACCAGCAGTAAAGGCAAGCGCGAACAATGACATGTTTTGACAGCTTAAATACATGCGCTCTAGTGAGCTGACCAATGCTATGACAGCTACAGTCAGCTGGTGCTGCGTCATGCGTGACTGATTAACCTCTGCTGACCCCCCGGCCGTGACGTACGTGCCTCGGCTGAATTTGCGTCGTTGACTTCATTTTTCCAATTGCTTGCAATTAATAGGGTAACAGGTTTTTGGTTTAAGAATAGTTTTGCTTTCATTTTGAGCCTACTAGACTATGCTGCCTTACACGAAAGTTAAATTAATGTTAGACTAATCAATCAGTATACTGGTGACATAATAACTAGCAATCAAAAATAACAAATGAAAAGCAATGGGTAGGCTTCAGTCACGTATTTAAATAAGAGCTTTGACAGTTATCATATCGGTAATGCCATCCTCTGCTGAAATGAAGTGATCAAGCGAGGTAGGCTATTAACCTGACGCACCAGTTTCTATTGGACTATTCTGACAGACAGGGAAGCAGATTCACAGACAGAGAGGCAGACTGACAGGCAGAGAGGCAGACTCACAGACAGGGAGGCAGACTCACAGACAGAGAGGCAGACTGACAGGCAGAGAGGCAGACTCACAGACAGAGAGGCAGACTGACAGGCAGAGAGGCAGACTGACAGGCAGAGAGGCAGACTCACAGACAGGGAAGCAGACTGACACAGAGAGGCAGACTGACAGACAGGGAGGCAGACTCACAGACAGGGAGGCAGACTGACAGACAGGGAGGCAGACTCACAGACAGAGAGGCAGACTGACAGACAGAGAGGCAGACTGACAGACAGGGAGGCAGACTCACAGACAGGGAAGCAGACTCACAGACAGGGAGGCAGACTGACAGACAGGGAGGCAGACTCACAGACAGGGAGGCAGACTGACAGACAGAGAGGCAGACTGACAGACAGGGAGGCAGACTCACAGACAGGGAGGCAGACTGACAGACAGAGAGGCAGACTGACAGACAGGGAGGCAGACTCACAGACAGGGAAGCAGACTCACAGACAGGGAGGCAGACTGACAGACAGGGAGGCAGACTGACAGACAGGGAGGCAGACTCACAGACAGGGAGGCAGACTGACAGACAGAGAGGCAGACTGACAGACAGGGAAGCAGACTCACAGACAGGGAGGCAGACTGACAGACAGAGAGGCAGACTGACAGACAGGGAGGCAGACTCACAGACAGGGAAGCAGACTCACAGACAGGGAGGCAGACTGACAGACAGGGAGGCAGACTGACAGACAGGGAGGCAGACTCACAGACAGGGAGGCAGACTGACAGGCAGAGAGGCAGACTGACAGGCAGAGAGGCAGACTCACAGACAGAGAGGCAGACTGACAGGCAGAGAGGCAGACTCACAGACAGGGAGGCAGACTGACAGACAGGGAGGCAGACTCACAGACAGGGAGGCAGACTGACAGACAGACAGGGAGGCAGACTGACAGACAGGGAGGCAGACTGACAGACAGGGAAGCAGACTCACAGACAGGGAGGCAGACTGACACAGAGAGGCAGACTGACAGACAGGGAGGCAGACTGACAGACAGGGAGGCAGATGACTAATGGGGCAGACTCACAGACAGGAGGACAGAGTGACAGGCAAAGGGTAGACTGACAGATTTTGACAGACAGACAGACAGATAGATACTGTAGATAGATAGATAGATAGATAGATAGATAGATAGATAGATACTGTAGATAGATAGATAGATAGATAGATACTTTAATAATTGTATTAAAAAGATAGATACTTTAATAATTGTATTAAAATCACACATACATGTACTGACTTTGAAAATGAAAACCCTATTTGACAATTATTATATAATAATGGTGCGTTTGTTTATAACTGGGAGGTGGCAAATTGCGACTTGCTACTAGGAATGATTAAATAAAACGCCGCATGAACTCGCACTTCCTCGTCGCATGTTTCTCAGCCCCCAGCTCCCGGCTGATGTCAATATCATATCATCATCATATCATTCGCTATAGCTCGAATGCACACAGGTCAGAGGTAGGTATTTTGCCACTTGCGACTTGCCACGTCCGACCACAAACGAACGCACCATAATAATCCCTAGCCACACCCACCATGTATGGGCCAATCCCAGCCTGGGGCCCGCCTCATTCTCCCTTTCCCATACCTCTGTCTGTGCTACAGTAGTAGTCATATTTAATAATGCATGTAAATTACATATACTTCAGGCATAGCTATTTCACTTCATCTACCATTTCCCACAATTCAATCCATGCCTCTTTCTCTTCCATCAACACACACACTGATGTGCAGCAGGTCACAGGAACAACTACAGATTACAGGGTAGTAATTACAATGACAACAGCATAGAACCCTGCAGTCCAGCAATCAACATGACCAATTAATCAACATGATAACTCCTGCATATTTATAAGGCCATATATTTGCACTTTGGTTTACAATTGGAGGCTGAATATGTTTGTCTCAGTTGTGGTGGGTGATTCAGTGTGAGATGTTTTGAGGTATAGCTCCCCTTAGGCCAAAGACAAGTCCTAGCAGTCGAATCCTTTTCTCTAGGAATGCTTTTGACTATGGCATTGAATATTCATGAAAACTTTCAGACGAGAATCTGTAAATCTCAGTTTGATAGCAAGCTGAAATATGAATGACTCTATCTCAAGGAACCTTGATATACATGAAAACTACAGTATCCCTAAAAAATACAATCCTTACCCTCCAACTTTTCATTCCTTAACGTAAATGGACATCTTCAAAGACTGTTGAATGCCTGTCCCGGAATCCAAAGGAAAGACATAGAATTAGAATCATAAATTGATCAATCATGCTAGAACAATGATTACATACCCTGCATTATCTCTATTATACTATTATTATATATGAAAACCACAGGTAGCTCAGGATCAGTCCTTGTGATGGTGCGCTCCCTATGTGACGAGCCAGCGGCAACGATACGACTGTACGGAAAGAAAGAACAAAATTGAAAGTAAAAGAAATGCAGTACAAAGGAAATATATGTGCATAATCACATCCATTCTTGTTGGTTGCCTCAACATGTAGGTAAGCGATGAATATATTAGCAAAACACCTTCTATACATTACCCTGGCTCTTGCAAACAAATGATTTCAGTTGGCCAAAACACATGCAGGCCTGGATTGAATAATGAGGCTAATGGGTCTGTACACTGAGGACATGCTAACACACTGAGAGCAGGTAGGACACACCGGCCCTCATTTACTAAGTGATCATACCACAGGAAACTGGGCGTACAGTCATTTCCACGCCAAGTTCAACATTTATCAATTTGGATGTGAGCGGAGACTGGGACCAAATCTCACGCCAAGTCTGACTGTGTAGCAAGTTAGAGAATCATGAGACTGATTCTGACTGGCTTCTAGGCACAGCCACATAGGCCTATTCATCACTTCAAAATATGTAGCCTACCCTACGGAAAAATAGAGGACTCTTCTATGTGTCATCCCTAACATAAATGGGTATTTTCCAATTGCTTGCAATTAATAGGGTAACAGGTTTTTGGTGTAAGAATAGTTTTGCTTTCATTTTGAGCCTACTAGACCAGTGTTTTTCAACCGGTGTTCCGCGGCACACTAGTGTACCGTGAGAGATTGTCAGGTGTGCCGTGGAAAATTGTCAAATGTCAGTAATAATATTAAAATTATAATAATTATTATTTTGAGAATGACTGACTTTTTTAGCCGACATGTAGGCTATGCAATCGTATGCAATCAAGTAGAAATCGCTTGACATGTTACCTCTCACTCAAGAATGTCAAGGACATGCAGCGTTGAACGAGACAATAGGGGAACATTTGGAAAGCCTCGAGGAGAAGATGTCATTTTATTTCCTCTTAGCCTCCACTGACTCATTGGACTGGGTGAGGAACCCATACAGCTCATCTGTTCTTTTCGGAAAGGACATGACTTTGCAGGAGCAAGAAGAACTAATTGAACTGAGACAGGACCTTTCAACTCTGCTTCCCTTTTCCACAACATATCTTTGCGAGCTCAGCTTCTCAAGCCTAACTGCAATTAAAACTAAAAACAGAGAGAGACTTCGAGCTGTTGAACAAGAGCTTCGCGTGTGCCTGTCAGCTATTATATTAAAAGTGTTAAATGCTCTTTGTTTTGTAGGCCTAAATGGTGACAAGTTTCATATTCATGCGCTCCATTTAATAAAAGTGCCTAAATTTGACCGTGTGCACCAGTTATATACATCTTTCCATGTTAATTATTCATTTTGGGATGGTGGTGTGTTGTGGGATTTTTTTAATGTCAAAAATGTGCCTTAGCTCAAAAAAGGTTGAAAAACACTGTACTAGACTATGCTGCCTTACAAGAAAGTTAAATTAATGTTAGACTAATCAATCAGTATACTGGTGACATAATAACTAGCAATCAAAAATAACAAATGAAAAGCAATGGGTAGGCTTCAGTCACGTATTTAAATAAGAGCTTTGACAGTTATCATATCGGTAATGCCATCCTCTGCTGAAATGAAGTGATCAAGCGAGGTAGGCTATTAACCTGACGCACCAGTTTCTATTGGACTATTCTGACAGACAGGGAGGCAGACTGACAGACAGGGAGGCAGACTGACAGACAGGGAGGCAGACTCACAGACAGAGAGGCAGACTGACAGGCAGAGAGGCAGACTGATAGGCAGAGAGGCAGACTCACAGACAGGGAGGCATACTGACAGACAGAGAGGCAGACTCACAGACAGAGAGGCAGACTGACAGGCAGAGAGGCAGACTGACAGACAGGGAGGCAGACTCACAGACAGGGAAGCAGACTGACAGACAGGGAGGCAGACTGACAGACAGGGAGGCAGACTGACAGACAGGGAGGCAGACTGACAGGCAGAGAGGCAGACTCACATACAGAGAGGCAGACTGACAGACAGGGAGGCAGACTCACAGACAGAGAGGCAGACTGACAGACAGGGAGGCAGACTCACAGACAGAGAGGCAGACTGACAGGCAGAGAGGCAGACTCACATACAGAGAGGCAGACTGACAGACAGGGAGGCAGACTCACAGACAGGGAGGCAGACTGACACAGAGAGGCATACTGACAGACAGGGAGGCATACTGACAGACAGGGAGGCAGACTCATAGACAGAGAGGCAGACTGACAGGCAGAGAGGCAGACTCACAGACAGGGAAGCAGACTGACAGACAGGGAGGCAGACTCACAGACAGGGAGGCAGACTGACACAGAGAGGCAGACTGACAGGCAGAGAGGCAGACTGACAGACAGGGAGGCAGACTGACAGACAGGGAAGCAGACTCACAGACAGGGAGGCAGACTCACAGACAGAGAGGCAGACTGACAGACAGGGAGGCAGACTGACAGACAGGGAGGCAGACTGACAGACAGGGAGGCAGACTCACAGACAGGGAAGCAGACTGACAGACAGGGAGGCAGACTCATAGACAGGGAGGCAGACTGACAGACAGAGAGGCAGACTGACAGGCAGAGAGGCAGACTCACAGACAGGGAAGCAGACTGACAGACAGGGAGGCAGACTGACAGACAGAGAGGCAGACTGACAGACAGGGAGGCAGACTCACAGACAGGGAGGCAGACTCACAGACAGAGAGGCAGACTCACAGACAGGGAGGCAGACTGACAGACAGAGAGGCAGACTGACAGGCAGAGAGGCAGACTGACAGACAGGGAAGCAGACTGACAGACAGGGAGGCAGACTGACAGACAGGGAGGCAGACTCACAGACAGGGAGGCAGACTGACACAGAGAGGCAGACTGACAGACAGGGAGGCAGACTGACAGACAGGGAAGCAGACTGACAGACAGGGAAGCAGACTGACAGACAGGGAAGCAGACTGACAGACAGGGAAGCAGACTCACAGACAGGGAGGCAGACTCACAGACAGGGAGGCAGACTCACAGACAGGGAGGCAGACTGACACAGAGAGGCAGACTGACAGACAGGGAGGCAGACTGACAGACAGGGAGGCAGACTCACAGACAGGGAGGCATACTGACAGACAGGGAGGCAGATGACTAATGGGGCAGACTCACAGACAGGAGGACAGAGTGACAGGCAGAGGGTAGACTGACAGATTTGGACAGACAGACAGATAGATACTGTAGATAGATAGATAGATAGATAGATAGATAGATAGATAGATAGATAGATAGATAGATAGATAGATAGATAGATAGATAGATAGATAGATACTTTAATAATTGTATTAAAAAGATAGATACTTTAATAATTGTATTAAAATCACACATACATGTACTGACTTTGAAAATGAAAACCCTATTTGACAATTATTATATAATAATGGTGCGTTCGTTTATAACTGGGAGGTGGCAAATTGCGACTTGCTACTAGGAATGATTAAATAAAACGCTGCATGAACTCGCACTTCCTCGTCGCATGTTTCTCAGCCCCCAGCTCCCGGCTGATGTCAATATCATATCATCATCATATCATTCGCTATAGCTCGAATGCACACAGGTCAGAGGTAGGTATTTTGCCACTTGCGACTTGCCACGTCCGACCACAAACGAACGCACCATAATAATCCCTAGCCACACCCACCATGTATGGGCCAATCCCAGCCTGGGGCCCCCCTCATTCTCCCTTTCCCATACCTCTGTCTGTGCTACAGTAGTAGTCATATTTAATAATGCATGTAAATTACATATACTTCAGGCATAGCTATTTCACTTCATCTACCATTTCCCACAATTCAATCCATGCCTCTCTCTCTTCCATCAACACACACACTGTTGTGCAGCAGGTCACAGGAACAACTAGAGATTACAGGGTAGTAATTACAATGACAACAGCATAGCACCCTGCAGTCCAGCAATCAACATGACCAATTAATCAACATGATAACTCCTGCATATTTATAAGGCCATATATTTGCACTTTGGTTTACAATTGGAGGCTGAATATGTTTGTCTCAGTTGTGGTGGGTGATTCAGTGTGAGATGTTTTGAGGTATAGCTCCCCTTAGGCCAAAGACAAGTCCTAGCAGTCGAATCCTTTTCTCTAGGAATGCTTTTGACTATGGCATTGAATGTTCATGAAAACTTTCAGACGAGAATCTGTAAATCTCAGTTTGATAGCAAGCTGAAATATGAATGAATCTATCTCAAGGAACCTTGATATACATGAAAACTACAGTATCCCTAAAAAATACAATCCTTACCCTCCAACTTTTCATTCCTTAACGTAAATGGACATCTTCAAAGACTGTTGAATGCCTGTCCCGGAATCCAAAGGAAAGACATAGAATTAGAATCATAAATTGATCAATCATGCTAGAACAATGATTACATACCCTGCATTATCTCTATTATACTATTATTATATATGAAAACCACAGGTAGCTCAGGATCAGTCCTTGTGATGGTGCGCTCCCTATGTGACGAGCCAGCGGCAACGATACGACTGTACGGAAAGAAAGAACAAAATTGAAAGTAAAAGAAATGCAGTACAAAGGAAATATATGTGCATAATCACATCCATTCTTGCTGGTTGCCTCAACATGTAGGTAAGCGATGAATATATTAGCAAAACACCTTCTATACATTACCCTGGCTCTTGCAAACAAATGATTTCAGTTGGCCAAAACACATGCAGGCCTGGATTGAATAATGAGGCTAATGGGTCTGTACACTGATGCCTGGGATGGAAATAAGAGCTGACATTCGCAATGACTGTCAAGTGAGCCCTCACAGCAGGGGATGACCAATCATAGAAAACAGTAAAGGTTGGGTTTTGGTTTTTACGGACATAGCTTTATTGACTTTGAAGCCGAACAAAACCTCCAAACGAAGTGTAGTACTGTACTGTACATGTGCATATTTTCAGGAATATCCCAAAGTGTGCTGGACAAGTTTGAGAACAAGGATTCTCTGTACTGTATACTTTTTTTTTTTTTATTCTGTCAGTCTTTCTTAAGGCTGTGATTTCGTATAACTGTCGTCTGTACTTGTAATTATTTTAACTGAAAAATATCAACGTGTAAAGCACTTACAGTATCTCGCTCAATGATTATTGTCATTCTTTAACATCAGAGCTCAGCATGGTACACTGGACCATTAGCAGACAGTAACTGACCACACAGCTCCTAGCTCTGGGCCTCTGGGTGATCTGTGAGAGACTATTACACTGCTAACACGGCTGTAGCTCAGTTGGTAGAGGGGGTCGTTCAATGATCGAAGGATCAGTGGTTCGAATCCCAGCCAACTGTCCACATGTCGAAGTGTCCTTGAGCAAGACACCTAACTCCAAATTGCTCCCAATGAGCAGGTTAGCACCTTTCATGGCAGCTACCGCCATTGGTGTGTGAATGTGTGTGTGAATGGGTGAATGAGAGGTCATTGTAAAGCGCTTTGAGTGCCGCTAAGGTGGAAAAGCGCTATGTAAGTGCAGTCCATTTACCATTTACCATTTAATTAAAATTGGAGGCAATCTTAGTGATCCTGTAGTTCATCAGATGATATGAACAGCTTCCCACAAGGTTAAAAGGTGTTTGCCCACATGTCTTCGGAGAAGCGTCTGGGCCAGACAAATGAAAGACTAATTGTATTAGTATTTGGCTATCTTTGGTGACCCTCGAAGTGGGTTCATCTCAATTCCACACATATGGCCCCTCTGCCGCTGACTTAGGATCAGTGTGAATACGATTGCATATGGGTTTTTACTATGCACTTTTTGTCACCTGCACCTTAATGTGAAGCACTCTGTGCATTCGTGCTGAGAGGGGTGCTATACAAATACACTTTTACTTACTTACTTACTTACTTACTTACTTACTTACCACAACCACCTCCTACCTGCTGGGCTGTTTTGCTGTTTAAGCAGTTAGCTGGAATTTTAATGGGGCTTAAGCACAGCGTGGGCCCTGCGCTTCGCTATGACAGAGTAGCAGCCAGAGGGGGGGAGAGAGGAGAGAGGAGAGAGGGGACAGCAGGTGAACGTCTGTGGAGCTGTCTAGACTCAGCTTATGGATATTTTCCACACCCTACTGTTAGACTGATAGTGGGCCTATCATAGCTTCTGGGCAGTAACAATCCTGCAGCTCCCCTTCTACTGTATGTTTAAATTCATTTCAGTTGCACAGTAAGCAAATGGGTAAAGCACCAACAGGGGGGAAACATATACGTTAAAAGAAAAGGTTTAGCAAAGCAATTATCTTCAAATGCAAAAGTTAGTCCTGTCACAGAGCACAACTATTAATGTATATACGGGGCAAACTTGGTGGTGTTCCTATTTCATTGTGTTGCCATAGATGCCTCAGAACAGTGCAAGAATACTGTAACAACTGCAAGTCCAAGAGAATTTGTGAGTTAAAACAAAATAAAACAACCAACTCTTCTATTGCTTTCAGAATCATTCATTCACATGCCTCCCCTGGCTAAAGCGCTTCACAAACATTTAAATATTGCTATGTGAGTGCACTGTGAAAGTGTTTTGTGAAAATGTCATCTTTGTAGACTGTTTGACTCTGTTAAAACAACTATAACTAGACGGCACTCGGGCAAGGTGCCACCTAGTGTGACCACCCACTTCTGTTCAGTCCTCAACTGGCATAGGGGGGCAATAGTTCTGAGCAACAGTCTAAAGTTTAAAACGTATCATAACAAAATCATTAAAAAACCAGTCGTACGTGCTATGACTTTGCAACCACTACCAAAATAGTGAGTGAGTACAAATGTCCATGTGCTTTGAGCTGGCAGGAATTATGAAGTCATCACTCAGTTTTTCTCAAAAACTGTAAAACCTATCAAAACTTACTCCTCCCACATTTTTGGTCAATTGACACCCCAATTGCTACCCTACATCTCCAGACTGTCCACTGTTTTGCCCCCTCTACTTTTCTCCCCCTACTGCTGTCCATACAGGAAAAACACACTACCCACAATCCTATAGTGCAACAGCAATGTCTCCACCAATCAGAGACATTGTTGTTGGCAACCCTGACCCAACAGCGGACCCTAGGACTACAACTGGGTAAATTGACTCTGATTGAGAGGACACCTGTGCCACTGATTGTTTGATTGGTTTCCACCTGTCTTGTTAGTGTGTGTATATACAGCCTACATGTACAGTAGCTCTCCCAGTCCAGGACTGTGTTCAAATTCAGCTAACAGAGGCAAATGTTCGTCGCAAACATGTTTTCTCCAAATGGTCACATTTGAACGGCTTTTAATGAACGTTACAAATAGTTCACATAAACGCAACAATGTTCCAAAATACCGTTAGGCTACAAGCCTGGGTCCATTGTGATCCTCGTTCCGTTACTGGCGAACTACCTCTCCAGACGTCTGTTAGCAAACGTTTGCGGCGAACACAAAGCTAATGGAAAATAGTTCGCTTATGTTCGCTATGTTCGCTGAATTTGAACGCACCCCAGTTCTTTGTCTGTTCATTATTTGCTGTAGCTGTGCGTTGTCCTTGGTGTTTCCTGTGCCATCTTGTAAGTTTGTTCTCCACTTGCTGAGTGTGTACCTTGGTTTTATTGTTTAATGTTTAGTTTTTTAACCCTAGTGAAGCCTTTAACATTTTGTGGAAACTTGTTAGACTTGAGTAAAGAATAGAAGTCCGCACACTGTCTTAATGCTCCCAAGGGTGAATTAAATGGCACAACGTTTCGGCCGATGTTGCTTTCGTCAGGTGCAATACCAAACATGTGAGAAGGAGGGGGAAATATATACAGGAGGGAAGTGGGTTGGACCCGAGGAGGGGCAAAGTCTTAAAGAGTCCAAACCTATTAGACATCTCATATTCTGGAACAGTATATCATGCACACTAAAGGCATACATAAACATGGGAGGTTGTCATACTGTAAAAACATTAGCCTACAGGCTCACATGTCAATAATTACAGGTCTAAAAGTAGCAATGGAAACAATGCAAAATCAGAACTGGCTAGTGAGATACAATTTATAAAAATGGTTTGATGTCAAACTCTTCATTGAGGCCATGAGGAGACATGGTGTTAAGAGCATAGATATAATAGGTCTCCCTTTTCAATAGAAGCTTATTGTGGTCCCCACCACGGGGTGGTCTATCAACCCTTTCAATGCCCATGTACTGTAGAGAGCTGATGCTGTCACACCTTTTTGAAATGTGCAGCAATTGGACTACGTTACGTTGCACCACACATGTAGTGTACCTCATCAAATGATCTTGTGGTCTTGCTTATGTGGGCAAGACAAATATACAACTTAGGACTCGCATCAGCGAACACAGGAGCACTATTAGATGTGGCGATGAGCGTAGTCCAGACAAACAGATACACTGTTTTAGGATATGAGATGTCTAAACGTGGTGCTCTGTGATCGTGGTGCTCTGTGATTGTGGTGCTCTGTGATCGTGGTGCTCTGTGAAATTGGTGCTCTGTGAACGTGGTGCTCTGTGATCATGGTGCTCTGTGAAATTGGTGCTCTGTGAACGTGGTGCTCTGTGAACGTGGTGCTCTGTGAACAGATTTATGGAGCTTCAGCATGAATGAATGAATGACGCCGCCATGCACCATTTTCCCCCAGAATTGCTCCTACTTCGACAACTAATCAAGTTATTAATAGTTTGGATGGGAGGCAGTTAGTGCTGTGTTCCTGGTTGGCCCTGGCTTGGCCGAAGGGCACTCTCTCAGCCTCCATGGTCTCTAGCCCAACCTGATAGGCTGGACAGTAATAGAACATCCAGGAAGCACACTTCCGCCGCAGACTCCATCTCCATGGCAACACAATCATAAATGTACCTGTGGTGAGCATGGCTGCGATTAAGTGTGTGAAACTGTTTAAAGACGGACATTATTTATATTCTATACCATTGCAAATTGTTTTTAGATGTTTTTCGGTCGGACCGGTTCAAGATTGGCACTTTAACCAATTTTGGTTAAGCCCTTAGGTCAGCCTCTCAGGTCAGGACCTTGCAATCCCCCAGCTGCTTATTATTTAGTGCCTTAGAGGTGTGATACTGTAACTGAAAATGTTTATCTGAGTGGATGTGGAAGGCATGGTTAACTAGTTAAGCACATGATTTAGATTCATAGCTAGTGTTAGCGGCCTTTTGTAAGCTGTATTGTATGATAAAATGTTTCATAAGTTAACCAAAACACTTAACCTGGGAAAAACCATGTTCTATTTTCTTTGTGTTCCCTATCCTCAAATCAGGTTAATCACAGCATGGCGATATTCTCTCTATCTGTCTCTCACTGTGAATCATTACTACTTCCTGTAACGTAACCTGAGCCATATATAATGAGTTCACCAGCAGTAAGTAATGAATTCACAAACTGCACTAAGAGTTGGATCATTGTTATTCTGGCATTCATATAGATACACACATATTTACTGTCATATAAGTTTAAAAGCTTTGTATTTGGCCAAAGATCTCAAGTTCGCAAACATGGCCTTTAACCTGATGTAATGATAGGCTTACGAGGAGATCATGCAGTTCTTCCTCTAAGCAGATGGTGGCGCTCTGCATCTGTTATGCCATCGTCTCGGTCTTGGTAATTACCTGTGGATTGATGACATGGAAACACACGCTCCCAAGGGTGTGCACACGTCAGTCTGTATTCCCTATCCCCTTAATGAACTACAGTTAGAAAGACACAACATGAAGAAGTAATTGCAAGTACAACATATCTTTCAATAAAAAAGGAAGGGGAAAAAACTCATTATCCCTAATGTTCATTTCTAAAGTAATTATAATACAGTCTGTGTTCTGTGCAATTAGCCAGCCCGTGCCACATCTGTAATATCTCCCAAAGAGTGTGTATAGATGTGTGTGTGTGCGTGTGTGTGTGTGTGTGTGTGTCAGCGGTTGCGATAATCATATCATTGTAGTTTGAGGTTTAGCAGGGTTGCAGTATATGCCAGGAAAGGGAATCCCACTGTTTGTTATGATCCATTACGTTGACTTACTCCATGTATGACGAAGAGTCGACCCGAGGTAAATCCAACTAGGGCCGCTGACCTCATTACCGTACCAGTGATTAACCACGCCTCCATGACGGCGCTGCCCAGGGAGGCCGCGCCCCTCTGCTCAGCTCCATGCTCGTGGTTGACTTCGTCACGCGGCTGAAAGAAACTTGACTTGTCTTGCTTGGGGATTAAGATCGGCTTCCTAATTGCATTGCTTTCTGATGTTCAAACATACATGATTATGATTGGACCTGTTTGTTTGGATGATAGAGTGATATCAGATAAGTGATATCAGATAAGTGATATCAGATAGGCATCAAAATGGCCCCTCTGGTTTTAGCAGCAAGGCCTCCCAAACCCACCTAAAATCAGCCAATCAATATGTTCCTCTAAACATACTTCAGCTGAATCAAGAATAATTCATTCATAATAGTGGGACATCCTCATTTAGGCGTGAATGCCACATTAATCTCGAGTCAGATCGATTTAGTTTCTTCAGGGTCGATGTCCTCCGTATTCACTTCAATACTCATTCAGTTCATGCTGCAAAGATGTTGTTCATCCAGTGAAATGGCTGGATGGAGCTCAGTTCAT